>NC_089584.1:67193679-67517091 GCF_019320115.1 Miscanthus floridulus
GAACGTCTCAGGAACCTGACTTTTTCGTGAACCAAGGCAAGCCCTGGATACATTCAAACCTCCCTTGTGTTTTATAAATTTTTATCACTTTTGCTTTTATATACTGCATTAAGTGATTAGGAGTCAAGTGGAAACCTAATTGGTGCATTACCAACCTTGTTTTTCCATATCTACCTTGTTACCGGTTTAAATTTGTAAATGCCTAGTTATGCTTAGTCATGCTTAGCCGGGTGATTACCTGTCACCTGCGAATTTTAAATGGATCTTTGGTTACGTTTGGTTACTTATGTTATCATGAGATATGAGCATGTGAAGTAATAAATCTAGACCGGGCGGACTCGGTGTGTGAGAGCCACAAGACATGGAGGTCTTGTGAGCGGCTTCTTTCCACCTATGTCGATTAAGGTCCGTCCGTTGTTGAATTGCATGAGGTGAGACTTTGTAGTACTAACCACATACTCTGGTAAGCCTTAACTCAGCTATTCTATTATGAGAATGGCTACTCGCGCACTGGGAGTGGAGAGATGACAGGAATAGCATGTACCCACATGGCATTGGGCTGGATTGGTGGAGTACTATATTCTTGGGTGGCGCAGACCTGTTCTTGTTTTAGAGGATCTGAGGTTAGGTTGGTATATGTAGGTCGGGGACCTGCATATGTCGTGTGGTCTAGAATCCCCAGCTGGGTTTTAATCGGTTCGAATCATCGTTGCTCCTCGGTTATGGAGACTCAACTCACTGTTCATCATCGTAGTTTAATAACTAGAACTTGAGTAAGGTTTGAGAAAGTGTTGGATATGAAGTTTCATGATCTCATTACGGATCATGTTAGCTTTGTATATGATTTTTCCAAAGATAAAAATGTTGATATAAAGAATTTTGTTAAAGAGCTTTTATGCAAAAGAACTTTGATCATTGCTAAAGCCATACCTTGAATCCCTGAGCCTGCATTCCTGAGTCTTCTTAGTTTTATTTTGGTTAAGTCTTGTTGAGTACTTTTGTATTCAGGGTTCGTTGACCCTTGTTGTAGGTGAGCCTCATGAGCAGGTCTGTTTTGGACCATGCTGCATGACTATCGTTCAGGTCGATGACGATAAGTGAATGTGTGATCCTTGGGTAGGATACTTATATTGTGTGTTTGTATTATGTTATAATACCACTCCACTACTATTATGGTTTGTAATAATTATCGAACTTAGTTTATAAGGTTTAAAACAATTGGTTTGTAAACTAAGTTATTATAAGACTTCCACTAATTTACTCTGATGTAGATATTTGAATAAATGTTGTAATACTGCAATGACTCTGTAATGGGATCTTGCTCGAAAATCGTGGATGATTTGGGGTTCCCCAAGGACACCCGACAGTCTTCTTAAGTTATCAGAAACATATGCATAGTCGTTAGAGGTCGTTGGACAGTGACAGGTGCATATGGGTCCTATAATTTAGGAGGTTCTACCATAGAATGGTATCAGAGCTATCGTTACAAAGTCTTTGTTGTATTATTTTACAAAAACTTCAAAATGATTTGGGATAAATAAATATAACTGGTTAATTTGGTCCAAATTGCTTCTGGCTTATCTTATTTCATCCTCACCATTCCTTAATTGATTAAAAAGGTTTTATGTGGTGGAGTAGTAATCTTATTATGCCCTATATAATAACAACTGTTATTTATGTACCTTATAAGCTTTGATGTTTTTGTTCGTAAGAATGATTCATGCATCATGATTAATTCACTTGTTACTTCCTTCACTCTGAGTCTGGGTTGGGTAGTGAGTCTGGGTTGAGTATGTAATCCATCCTGGCCGCTCTTAGACTTTGATCTGATTATCTTACTTGGATTAATTTTGCTTCCTACAGTATGGCTCATACCAAGATAACACCCCGTAAGTCAGTCGGACCCAAAGGAGTTCCTCATCACTAGCTTGCCCCTAGGAATGACGGTGCTAGCAGTAGCAGCTCTAGGCCTAATCCCCAAGCAGAGATACAGAGGCTTACTACAGAGTTAGCTCAGGCTACTAGAGATAGGGCTGTGGATGCCATCCATGTGGGAGAGTTATGGGATAGATTGAGGTGTCTTACCACCGCTCATAAGAACTACGAACATATGTTAGTTCGTATGGTGGAAGGAAGGAATGAAGCTTGGCATAGAGAAGATGTAGCTAGAGCTAGAGCTCATGAGCTAGAATTCTATGTAGAAGACTTAGAAGAACATAATACTACTTTGCATGAAGAAGTCCATAGGCAGAGCAACCTCCTGGATCCTAATCATGAACCTCAAGCTGATGCAATGGACCCTGGTGTCATCATTGCTGATAATGATGAACTTGAAGAGGAGGAGGAAGAAGATCTGGAAGAATTAATGATGGTTGATGAAAGTGATAATGAAGGCAGAAATGTTTCTGGAGTGGATACCAATCCCGGAGTTTGAGGTGATCGAGGAGAAGAGTAGAGTTGTAAATAGTGAGTTCTAGTTAAGTAGTCTTGTTTAGATGCGGGCTTGTGTTTAAATAAGTGAAACCAATGTAATGCGTTGTAGTAAGCTCTTTATCGTTTAATAAAGGCTTATGAGTAAACTTTGATTTGCTATGAACAGATGCATGGTACATGTGGTTCGCATATTCCTAGTACTTCACAAGATGAGGACAGTATTCCTGATCCGCCACCAGTTCCACCAAATCTGGCTGATGCTATCGCCGCCCTTGTTAATGTGACTGTTGAAAATGCTTGATTGCTTCGAGAGATAGCTCAGAGTAATCAGAATATGGTGCAAGGAAACCGTGGCCACAATCATAATAGGCAGGAGGCTACGTATGTTGATTTTACAGATACAAGACTACCAGTGTTCACCAAGGCCAATGAACCACTGGAAGCTGATGATTGGCTTCGGACTATGGAGCAGAAATTTGATCTTATTCCATGCACGGAGATACAGAAACCTGTGTTTGCTGCCCAACAACTTAGAGGTGCAGCAGGAGCTTGGTGGGCAAATCTAGTGGCTATGCAACCAGCTGGCATTCCAATAACTTGGGCTGAGTTCCGTACTACCTTCAGAGCTCATTATATTCTAGAAGGAGTGATGGCCATGAAGCTAGATGAGTTCCTTGCTTTGAGCAAGGGGATCAAATGGTTATGCAATATGTGGGTAGATTCAATCACCTATCACAGTATGCATCTGAACATGTCAACACAAATGCTAAGAAAAAGAAATGGTTTATGCGAGGTCTAAATACCAAGCTACAAACGATGATGACTACCTATACCAATGTTACTTATCATGAGGCAGTAAATATTGGAATTGCTTCTAAGGAAAAGTATCGGCAGCATAAGGAGATCAAGAAGAAAAAGAGTGGGTCATCTGGATCTTTTCGTGGAAATCAAAAGAGGCAAAAGATAATCTATCATCCAGTCAACTATTATCGTCCTCCTTATCGTCCGCCATAGTTCCAAGCTGGGCAACAATCAAATGTCCGTCCTGCCACAACTTACCAGAATCCACAACAGACAAATGCTCCTAGTGTCAATGCTCTAACATCCCATGGTCACAATTATCCATGTTACAATTGTGGAAGGTCCAGTCATTTCTTCAGGGAATGTCCATATCCCAAACTAATATAATTCAAATTCTCAGAAGGCTCCTACCAATCAACAACATGGCTAGACCCAGAACAAGAACAACAATCATAATGCTCAGACAGGCAAAGATGAAAGGAAGACAGGACAGGTTTTCTATATTCAAGCTAGGGAAATTCTAGAAGGGGAGCCAGTGATGATGGGTATGTTTCCTATCGCCGATCACCCTACTGTTATGCTTTTTGATTCTGGTGCAGCTCATTCATTCATCAATAGAACCTTTGTCGTAAAGCATGAAATTCCAATTGGGGAAACAAAGGAAAATTTCTTTATACAGTCGCCCGGGGGACGTCTGTGTACTAAGGAAATGGTATATCAGGTACCCATAAACCTAGGTGGTCATATTTTTCCCACTACCATGATTATTCTCAAGGATCAAGATATAGATGTGATCTTGGGAATGAATTGGATGTATCAGCATAAGGTTGTTATAGATGCTTTGAATAGGACATTAAGGGTGAGTTTGCCTGATAGTAATTCTCATCTTCTTATCCAACTTCCAACCTTAAGGAGATCAGTGGAAAGAGTTTGTGCAACTTCTATCAAGGAGGTTAGAGATATCCCAGTGGTGTGTGAATTTCCTGATGTGTTTCCTGAAGATTTACCCAGTCTACCACCAGATAGGGATGTTCAGTTTAACATAGAGTTAAAACCTGGAACAGCTCTGATCTCTCAGAGAGCTTATAGGATGCCACCCAAGGAATTAGCCGAGTTGAAGACTCAGTTGCAAGAGTTGATTGAGAAAGGGTTTATTCAACCTAGTTCATCACCTTGGGGATGTCCTGCAATTTTTGTGAAAAAAAGATGAGACCCTGAGGTTATGTGTTGACTATCGTTCATTGAATGAAGTGACCATTAAGAATAAGTATCCCTTACCTCGGATAGACTTGCTTTTTGATCAACTGGCCAGAGCCAAAGTTTTCTCCAAGATTGATTTGAGGTCAGGCTATCACCAAATCAAGATTAAGCCTAAAGATATTCCCAAAACGGCATTTACCACAAGATATGGATTATATGAATACTTGGTAATGTCTTTTGGTTTGACAAATGCCCTAGCTCATTTCATGTATCTGATGGATTTAGTATTCATGCCTGAGCTAGACAAGTTTATAGTGGTGTTTATTGATGACATCCTAGTTTATTCCAAGAACAAGAAGGAACATGCGGAACATCTCAAAATTGTCCTAACCCGCTTGAGAGAACATCAACTATATGCCAAGTTCAGTAAGTGTGACTTCTGGCTTAAGGAAGTACAGTTTCTTGGAAATGTCTTGTCAGCTAAAGGAGTTGCTGTTGATCCAAGCAAAGTTAAGGATGTGCTTGATTGGAAACCGCCAACCACTGTTCATTAGGTTCAGAGTTTTCTGGGAATGGCTGGGTATTACCATAATTTTATTCTAGATTTCTCTAGAGTATCCAAGTCCATCACTGGGTTGTTGAAGAACCAAGCAAAGTTTGTCTGGTCACCTGATTATGAAGAAGCTTTCCAGACTTTGAAGAGACTGTTAACCACTACACCGGTATTAGCCCAACCTGATATCGAGAAGTCATTTGACGTTTATTGTGATGCTTCGGGTATTGGTATTGGATGTGTATTGATGCAAGAAGGCCGAGTCATTACCTATGCTTCTAGACAACTCAAGCAACATGAAGAACACTATCTGACCCATGATTTAGAGTTAGCAACAGTTGTCCATGCTCTGAAGATTTGGCGACATTACCTGCTTGGTAATACGTGCCATATTTATACAGATCACAAAAGTTTAAAGTATATCTTTACTCAATCGGATTTGAATATGCGACAGAGAAGATGGTTAGAATTGATTAAAGATTATGACTTGGAGGTGCATTACCATCCTGGTAAAGCAAATGTGGTTGCAGATGCCCTCAGTCAAAAGAGTCATTGCAATTGTCTAGCCATAAAAACAATGGGTTTGACTTTATGCCAAGAAATGGAAAAGTTGAGTATAGAGGTAATTCAACAAGGTAGTTTGACCAATATAACTGTTGAAGCCACTATCCGAGACCAGATTATTGCTGCTCAGAAAGAAAACAAGGGTATAGCCCATATCAAAGAAAGAATCAGGAATGGGAAAGCGGAATGCTTCAAAGTAGATGATGAAGGTGTGTTATGGTTCAAGAATCACTTAGTGGTACCAAAGGTTCCTGAGTTGCGGCAGTCAATTCTTGAAGAGGCACATGCTACTAGGTTATCTATTCATCCGAGAAGTAATAAGATGTACCATGATTTGAAACAGAGATTTTGGTGGACCAAAATGAAGATAGAAATTGATCGGTATATAGCAAAGTATGATACTTGTCAAAAGGTTAAAGCTATACATTTGAGGTCCGCTGGAGAGTTACAGCCATTACCTATTCTAGCTTGGAAGTGGGAGGATATTAGTATGGACTTTATCGTTGGTCTACCCAAGACTTCAAACGGTTTTGATTCAATATGGGTTATTGTAGATCGACTAACCAAGTTAGCACATTTTCTTCCAGTCAAGAGTATATATCCTACTATCCAATATGCCAAGATGTATCTAGCAAGAATCATGAGTCTTCATGGAGTACCGAAGACCATAGTGTCAGATAGGGGTACACAGTTTGTCTCTAGTTTTTGGAAACAATTGCATGCTTCGCTGGGTATGAAACTCCTATATAGTATAGCTTATCACCCATAGACTGATGGTCAGACTGAAAGGGTCAATCAAGTACTAGAAGATATGTTAAGATGTTGTGTTCTTAACTATTCCAATAAGTGGGATGAATGTCTGCCTTTGGCTAAATTCTCATACAACAATAGTTATCAAGAGAGCATTAGAATGGCTCCATTTGAAGCACTCTATGGTCGTAGATGCAAAACATCACTGAGTTGGTCTGAGCCCAGAGAAAGAAGGTTCTTTGAAGTTGACCTTGTGAAAGAAATAGAAGACAAGGTTAGGTAGATACAAAGTAATTTGAAGATAGCTCAGTTCCGACAAAAGAGTTATGCAGATAAACGACGTAGACCATTAGTGTTTAACAAGGGAGATTTTGTATATCTGAAGGTGTCACCAATGAAGGGAGTTACCCATTTTGGTGTTGAAGGCAAGTTGGCACCTCGTTATATTGGACCATTTCAAATTTTAGAGAGGTATGGAAAAGTGGCATATCGCTTGAAATTACCAGAACATCTCTCCGCTGTACATGATGTGTTCCATGTTTTTCAATTGAAGAAGTATCTCTGAGTGCCTGAGCAGAATGTTGAGGTTGAAGGAGTGGAACTTGAACCTAATTTGACCTATTCCGAATATCCTATCCGAGTTCTGGATCAGAAAGATCATGTCACTCGAAGGAGGACAATTAAGTTCTATAAGATACAATGGAATCAACATTCCGAAGAAGAAGCTACTTGGGAATTCGAAGATTACTTGCTAGAAAAATTTCCAGAGTTTCTTGCGTCAATATAGAATAATGTTAGTTTTGCTTTATTGATACGAATCATGTTTGTAAAGGGACCTTAGTTGTTTTATGGACAAGTTTTGGATGTTTTTGGACTGACACATTTTCTTTTCTATTACTTACCTTATGGCTTTGAATCTCGGGGCGAGATTTCTTTTAGGGGGAAGGATTATAACACCTCGAGTGTTTAAATAGTAAAACATGCCATGTCATCATATGCATAGCACATCATTCATGTGTTAGTGAAAATTTTGATATGCATACACTAAAACAAGTTTACCTTTATGTTATATGTGTTGACTTGTATGGCATGAATTGAGTTAAAAATTCTTTGTATTGGATTGAATTTCCGAAAACCCTAATTTTCAGTATTTAAATTCTACCATGAAAACCCATTTCAAAATCTAAGCACATTTTAGGGTTAAGCCTAAAAGCAAAAGTGTAGAGCTTGTCAAGTTATACAAAGTTTGTTTTTGGAGTTTTCAAAGTTGTTATGAAAAATTTGAAGTAATTTGAAAAGGCAAAATTCTTTAAATGTCCCCTATTTGAATTCAAAATTTCATTTCAAAATGTAGATTGAATTAGGGGGTGGTTATAAAAGCAAAGTTGTAGAACTTTGAATTTTGAACAACTTTTATTTTTGGAGATTTTTGAGTTGTTACATAAATTTGGGAGTAATTTGGATTTTAAAACGAATGGCATTTTGGTAAATAAGTGGAACAGTGCCGTCGGGCAGCTGTCACCGTCGGCGGTTCTTCTTCGGCGTTCCAGGCGCACCCGTGGTCGCATTCGGCTCCACGCTGGCATGATGAAGCTTCTGCGCTTCATTGTCGTGTCCTTGGCCGCGTTATAAAGCCATCCACCGTCGCCGTTCTCCTCCTTTTCAACTCCTCAGCTTTTCCCATCACCACCGCCGTAGCTCCGTCAAGCTGTCGCCGTCGACCTAGCGCCGTTGCTGTCTCAGCAAAGCTTGTCCTAGCTCCACCTAGTTCTTGCGCATCTAGCCAACCAGTTCTGGTCACCTGATTTCATCGCGAAACATCGTACGTCGCCTTTCTTCCTCGCGGCCGAGATCACCACCGTCAAGGGAGCGCCGTCGTGGCCAGCGCTCTGTGGTGAGCCTCTGACCTTGTGGAGTCTTGCTTTAGCTTTGCCACGATGCCGTGGTGCTTTATACCTTGTTGCCTGGTTGTTTTGTCCACCGCAGTCACCGGATCATCGCCGTCGTCGTTGTTGCTCCGCCGTGCTTGCTGTGAACGTCGACCAGCGCCTCCGTTGATCCTCCGGCTTTGCTCTTTGCTCTAGCATGTTCAGGGTGAGCTGCTGAACCTTCCCATGTTGTTGGTTTATGATCTACTAGTCTCACATCGCCGGCGTAGCGTAGCCGTGCCACCGTGTCCGCCATGACTGTCGGTAAGCTCGTGCGTCGCTATAATTAGTCTCGATAGTGGACTCAATCGATGTGGGGTGATGAGGGGAGTGTGTTGGTACTCTTGCTGTCGTTGTTGGTCTCATCGGTGGCGAGAAATCGCCGGTCAGTGCCGTCGTTGCCGTGGTCAGTGCGGGAGGAAGGGGATGACAGGTGGGGTCAAGGTGTCAGTGACTCAGTGATTTGAAAATGAATTTTTCCTTTTTTAGAAATAAATGAATAGTGTATGCTTTTGTTATTTTTATGTAGAATTATTTAGAGCTCCAAAAATTATGAAAAGTTTTGTGTGACCTCTATGTGATGTATAATATTTAAGAAAAATATGAAATGTTGATTTTCAGTATTGTTTGAATGTGATAAAAATTGCTCAATTAATTAATAAATGGGTTTCCATGATTTTTCTAGGCTTAATTATTTATCCAAAAATTATGAAAATTGTTTTGCCACTTAGTTATCATGTGATGAACATTTACAAAAATTTTGAGCTCAATTGGAACAAGTTGATTTATTTCATAATTTTGAATTAAATAATTAATTCATAAAAGCAAATAGTATTCAAGTTGTTAATTTTGCATTCACCATCGAGCATCATGTTTTGTATCCTGCATCATGTTAAACATGGCATTATTCCTACGTGTAGTGAACGAAGGTGAGCACGTGGCAGTTAATCAAGTTGCGGAGGAGGTTAATCTGTCTGTTGAGGTCGGATCTGATAATTGTGGAACGTCTCAGGAACCTGACTTTTTGTGAACCAAGGCAAGCCCCGGATGCTTTCAAACCTAACTGATGTTTTATAATTTTTTATTACTTTTGCTTTTATATACTGCATTAAGTGATTAGGAGTCAAGTGGAAACCTAATTGGTGCATTACCAACCTTGTTTTTCCATATCTACCTTGTTACCAGTTTAAATTCGTAAATGTCTAGTTATGCTTAGTCATGCTTATTCGGGTGATTACCTGTCACCTGTGAATTTTAAATGGATCTTTGGTTACATTTGGTTACTTATGTTATCATGAGATATGAGCATGTGAAGTAATAAATCTAGACCGGGCGGACTCGGTGTGTGAGAGCCAAAATACATGGAGGTCTTATGAGCGGCTTCTTTCCGCCTATGTCGATTAAGCTCCGTCCGTTGTTGAATTGCATGAGATGAGACTTTGTAGTACTAACCACATACTCCGGTAAGCCTTAACTCGGCTATTCTATTACGAGAATGGCTACTCACGCACTGGGAGTGGAGAGATGGCATGAATAGCGTGTACCCACGTGGCATTGGGCTGGATTGGTGGAGTACTGTATTCTCGGGTGGCGCGGACCCATTCTTGTTTTAGAGGATCTGAGGTTAGGTTGGTATATGTAGGTCGGGGACCTACATATGTTGTGTGGTCTGGAATCCCTAGCTGGGTTTTAATTGGTTCGAATCATCGTTGCTCCTCAGTTATGGAGACTCAACTCACTATTCATCATCATAGTTTAATAACTGGAACTTGAGTAAGGTTTGAGAAAGTGTTGGATATGAAGTTTCATGATCTCATTACGGATCATGTCAGCTTTGTATATGATCTTTCCGAAGATAAAAATGTTGATATAAAGAATTTTGTTAAAGAGCTTTTACGCAAAAGAACTTTGATCATTGCTAAAACCATAACTTGAATCCCTGAGCCTGCATTCCTGAGTCTTCTCAGTTTTATTTCGGTTAAGTCTTGTTGAGTACTTTTGTACTCAGGGTTCGTTGACCCATGTTGCAGGTGAGCCTCATGAGCAGGTCTATTTTAGACCGTGCTGCATGACTGTCGTTCAGGTTGATGACGATAAGTGAATGTGTGATCCTTGGGTAGGATACTTATATTGTGTGTTTGTATTATGTTATAATACCACTCCACTACTATTATGGTTTGTAATAATTATTGAACTTAGTTTGTAAGGTTTAAAACAACTGGTTTGTAAACTAAGTTATTGTAAGACTTCCGCTAATTTACTCTAATGTAGATGTTTGAATAAATGTTGTAATACTACAATGACTCTGTAATGGGATCCTGCTCGGAAATCGTGGATGATTCGAGGTTCCTCGAGGACACCCGATAGTCTTCTTAAGTTATCAGGAACATATGCATAGTTGTTAGAGGTCGTTGGATAGTGATAGGTGCATGTGGGTCCTATAATTTATGAGGTTCTGCCATAGCATGCCTGCATATCATTGAAGTCAAAGACAATTTTTCTAGCTGGGCTTCCAAATGTGTCGGTGGGGAAGCATGCTTGTATGAGGTCTATGCTCGTTGGGAGAACAAGCAAGTACCAATCATGGAACCTTCTCATTCCAAGTGGTAGGCGCTGGATGTCCTAGTTTGGTAGGAAGGGCTTGCCTCTTTCATATGTTTTTGGGCAATCCTTTGACCATTTGATGGCATCAACATTTGGATACTGCTTTGTAATTTGGTGGAGTTTGCTAGTGATGGTATCCTCAGAACCCCGTGATGGGACTTTTTTAACTTGGTTCTCAGGCTTGAACTGGTCATGGAAATACCACCTGGACACCGACAAAACATCTTTCAGTGAAACATAAACTGGGCTTATGGTGATTGGATGCTTCTTTTGAAGTTCCCATTCAGGCACGTCCTCATCTTCTTGTGCATCACCTTCTTCAGGAGGCACTCATTGTTCATGTATCGGCTGTGCTTGTTGAGAAGACTATGGCATCTCATCATGCACTTGCTCGGTACGAGCTGGAGAAGGTTGTGGCATCTCATCAGGCACACGCTCGCTAGGAGGCGGGGAATAATGTGGCATCTCAGGAATGTGGTGGTCACAAGATGGTGAAAATATCTCCCCGACCTCAACAATTTGCTCCAAATTTGGGATAGGGGGAGGTGGCAAAGAAGCAATCAATATAATGTCCCATTTGTGCCAAAGGATGAACTACCCCATAACGTCTCCAAATAACACTAGGCCCTTAGGAGTTGCGTAGTCTATCCTCCACTGCATGAACTCAAGCTTCACGGTATGCACCTTGACCCTAGTGTAGTTCGGCGGTATCTTGTTATTGTGGTGTAAGCCACTAGGAGGATGTGCCACACCCGTTGCCACCTCCATCATAATGTTTTGCCGGCCACTGAGAAACACCAAGGTGCAACTAGTTGGTTCCCGTATGTGATCGACGGGGGGTGTGGCTGCAGTGGAACCTTGGCTCTAGGAACTTTTAGAGGGCTACCAACTAATGCCAGTTCTCACAGTGGCATCACTAATATCCATGGCTCCATAGACAGTCCTTGCTCCTCCAGTGGCTTCACAACTAGAGCCTTCACTTAGAGCTCAAGATTAGTCTCCCAGTCTCTGCCATGTTTCTTGTACATATGCCTATCCTCTTCGAATCCTTGCTTCCAGGTCGTCCTTTTCCCTAGCCCCCTGGTGCGGCCTGTGTGCTCCTTGTTTCCCAAGCCAAGGCTAAGCTCATCACTCTCTCTAGAAGGACTGAGTGAGCCATTCTCCTTGTCTTCAGCATATTTCAGTATCCTTGATACTGCCTCTTGGGTCTCCGGCTTATCAAACTTAAGATTATCAATGGATGATTCTGTACTCCTCGCATATATCCAATTCCTTGAGCGTACCATCAAATTTGTCACATCGATATTCCCAACAGCTATGGCCTCTTCGTCCATCTTCCTAAACTGCTCTTCCTTGGCATAGTAGCCACCAGGGCCTAGATGATGGTGGTGTTTGTTCCTCTTCGCCAGCTCAGTGTTATGGGCACTAAGCTCCAATGTCTCTAGTGAAGTCTTTTGAGCCACGAGCTCCTCCCATTGACTAGAAGTTATTTTGCTGAACTCGTTGAAGGGAGTTAACCCATTTTGGATATACTTCGTGTTGAGCTCCAACCTTCAATGTCGGAATGACTCTCCCATCATCCTGAAAGCATTTTTTTACCAGTTCATACTTACCCTCTAGAAATCTAAAATTGAGCTTCAGCTGCCTATCCCATAGTGCATTCTTTTTGTTCTCTAATACCTCTTTCTAGTTAGGGATTGCTGGGTTCAATTTATCTCTTACTAGGGCCCCGATCACATTACGGAATCATCCTCTTAATTCCTTCGGCTCAAGGATCTCCCCTACTAGCCCAACCTCCATTATAACATAGCATGCCTTATCTAGATATAGATTTCCTTTTTTATCCCCTCATTTCCTCTTAGGCTTGGTAGTCATGGTTGTGTCTTGAGGTTGTAGAGTAGAGGCATCGTGATCCGTCTCTATGGCTGTTGCCTCTGCTCTCCTTTCCTCTACTCTGTCTTGTCCAGCGAGATGTCACGGACATCGATGTCATCTTTTCCGAGTTTTAGGAGGGACCTGTATATACGATAGGTCAAATGTTAGCAGAGATAACACAGTCAAAGCTTTAGTAAAATTTACAAGCTAAGGCTTTTTCCCTACCTCCTCGTTCAGGTCAAAATCCTTGTCCAAATCTTCCTCCATTGGTCTCCTTCTGGCTTCACATGGGAAAGGATCCTTGGGACTTACATATCCCTCTTCTGAGTCCTCCTCCTCATCATCATCAACTTCTTCACCTTCAGTAGCCTCTCCTGCTCTTCCTTCTACTCCCCCTTCCTCCTCGTCACACTGCTCCTGAGTAAGCATCACTTCTAGATCCTTTTCTACCTCGTTATCGAACTATTCCTAAGTAAGCTAGTCCTCTAGTGCTTGCTCCTCATAGGTTGGCTGCTCATCAAGCTCGGGGCATTAGGCTGCATTGTCTGGTGTCCACGACAATATTTCACGCTTTTGTTGGGTACCATAAAAAGGGGTCCCCTACGCAAGAACCGAAAAAATCGCTTAGACCTTGTAAATATCAAAGCCAAGAGACAACCACCAGCAAACCCCCACCTTATCTGAGGCCCAGCTGGACCACCTGGCCCACCTTGGATAGTATCCCAACTCACCCAAAGCAGGCTCAGCCCAAAATGAAACCATAAGGCCTCGGACAAGGTATAGATTCTCCAACTCACCTGAGGCCCCACGCGTAAGGTCTCGGACGAGGTACCGATTCCCCGCCTCGCCCGAGGCCCCACTCGTAAGACCTCAAACGAGGTACCGATTCTCCAACTTGCCCGTGGCCCCGCCCGTAAGGCCTCAGACGAGGTACTGATTCTCCGCCTCGCCCAAGGCCCCGCCCATAAGGCATCGGACGAGGTACCGATTCTCTGCCTCACCCGAGGCCCCACCCATAAGGCCTCGGACGAGGTACCAATTCTCCGCCTCGCCCGAGGCCCCGCTCGTAAGGCCTCGGACGAGGTATCGATTCTCCGCCTCACCCGAGGCCCCGACCGTAAGGCCTCGGACAAGGTACCGATTCTCCGACTCGCTCGAGGCTGGCTCGGCATCAACCCCATCACCACCGCCTTGACCGACTTCTCTGATAGGACATCACATCCAACCAATGTGTCCAACCACTCCCGCAATGTCAGCCAAACGATGGCTCGATACAACAGAGTGGCCGATGAGATGGGAGTCACATCGACGCCATGCCATCTGGGATAGGATGAGGCAAGGGTTACCGACTGCTGTGCTTGGCACAGTGCCCACAACTGACACCCATGCTGCACTATGCTACCTAGCCCCTGCTCCAAGGACAACGTGGCGTGGAGAGTCAAGTCTAGGTCCCTGTAGCCTCAGAATCGATGTACAAGACCAACTGCTCCCTCCGAGCCTCGGCTATCCGCTTCCGGCCCCCTGTAGCCTTGGGACTCATGCCCACTGAGCCCCCCACAATGGTTTAGCCTCTACACCAACTGGGCCTCGGCTCTCTACGTTGTCAACATACAGCGACTGGCACGTCGTCCGCAGTACACACCATACCCTGTGTCAAGCCACATGAGCTCCCACATCGCACAGGATCAGGCATGACTGGCGCGTCGCTCCAGTGCACCGAGGACAAGGCCACTCCACCAACCATGCCACCACAGTGACGAGCTACAGGGCTCAGACATGTTGCCTCTGCTCACAAAACACCATGTAGCAAATCCATGTACTGTCCCCATGCCTCCCTTCGACTATAAAAGGGAGTGACCGAGGCTGCTTCTAGAAGGACACACGTGCAAGCAACGCACAACGCTCTATAACACACACACGTTCCCTCACAGCAAGAGATCAGCATCTCAAGCAACCCATGCCACTCTACGTAGAGACCAAGGACTAGCTCCCTCTCTCGCTTAGCTTGTAAGCCCCTACTACAAGCACCTCGGTGCAAGGAATACAAGATCGCACTCTCAGACTAGACATAGGGCACCTATTGCCTGAACTAGTATAAACCTTGTGTCTCTTTACATCACCATCCGGGATTAGGGGCACGCAGTACACTTTCACTAGTCGGTTGAGGATGTGCCGGACCCAAAACACCGATAGTTGGTGCGTCAGGTAGGGGAGCTACTTCATGTCAGCTTAGTCATCCCAACAAGTTCTGGATGGCAGACCCCGTGCGACCACTGCATCACGGCATGGTGATCTAGTTTGAGAGCCTAGAGTTCATGTCTCTAGGATATGAGTACGATATGGTACTCCTCCCACCCAGAACCCCATCGACCAATGATGACTTCATGCACCAGCAGCCTAGGCGCAGGCGGCGCCTAGGCCACTGCTCTTACCATGCTCGCTAGGCATGACGCGGGTGGGACCACCCTGACACTGTGTGAGCTCAGGGCGACGCATCGCGCTCCACCAGTATCCCATACCTAGCTATTGGTACAGAGTCCCTGGCTGGGGACCTACCTAGCTTAAGCCTGGGCAAGGGAAAGATGCTAGTGGCATGTAGCAATGCCCCGTCATCAAGCTCTGCCCTGCCACCTCCTAAGGAGTCGACTCCGGCGGAGCGGAGCCCAGCGACGACATCTTCCCCATACCCCTTCGGGTTGAGCAATGCCACTGCCGCCTACCAATGTTTTGCCCTTGACCTCATTGCCATGACCCCGACCCACACCCACACTGACTCCTTGGAGGAGGATGAGGCATGGGCCGGAGTGGACTTCTCCGTACTTCGTGACCCTGAAGCCATGCGTCGCTTCATGGCCACGAGCGACTACTACTTCGACTACTCTAACTCTGATGATGAAGGCACTTACTATCCCACTCGTGAGTGCTTCAACATCTAGCTCAGGATGCCAAGCGTGAGCAATGAGGATGAAGGGGTAGGCAATCGCTCCCTGCCCCATGAGGGGGCGGGCGACGCCGCACCTCCACGCGTTGAGCCCCGGGCAGCATGGAACGAGAACCTTGCCCCCGAGGAACTTCAATGCCTAGACCTAGAGCAGCTCTATGAGCTTTAGGCCAAGGTTGAACAAGATCGACTCCTTCTGCAGTAGCTCCGAGACACTCTCGAGCAAGAGCAGCGGGGTCGCGGTGATGGCAGAGCAGCCCGACAGAGGGCTAGCAATGTCAACCACCGCATCAACAACGACGAAGGGGGCGAGCAACCCCCTATATTAAATCACGCTAGCCAGAACGTTGCGGCAGTAGTGATGCTACTCCGGACGATGCCTGAGCCCTCTACCTCGGAGGGGCGACGGGTCCATGGCAAGCTCCAAGACCTCCTTAAGACTACCGTGGTACAGTAGGCCGAAACTTCTGCCTCTTGATGGTGCAGAGGCACCTCAGAACTACCCACCGCACCACCTCAGCAAGATAGAGAGGCCTCGGTTTGTCCTGAGCCTGCTCAGGCACCGATAGCCAACAAGGCCCCCTCGGTGCATGACCACCTCAGCGACTGACGCGAGGTGCAAGGCGACCATGATGTGGTTAGCAAGCGACGGCACCACGACAATGATGGGCCCACCTGAGGCTAGCACCCGCACCGAGGCGATCGCTATGATAGTGGGGAGGACCATAGTCCTTCCCCTGGGCCACCTGGCCCTCGAGTCTTTAGCAAGTCCATCCACGGTGCCCACTTTCTAGCCCTATTTCAGTAACCGGCCAACCTCTCGAAGTACAGTGATGAGACCAACCCTGAGCTATGGCTAGCCGATTACCACCTGGCTTGTCAGCTAGGCAGTGCAGACGATGACCTGCTCATCATCCACAACCTCCCCTTGTTCCTATCAGACTCATCATGAGCCTGGCTCCAACACCTCCCTCCCTCGCAGATCAACAACTTGGTAAAGGTCTTTGTCGGGAATTTCCAGGGCACATACGTGCACCTCGGGAACTCTTGGGACCTCAAGAGTTGTTGCCAGAGGCCGAATGAGTCTCTCTGAGACTTCATCCGACGTTCTCCAAGCAATGCACTGAGTTGCCCCACATCGGCGACTTAGAAATTGTCCAGGCATTCCTCTCCGGCACCTCCTGCCGAGACCTAGTCCAAGAGTTAGGCCGAAACATACTGACCATTGCGGTTGTGCTCCTCGACATCGCCACCAACTTTGCCTCGAGCGAAGAGGCTATCGGGGCCATCTTCCCCGACAACGACGCCAAGGGGAAGCAGAGGGACGAGGCCTCCGGGGCCTCAGCCCCCTACCTCCCCAAGAAAAAGAAAAAGGGTCGCTAGGGGAAGCAGGTGGTCCTCGAGGCTAATCTAGTCATGGCCATAGATCGCAAGAATCCCTGAGGCCCCGCCAGAGGCCCTAGGCTCTTCGACGACATGCTTAAGAAGCCCTACCCTTACCACCAGGGCCCGGTGAAGCACACCCTCAAAGAGTGCACCATGCTCCGATGTTACTATGCCAAGCTCGGGCTCCCCAACAATGATGCCAAGAAGAAGGACACCGGCGATAGGGACAACGACAAGGACGACGGGTTCCCCGAGGTGCACAATGCCTTCATGATCTTTGGCGGGCCTTAATCGTGCCTCATGGTGCATCAGTGAAAGGAGCACCAGGAGGTCTTCTCGGTTAAGGTGGCCACTCCCTAGTACCTCGACTGGTCTTGAGAGGCGATCACCTTTGATCAGGATGACCACCCTGATTATGTCCCAAACCCTAGGCAGTACTGACTCATCATCGACCCGATCATCGGCAGCACTCGGCTCACCAAGGTGTTGATGGACGGAGGCAGTGGCTTCAACATCCTCTACGCCAACACCGTGGAGCTCCTAGAGCTCAACTAGTCATGGCTCCGAGGCAATGTCGTGCCCTTCCACGGCATCGTGCCAGGGAAACGCACGTGACCCCTCAGGCGCATCGACTTGCCCATCTGTTTCAGCACTCCCTCCAACTACCGCAAGGAGGTCCTCACCTTCGAGGTGGTTGGGTTCAAGGGGACCTATCACGCCATCCTAGGGCGCCCGTGCTACGCCAAGTTCATGGCGATCCCCAACTACACCTACCTTAAACTCAAGATGCCAGGCCCCAACGACGTCATCACTATCGAGTCCATGTATGAGCATGCATACGACTGCGATGTCGAATGCATTGAGTACGCCGAGGCTCTTAGGGAGGCTGAGACCCTCATAGTCAACCTCGGCTGACTTGGTAGCGAGGCGCCTGACTCCAAGCATCATGTCGGGACTTTTGAGCCCACATAGGCTATCAAGCTCGTCCCGGTCGACCCCACCTACTCCAAGGACTAGGCACTGAGGATCAGTGTCACCCTCGATAGCAAATAGGAAGCCATGCTCGTTGACTTTCTCCATGTGAATGCCAATGTATTTGCGTGGAGTCCCTCAGACATGCCGGACATACCAAGGGAGGTCGCCGAGCACGCCTTGGACATCCAGGCCGGCTCTAGACCGGTGAAGCAGTGCCTACGCCAATTCGACGAGGAAAAGCATAGGGCCATCAGTGAGGAGGTGCAGAAGCTTTTGGTGGCCAGATTCATCAAGGAAGTGTCCCACCTAGAGTGGTTAGCTAATCTCGTATTAGTTAAGAAGAAAAATGGGAAGTGGAGGATGTGTGTAGACTACACTGGTTTGAATAAAGCATGTCCAAAAGTTCCATTCCCATTACCCTGAATCGACCAAATCATTGACTCCACTGCGGGATGTGAAACCTTATCTTTCCTTGATGCGTATTCCGGTTACCATCAAATCAAGATGAAAGAATCCAACCAGCTCGTGACTTCTTTCATCACCCCATTCGACATGTATTGCTATGTGACTATGCCATTCGGCCTCAGAAACGCAGGGGCCACATACCAGTGGTGCATGACCTAGGTCTTTGGTGAGCACATCGGGCGAACCATTGAGGCCTACGTGGATGACATCACCCCATTTGACATGTACTGCTAGTGATCTTTTCGATGACTTGGAAATAGCCTTCAAATGCCTCAGAGAGAAGGGCATCAAGCTCAACCCCAAGAAGTGTGTCTTCGGGGTCCCCCGAGGCATGCTCTTGGGATTCATAGTCTCGGAGCACGGCATCGAGGCCAACCTAAAGAAGGTCTAGGCTGTGACCAACATGGGATCAATCCAAGACCTCAAGGGAGTGCAGAGGGTTATGGGATGCCTTGCGGCCCTGAGCCGCTTCATCTCGTGCCTTGGTGAAAAAGGCTTGCCTCTGTACCGCCTCTTAAGAAAATCTGAATGCTTTTCTTGGACCCCTGAGGCTGAAGAAGCCCTCACCAAGCTCAAGGCACTGCTCACCAATCCTCCCATCCTGGTGCCATCGACCAAGGGCGAGGCCCTCTTACTCTATGTCGCTGCATTGACCCAAGTGGTCAGCGTGGCTATAGTGGCAGAGAGGCAGGAAGAGGGGCATGCTCTACCTGTCCAATGACCTGTTTACTTCATTAGTGAGGTGCTCTCTGAGACTAAGACACACTACCCCCACATCCAGAAACTGATCTACGCTGTAGTCTTGGCTTGACACAAGCTATGTCACTACTTCGAGTCCCACCCGGTGACCGTGGTGTCGTCTTTCCCTCTAGGAGAGATAATCTAGAACTGGGAGGCCTCGGGTAGGATAACCAAGTGGGCCATCGAACTCATGGGGGAAGCCCTGTCTTCTATGCCTCAGAAAGTAATTAAATCCTTGGTCTTGGCCGATTTTGTGGCTGAGTGGATCGACACCCAACTGCCACCTGCTCAAGTCTAGGCGGAATGCTGGACCATGTACTTTGATGGGTCCCTGATGAAGACCGGGAAAGGCATGGGTCTGCTCTTCATCTCACCCCTCAGAGTGCACATGTGCTACATGATTCGGCTCCACTTCGCCGCCTCCAACAACACAGCCGAGTATGAAGCCCTCGTCAATGGCTTGTAGATCGCCATCGAACTTGGAGTACAGCGTCTCGACATACGGGGCGATTCGTAGCTCATCGTTGATCAAGTGATGAAGGAGTCGAACTGCCATGACCCCAAAATGGAGGCATACTACAGGTTGGTACGTCGCTTAGAAGAAAAGTTCGACGGCCATGAACTCAACCACATTGTGCGAAAATTCAACAAGACCATGGACGAACTGGCAAAGATGGCGTCGGCATGGGCCCCGGTCCCCCCAAACATCTTCGATAGAGACCTGCACAAGCCTTCCATCGACTATGCCTTGGTGGCAGAAGAGGGCCCACCGATCAAGCCCACCGTAGGGCCCAAGGCCCCCTCTATCACCGAGACCCCTACGACCGAGCCCGAGGCCATGGAAATCAATGTGGAGCCTCCCAAGGCCAACTAGGGCACGGACTAGCGAGTCCCGTTCCTTGATTGCCTCGTTCGAGGAGTGCTTCTTGCAGATAGGACCGAAGCCCGATGGCTTGTGTGACGAGCCAAAACTTATGTCCTCAGCAACGGCGAGTTATACAGGCGAAGCCCATCCGGTGTCCTCCAATGGTGCATCACCACTGAGGCAGGCCAAGCCCTACTTTGGGACTTGCACTCAGGAGCTTGCGAGCACCATGCAGCGCCTCGGATGCTCATCAGAAACGCCTTTGCTAAGGGTTCTACTGGCCAACGGCGGTTGCTGATGCCACCAAGTCGGTACGCTCCTGTGAAGGATGCCAGTACTATGCGCGACAGACGCACCTCTCGGCCCAGGCCCTCCAAACCATCCCCATTACATGGCCATTCACCATGTGGGGGCTGGACATGGTTGGGCCTCTATAGAGGGCCCCCAGGGGCTATACCCATTTACTAGTAGCGATTGACAAGTTCTCCAAGTGGATCGAGGCTCGTCTGATCACTCGAATCAAATCCGAGCAAGCGGTGCTGTTCTTCACTGATATCATCCATAGGTTTGGGGATCCAAACACCATCATCACTGACAATGGGACACAATTCACCAGCCGCAAGTTCCTGACGTTCTGCGATGACCACCACATCCATGTGGTTTGGTCGGCCATAGGACACCCTAGGACAAATGGCCAAGTAGAACGTGCCAACGGCATGATCCTACAGGGTCTCAAGCCAAGAATATACAACCGGTTGAAGAAATTTGGCAAGAAATGGCTTGTCGAACTCCTGTCAGTCATCTAGAGCCTAAGGAACACTTCGAGCAGAGCCACGGGGTTCACACCATTCTTCCTGATCTATGGAGCCGAGGCCATCCTCCCCACTGACTTGGAGTATGGTTCCCCGAGGCTACAGGCCTACAACGAGCAGAGCAACCGCAATGCCTGCGAGGACACCCTTGACCAACTGGAGGAAGCCTGAGACGTTGCACTCCTACACTCGGCCAAGTACCAGCAAGCCCTACGACGCTATCAAGCCCGACGCATTCGAAGCCAAGACCTGAAGGTGGGCGACCTAGTGCTGAGACTAAGGTAGAGCAATAAGGGCCGCCACAAGCTGACCCCACCATGGGAAGGGCCATACATCATCGCCCAAGTGCTAAAGCCCGGGACCTACAAGCTAGACAACGAGAAGGGCGAAATCCTCATCAACGCTTGGAACATAGAATAGCTACGGCACTTCTACCCTTAAATTTCCAAGCATTGTATACATTGTTTCTCGAAATACAATAAAGAAGTGTTCTTTAGTTGTTCTTATTTTTCGAGAAACCCCCCGAGCCCATCGATGGGGGATCGGCGTTACGATAACGCTATAAGGGAGACTCGGCTCTGCCTCTACAGAGGTGCCCACCGCGGGGCTTGAACAAGACTTGGCTCTACCTCTATAGAACCGAGCCTCCCTTGGGGGCTAGAAGGGGGGACCCCCCTAAGTCCCAGTCACCGTTTTTAGTCATTTTTTGAAAAAAAATTCTACGCCAAACTCTCTTGCGTACTCTAGCAAATCGATTGTAAAAAACCTAAGGACCGAAAGTTTGTCTCAGGGCCAAAAGGTCGGCCGAGCCATGAGACGGCCTATGCCTCTAGGCTACGGCAACTCCCTCACCCCCTTTTGCCCGAGGGGCAGCTTAGGCTCCGAGGACAGAGGCTTAGAAATACAATAAAAACGATTAAAAAACATATACACATAAGTACTTTAAAACGGCCTCGACGGCCACAAGCGTTATGGTACAATAATGTAAGTCCTAATCTATTTACATGGCCCCTTTGCCCCAGGTCAAAACTCAGGGTCACCAGCATCGGTGGTCGGCATAGGAGGAACCACCTCCTCTTTGAACAACCTGGCCAGTGCCGTGCCAAGGGCCTCAGCCGCCTCCACCAGCTTCATGACCTCCTCCTTGGTCTTCTCGTCATCCTCAGCCACGACGTAACCGTCGCTGATGGCCTCAAGGTCGATGTCGGCGTAGTGCGAGGAGACAATGGCCAAGGCACGCTTGACGCCCATATGTAGCGCCCCTCAGAGCCACTCATGGACTCGGCCGCTCAATGTGATCAAGCGGCTCCCGAGGGAGCTGCTCGACTCGACCCCTCCGACTTCTAGGGCCTCACAGGCGGTATGGGCGACGCTCTGCAGCGCGTTGTGCTCCTAGATCTCAGCCTCAAGCATTGCCTACACTACGACGGAGGCCTCGGCTGCTCGGGTGACCTCCTTCTCCAAACCTGTGCCAAGACAGGCGGGATGGGGTTAAGCACAAAAGAAAACAGGCCGAACACGGGCACAAGCCCATGAGACTCACCCTCAGCTTTCTCCCTCTAGTTTTGGACCTCAATCCAAGAGACCTCGGCCACCCTGGAAGCCTCCCTCTCTAGCTCTGCATCACGTCGAGGAGTTAGGGGTCAAACGCAAGAAAAACAAATAAAACAAGGGGCGCGGCTCAACAGGACTCACCCTCGGCCTTTTCCTTCTAGGCTAAGGCCTTGACCTCGGAGGCCTCGGCCACCTTGAGAGCCTTCGCAAGGGCACCTTTCATCAGCAGGTGCATGCCCTGCTCCACCCCCAGCTGCCCGGTGACGGCCTTGGCAGAGGCCTCCACTTGTTCAGCCTAGGACCTGAAGGTGTCCTGCTCGCCGGCCACCTGGGTCAACTCCTCCTCTAGCTCCTTGATCCACACCGCTAAAGGAGTGGCCCGCTCTCGAGCCATGGCTGCCTCAGCCTTCATATCAGCACAGTGAAGGCGGAGGTCCTCCACCTCCATGCTCCACACCGACAGAAGCTCATTAGCATTGGCGAGCAGGTCCTTCTGCTACTGGAGCTGGTCCCAGATATCCCTCTCCTACCGAAGGAACATCGACTTCCTAAGGGGCCAGGCCTCGAGCTCCTGGATAGGTAGAATAGACGTCAAGCACTGCGAGAAAACTCGGAAAAAGATGACATAGCACAAGAAAAGAAAGCGCGCACCTAGGCAACACCGGGCAGGTCGTTAGCCACGACAGACAGTGTTGTCCACAGCGACCGCTCCGCTAGATGGCAGAATTGCTCGAAAGAGCCCCAGTGCCCCCCTCGGCCGCATCCTCGAGGGTGAATAAAGGCTCCCCGTCAAGGTCATCCCGGCTCCACCATAAGACACGCGGGCTATCACACCCATGGGGCTCGAGTTGTACCTAGATGAGGGCCAAGCTCCCCTCGCCAAAGGTTGGAGCTGGCTGCTCTGTGGTGCTGGCTGCCTCGGCATCCGCCACCCCCTTCCCTCGGGAAGTATCGTTGGAGGAGATTGAATGAACCTCCACCTCCTGGGTGCTCTCCTGTGTTGGCGGCGAGCCTTGGACCGAGGGTGGTACTAAAGCTTGCCCCACCTCCATCTCTGCATCCTAGACCATCGGCTCTGCCACGCCCAAGCCGGCCTCCGCCACCTTGGCCTCGGTGGTCCTGGGTGCTCCAGCCTCTGCCACCTTGGCCTTCGTGGTCCTAGGAGCCCCGGTGTCTGCCACCTCGGCTTTGGAAGCCCTAGAAGCCTTGGCCTCCGCCACCTCAGCCTTGGAGGTCCTAGGGGCCTCTACCTTGCCCTCGGTGGCCTCAACGATTGAAGGCGCCTCAGCTTCACCTAACTCGAGGACCCCAGCCTCGCGGGGCATAGGTGCCTCCTCCCCCGCCTACTTCGTGGCTGCCTCGGTAGCCTCCCCTTGGGCAACCGGCTCCTTCGGGTTGGCCTTGGCCGATGCCGCGCCACGCTGTATGGTGGCATGTGCCTCCACCACCCATCGGGTGGTGGAGCTGATGCTCACCTTGAGTGCCTTACGTGGCGCTAGGGTAGGTGCTTCCGCCTGATGCTTCTGGCTGAAGACAAAACACTTACTTGGTCAACATACGACCAAAGAATGAGTGGAAGATGCTGCAAACTCCATTGACAAAACACTTTCCTCGAACAGGGACACAATAGCTTCTACACTGCATCCCTATTCCTCTACAATGGCGGTGGCAGTGGTGGTGGCACGGCCCCCATGTCCGCTGGTGTCGGCCAGCCCTCACCGAACTCCGATGCCCCCTCAACCCTCTGCGGAGGCTATTGAGTTGCCCCCGCCGTTGCCCACTCCACCTCCGCCGTCAAGCCCATCGAGCTGACAGCGCGCTTCCCCAACGCCCATGCCTTAGGCGTGTCGGCCTTGGCCCTAGGGCAGGCGGTCGCCAGCCCTAAGGCGTCCTCTCCTCCTCCTCCTAGAGACACCAGGCCGCTCGCCGACGCCTCAAGTGCCATCTCCCTAATGTTAGGGAGATGGTCCAAAGGACCCCGCCCTGCCTCGCACTCATCGTCATCGCTCGAAGAACCCATCGATGACGATGATGGAGATGGCTCCTCTAGGAGACCGTTGTGCCTCTGTTGCCGGTGATGTTTCTCTAGCTCGTCACGCTTGAGGCTCTTCCTCTTGCCCCTTGCCTCCTCGACGTCCTTCCGCTCCTTGTACACCTCAGCATGTGCCCTGTTCTCTGCCCGCTGCTCTGCATCCTCTTGAACAGGCGGTGGGGAGGCTCGCACATCCCTCATCCCCTGCAGGAATGCCAAATGCAAATAAGGGAACAGATTGAAAAGGTAAGGAGCAAGGAGGCCTCGGGGGCCACAGCGGCGCGTGACTCACAAGAGATGTACCCCCACGATGAGCACATCTGGAACGGGGTTAGATCGCTGCTCCTCTGCTGCCCCTCCACCACCTCCCTCATTCGACACAGAACCTCCTCATCGGAAAGGGCAATGGTGGACAACTAGATGCCGTCGATCGGCTCACCTGATGTCATCTCGAACAGGCGTTGCTGCCGTGCCATCAGCGGCAGCACCCTCCGGCGGTGGAACGCCGCCACGACCATGGTCGTCGTAAGGCCATGGCTAGACAGCCTCTCCAACGCCTTTAGGAGCAGCTATAGCTTGGGCAGATCAACCAACAGGACACCGTACCTCCACCTCTCTGGCTGGCTCTCCACGACCCACCCGATATAGGGGGAAGCCCGCCGTCATTGTTGCAGAGGTAGAAACAGCTATTGTACCAGCAACGGTTGGATGACATGAGCTAGGCTGGGATGTAGAAGGGATGCCTATCTTAGCGCACTTGGAGAGTGTAGCCGCCGGCCCTCAACACCTTCCACGTGCCTGTCGTGCCTGCTGGCTTGGTGTTGAGCCCCGCCCAAAAGAAGTGGAGCCACAGCTCCTAGTCGGGGGCGATGCCCAGGTACCCCTCATAGACAGCGATGAAGTTGTGGAGCTCCACGCCATAGTAATGCGGGAGTGCCTGCATGAATTGGTCCACCGGCAAGCTAAGACCGCGCTCGTGGAAGGCCACAAGGCTCATGATGTAGCCATCGTGTGGCCTCAGCTCTGGCTTGCCCTTCGGAACAATCCACTCTGGTCTGTTGGGGTTGGTAACCGGCGGAGGAGACTGTCATCAACGAGCCACTGCAGCGTCGCCATGGACACATTGAACTGACCCCAAGGATCCACCTAGATAACAACAGCACCGTCGGCCATGGGTGCGGTGGAGAATGCGGCTACGGCGGTAAGACATGCTCTCGCTATCCCTCTCTCTCTCTTGCCTTTCCTCCCCCTTCTCCCTTCTTCTCCCCAGTGCTCTCTTCCTCTGTTCTTAGCAACCGCTTGAGGGCAGAAAGGGTGAATGTAGGCAGGCAAGGTAAGGAGGGGCGGGGCGAGGCTCGTCACATATTTATGAGGGAGGAAAGGGGGCAAAACGGATGGGTGACGAAACCGAGGAAGTTTCCCTTAGATCTAGCATAGTTAATCTAGATCTGACCAAACCGCCCACATGTCCACCTTCTTCTTATTAATCGTGCGCACATAGTAACGTCCCATCCATAGACGGTGCATTGCATTTGGCCACAGCAATGGCAGTCACCATTCTGTCTCCCTGAGGAACCGCCTCAAAAGGCGCACCCACCGTTGTCAGCCGATGGGAGGGGAATATCCCCCACCCGATTCCTTTTAGGCCAAGTAACTGGGCACCGAGCCCGTTACGGTCCAGGGGTTCACAGGCTGGGCCCCCGAGGGTCTCGATAGCCGCCCCAGGACAAACAGAGTCAGGGATGACTATGGGCAAGCCTGTACATGGCCAAGGCCCAAGCAAGCAATTGCTTGGGATGCCCTAAGTCATGTCCAAGACCGGCAGGGAGGTCTCTGAATGGGATCCCACCGTAGGGAGGCACCGAGCCCCCAGGGCCAATCAAACGGCCCTAGGACCCACTAGAGAAGCCCTCTGGTACTCTTGGAGTGCATCTCTGGACCGCTAGCCGACCCCTATCGAATGGGGCATGGGCCTCCACTCGGACTTACCCGGTAACAGCTCACTGGAGGTGTCACTACTCACGCCCACTGAGGGTAGCCTGGCATACTCCACCCCTCCTTTTGAATGAAAAGGATGCGTGAGGGCCACACAAAAAAGACAGGGAAACTCCTGATCGCCCTCTTGTTCCGAGCAGAGGCTCGAGGGCTCTTCCTGCAACCAAGCCAATACCCAACGACCCAAACTCGCACTCGGGGGCTCGGCAAACGCAATAAACACCCCTCCTTCCGAACGAAAAGGATGCGCAAGGGCCACACAAAAAAGACAGGGAAACTCTTGATTGCCCTCTTACTCCAAGCAGAGTCTCGGGGGCTCTTCCTGCAACCAAGCCAAGACCCAGCGACCCGAACTATCACTCGGGGGCTCGGCAAACGTGATAAACACCCCTCCTTCTGAATGAAAAGGATGCGTGAGGGCCACACAAAAAAGACAGGGAAACTCCTAATCGCCCTGTAGCTCCGAGCAGAGGCTCGAGGGCTCTTCCTGCAACCAAACCGAGGCCCAGTGACCCAAACTCACACTCGTGGGCTCGGTAAACGCGATAAAACCCTCACTCAACATGAGAAAAGCCCCTAGAGGAATAAATCCACTCCTCTAGGGCCTCGGGGGCTACACCTGGTGGGTGCGCTCACGCGCACCCACTGAAGCCTCGAGTATGAAACACCATGCCGCGAGCTAAGTCTTGTCAAAACCTCAGGGAGAGCGCTCACACTCTCCCTAAGGCTCAGGGGCTACTGTAGGGTACCATAAAAAGGGGTCCCCTAAGCAAGAACCAAAAAATTGCTTAGACCTTGTAAATATCAGAGCCAAGAGACAACCACCGGCAAACCCCCACCTTATCCGAGGCCCGGCTGGACCACACGGCCCACCTCGAACAGTATCCTGACTCACCCAAAGCGGGCTCGGCCCAAAATGAAACCACAAGGCCTCGGACGAGGTACCAATTCTTCGACTCTCCCAAGGCCCCACGCATAAGGTCTTGGATGAGGTACCATTTCTTCGCCTCACCCGAGGCCCCGCTCATAAGACCTCGGACAAGGTACCAATTCTCCGACTCGCCTGAGGCCCCGCCCGTAAGGCCTCAAATGAGGTACCGATTCTCCGCCTCGCTCGAGGCCCCACCCGTAAGGCCTCGAACGAGGTACCGATTCTCTGCCTCACCCGAGGCCCTGCCCATAATGCCTCAGACGAGGTACCGATTCTCCACCTCGCCCGAGGCCCCACCCGTAAGGCCTCGAACGAGGTATTGATTTTCTGCCTCGCCCGAGGCCCCGTCCATAAGGCCTCGAACGAGGTACCAATTCTCCAACTCGCTCGAGGCCAGCTCAGCATCAACCCCATCACCTTCGCCTTGGCCAACTTCTCTGACAGGACATCACATCCAACCAACGCGTCCAACCACTCCTGCGATGTTAGCCGAACGATAGCTCAATACAGCAGAGTGGCCGACGAGATGGGAGTCACATCGATGCCATGCCGTCCGGGACAGGACAAGGTAGGGGTTACCGGCCGCTGTGCTCGGCATAGTGCCCACGACTGACACCCGTGCTGCACTGTGCTGCCTAACCCCTGCTCCAAGGACAGCGCGGCATGTAGAGTCAAGTCTGGGTCCCTGTAGCCTCAGAATCAACATACAAGACCAACTGCTCCCTCCGAGCCTCGGCTATCCGCTTCCGAGCCCCTGTAGCCTCAGGACTCACGCCCGCTGAGCCCCCCACAATGGTTCAGCCTCTGCACCGACTAGGCCTTGGCTCTCTATGTTGTCAACATATAGCAATTGGCACGTCGTCCGTAGTACGCACCATACCCTGCTTCAAGCCGTAGGAGCTCCCATGCAATTCTACCGCACAAAAGACTTGCAACCTAAGTTCCAATCCTACTCTAGCATGGCAATTCTAAGAATGTAAAGACATGAATTGAATTGCACAAAGTAAATGCTCAAAGTAAATAGAGAGGAAGGAACACGGCGATGTTTTGCTGAGGTATCGGAGAGTCGCCACTCCCCACTAGTCCTCATTGGAGCACCCACGCAAGGGTGTAGCACCCCCTTGATCCGTGCAAGGATCAAGTGCTCTCTACGGGTTGATTCTTTGACACTCCATCATGGTGAATCACCCACAACCGCTCACAACATGAGTTGGGTCACCCACAAGCTCCATCGGGTGATCACCAAACTCCCAATCACCACCAAGCCATCTAGATGATGGCGATCACCAACAGTAACAAGCACAAACTCTCACTTGACCACGACAAGCCTAATGAGACGGTGGATGCATACTTTGCTACTCTCGGTCTTCACTAATGAGGGCTCTCTTTTGGATTCTCAAATCTCAATCACCTCACTAGGACCTTGCTCTTCTTGGCACTCTCTAAGGTGTTTCTCAGCTGTTGGAATGAGCAAAAGTACCCCCACACATGAGTGGAGGTGGTATTTACAACATGGGCTAAAAAACGAACCGTTACGTGCCTCTACGGGGTGACTGGACGCTCTGGTTAGTGTACCCCAAACTCTAGGGTTTACAGTGTGACCGGGCGCATTCGGTCATGATTTACCCTCTCTAGAACCTTATTGGAAATGACTGGACATTGGCTCTCAGCGTTCGATCACTTGACCTTCCAGCATCCGGTCACACTGAATGATTTCACCTTAGTCAAATGAACTGACCAAACTCTGCGCCAGCGTCCGGTCACATCGAAGCCAGCGTCCGGTCAGTATTTGACCCTCCACTCACTTCTAACTCTCGATCATACATGAATGAAGTTTGCTCCATTGGATCTTAGGCATATGTAGGAGCTACCTAGCGCTAGTTTTAACAAGTGTGCACCACACCTAACTCACTAGACTCACCTAGGTCAAGCTACCCATACATACCCCCTTAATGGTACGGCCAAAGGAAAAACAAAGTCCTAAACTACTCTAAGTGTCTCTCCAACTCCAATCGACACTTAGAACTAGTCATCCTTAACCTTGTCGTCCATCCTTTAAAACCAAAATGATTTTCATCGTAGGGGCATGACCACCTCGATTGCCCAATTGATCTCCATTACCATGACCTAACTTTATTGCATCTGCAAAACACACGTTAGTCATAGTAATCTTGTATTGTCATTAATCACCGAAACCCAACTAGGGGCCTAGATGCTCTCAATCTGCCCCTTTTTGGTGATTGATGACAATACCACCTTGAGTATGTGAAAGAGTTGAGGTTTTTAACATGCTTGGATCATATAAGCTCTTGTCAATAAGAACAAAAAGGTTAGGCGAGCTTATGTGAACCAAGCCAACATGGTGTACTCAAAAGATATGAATTAAGCATGAGTACAAGTAATAAAGCTCATTTGCATCGGAGTAAAACACGGAAGCAAGGGCAAATGAGCATAACACAAGTGATATGACATATAAATAATTCAAGGTAGAGAGCACACATGTCATATATCACGGTCATGTAGATATCACTATCACATATATATAATAGTAAACATGAATGCATAATGTATCACACACATAAAAGCATAATAGTGTATCACACATAAAAACTCCAAATGTAATATATAATCTAATAAGATAACTAAGCTCCCCCTAAATACATCGCTCCCCCTAAATCTATCATACTCAATCCCTCTCCCCCTTTGGCATCAAACACCAAAACCTAAGGGTCGGTCGGTGGGGCTGCAGCGGATGAGCTAGGCCCTAAAGTACGAGGAGCAAGCTGAAATTGGTTGGCATCATCATCTGATCCAGAGCTCTGAGCAGTCTGACCCTTTGTAGCTATAATCGGATCAGGAACTAGAGCTGCTATAGACCCAGCTATTAGGACTATAGTAGGCTCTGATGATGCCACTAAGGAAGGGAGCATCTTTGTAGTCCCGGTGACTGGTGCAACAATAGAGGAACCTAGGATATGTAGATATGGAGGAGTAGGCATCCCTATCAACTCACTAAATGAAGCACCAAGGCTCCTAGACACTATGGTCTCTGGCACTAGCAGCGAGGGTGTCTCATCTTGTGTAAAGCCCATCTAAAGCAGTGTGAACTGTGGAGCTAGCAGTGACATAGCAAAATACTGGGACACCTGCTCTGTAGGGAGGCAAACTATGCTGGTGGCTATCCCTGACTCTAAAGCCCACTAGGCTATAATGCTGGAGTCATCAGGTAGTGGCAGTCTGACCAAGCTGGGCAAAGGCTATGGCAGTGGAGCCCCAATAGCAGTCACAACATGCTGCATAAATCTAAGGAGCTACTGCTGCATGAGGATCTGCTGCTGATGCATGGCCTACTGCTACTGCTATAGAGCCTATGTCTACTGATGTATAGCTAGCTGCTGCTACTGGATCTGCTGCTGCTGGCGCTGGAACTCATCCTGCTGAGTCTAGAACTGAGCAAATGTAGCAGCTGTCTCCTAAGCCTGGCGTGCCTGGTCCTGCCTCATCTGCTCAAGTATAGCAAGGAGAGTGGGGTCTGTCTATGGGGCAGGTGGCGCTAAGCTAGAACTGCCGGCCTCATGGTCATGTCGCTGAGGAGGCATCCGAGGGATGGGCTGATAGTCATCATCAGAACTGTCACTAGGGTCGCTCACGACCATCCCCTCCTGCTAAGCAAGCGCCTTCTCCTCTATAGCTGCAATGCCTCTAATGATATCATCCTACTGGGCTACAGACTCTGGCACCTCAGGATGTCGACATGGGTGACTGGGTACTGTAGGTGTACCGTGCCTAATCATCTGTGTCATGTTATAGGTAGAGAACTCAGTCGTAGCACCACTATACTCTACAAGCATCTCTGGTGGCCTCACTGTGACTGCTCTATGGATAAGCCAGGTGATCCAGTGAGCATAGGGCAACTGCCTATGACCTCTGAAGCCCTCAGCTATAGTATCCTCTATCTCTGATAGAAGAAGATCCCAAATATCAAAAACTATGTGCTGCATCAGAGAGTTGATCAGCCACAACTGTATACATGTCAAGCCCTCTCTGTATCCCATCCTAGGAAGCAGTGTCCTCCTCATAATAGCCTCAAGTATGCGAGCAGTGGGATTTAGGTCACTGGGATTCCTACGTGATCCCTCTCCAAAGGGCTCAGTGAAGCAGTGGCAAACTAAGTCCGTAGGGGGCACATTGCCACCATGAGGACGTCTGGGGGGTGTTGTCTAGCCATAGCACACCTCATGAAGTTTGACTAGCTGCTCCTAAAGTCTTAGTATCTCCCTAACCCTCTGGCTCACCAGGCGGTAGTCTCTTCCTTCGAATGCGAAGTGAATATATCTATGATGCGGGTCAATCCAGAGGGAAGCATAGAACTACCGAACCCAAGATGGAATATATAGTTTGGTCCGTCCAATCAAACCTGATAGCCCCAGTAGATATGTGAGGTAGGGGCAAATATGCTCTCCAGCTGCTACAACTATAGAGTCAATGTGGCACACCCTCTGAGATCTAAAAACTGCCCCACTATTGAGATAGGCATTGTAGAAATCCTCCTACAGTGGAGTGTAGAAGCCCTCTGAAGCTCTCTCATCCCTCCTCGGTGGAAACCATACCTCAAGATCAACAAATCTCAGCTGTTGAACCTGCTTGGCCGTGGCGGCCCTCAAGTCAAGATGGGTCACTAGAGGCGGACCCTGTGGTCTGGGCGGTGGACGAGAACCCCTCCGCTGCGTGTTAGCCCTTGGTGTGACTGGGCATGGGTATGACTAGAGCAGCGAGGCTATGGCTAAGGTGCCTGCTCTGTCTCATTGGCCTGCTGGCCCTCCTAAGTCTGCTTTGTCGGCTCTACTGGTAGGGGCTGCTGCTGTGGCTCCTGCTGTGACTCCCCCTAAGGCTGAGGCTCCATAATGGGAAGATGTCGTCCTTGCATCATGACAGTCCCAGGTGGACTACCATGAAGATGCTCAATACACTCAAGTCTACCTTGCGTCTCTGGTGATAGATGATCAGCAATAACAACTCCACTATGAGCTCCTCCTCTCTCGGCATGCTCTACAGCCTCCACAACTACGGTGGCCCTCGCTATCTCTGCATCTGGATATTTGCGCTTCTGGGTTGCCAGCTTCTTCGTCGCCTTGCCTTTTGGATCTGCAGGCTGGTGAGGCAGACGCCTCGGATCCTCATCTCCTGGACCACCTCCGACGTTCTTCATTCAAGCCATCTGAAAGATTTGAGGAATAACTACTGCTGACAAAGAAACAACTGCCTCTATCAAAGATCAACTGCCGCTGACACTTTCGAGGCTTGGCCTCGATCCTTACTCGCGAGCTTGGCTCCAAGTTAAACTGTCAACTGCCACACGATCTCAATAGCACCGACTCGTTGCATGATGGAATAGATAGGATATATAATAAATACAATGTATCTAATAGATGTGAAACCCTAGGAAGCAAGCAATTTGGATACGAAATTGAAACGCGGGGCATTGCTACCTGATGAACCAATGATCTGATGAAAAGATAAGCAATGCACGGGGAACCACCGAATCTAGGGTTAGGGATTGCAGTGGAGGATCGGCGATCCGATACGGTGAATCGACGGCCCTATGAAAATAGTGCTACAATGAATGGCTAGGTCATAGCGAAGTTGCAATATGGATTGCTAGGGCATGACAGCAGGGCCTTACCAGTGATGGACGTGAATGGCACTGCGGCTTGGGCTTGCTCGGTGGTGGAGCATGGCTGGCTCAGTGGCGGCTCTGCTGTGGAGGATCTTGGCGGTGAGCTGAGCAGCGGTGGCGCACGGGGTAGCTGGCAGCGGTGCTAGAGCAGCGGTGGCACGCGAGGCAGCTGGCGCCAGCACTGGAGCAGGGGCAGTGGCGGCACGTGGGAGAGCAGCGCAAGGAGCAGCGGCGCATGGGCTTGTGGCGGCGGCGCGCGGGGCGGGGCAACGGATCCGGCGACTTGCGGTGATGCGTAGGCAAGCGGCATGCGTGGCGGCTCTACTAGTGATGCAGGCATGGGAGGCAGCAATGTCGGTGGCTAAGGGCGAGATGTGATGGATTAGGTCAAAGCCCCGATGAAGATTGACTTATAAGGTGGCCCCCACGAGATAAAGAAGGAAATCGAAAAGAGTTCGTAAGCTGCACGTTTTCTACTGATTGGATGCTCCGGTGGTAGCGACCAGACGCTACCACCCAGCATCTGGTCGATTCTAGAGAGGTCCAAATCCTCTGGAATCGTGACCGGACACAGCTAGAGTTTGGTCACCTAGCCTTGACATCTTCATCATCGACTGGACGCTGAAGCACCTTCTGATCGGACACTAGAAAAACACTGTTTCAGTGTCCGGTCACTCCTTCGATAGTAGGTTCACCTCCTGTGAACTGACCGGATGCTGGACATCAGAGTCCGGTGCAGTGTTCGGTCACTCCTTCTTCAACAAATCTTCAAATTCCTTCACGCTGCCTGTTCCCAATCAAGTCCCAACTCCAATAAGATCCAAATAAACACCAATTGGGACTGATGTGAGTGACCTCTCTCAAACCCTCAAGTTTTTCAAAATATTTTGCCTTAGGCTATAATTCTTTTTAAAAAAAAGGCAATAAGAGGGCGATTTAAGATAAATGACAAAACAACATGTTTAATGCTTTATAATGCATATATGGCTTGTCTAACATGGTTAAGATAACCGTCAAAAAGCGTGTGAAGAAGCTTAACCTTGGATCAAACTTGACAAGCAAGCTACCCGTCCATAGCCCCTTAATAGTACGGCCAAAGGAAAAAACAAAGTCCTAAACTACTCTAAGTGTCTCTCCAACTCCAATTGACACTTAAAACTAGTCATCCTTAACCTTGTCGTCCATCCTTTGAATCTAAAACGATTTCCATCATAGGGGCATGACCACCTCAATTGCCCAATTGATCTCCATTACCATGACCTAACTTTATTGCATCTGCAAAACACATGTTAGTCATAGTAATCTTGTATTGTCATTAATCACCGAAACCCTACAAGGGGCCTAGATGCTTTCATCATGCTCTATCATTTTAGTCTAGTCATCTATCTTTGTCACTAATTTTGAACAATTCAAATTTTGAATTTCAGAAAATGACAGCTTCAAACCTGATTTTCAAACACTAAATAATTTTAGCTGTCAATGTGATGAATATAAAAGTTGTATAACTCATCAAAATCTCCTACTTTTATTTTGGTCATTTCTTCATTTCATAAACTATTAAGTGATTTCATAAAGTTTTAGTAGTAATAGAGTGGATGTTCAAATAGATTCATCTGGATGTTGCAAAGGGTAGTCTCACACACATGCTTAAATGTAGTCTCACACACATACAAAAATATGTAGTCTTACACACATACATAAATATATAGTCTTACATGCATGCATAAATGAAGTCTTACAAACACACACTTACACAAACACTCCACGTTCAACAACTAGCTAGCCCATTGTAACAACTTTCCCCTTGACACCTTTTCGTTCCCATGGCAATATGTCTTTGGGTAGGTTCTTTTCCACAACATTGATCTTCTTAGGAAAGTTTGTGAATAGCGGCATCTCATCATAGTTATTGTAAGCTTCAACATCATCCACGCCATCAACTCCAATAATGTGACATTTCCTAGAGGCAACCATGTGCTTTGTCTTCTTCTTTAGGGGGAGGTTACTTTGTGGGTCAGACATAAAGAAAACTTGTGCAACATGTGAAGCGAGCACCCAAGGGTCATCTTGGTAGCCTAGATTCTCGAGGTCTAGGACTCTCAATCCGATCTCGTTTAGTTGGTGTTGTTTGATCCAGTGGCATCGAAACAGGGCCACCGTTATATCCCTTCCATAGTCAAGTTCCCATATCTCTTCAATGATGCCAAAGTATTGGATCTTTTGCCCCAATCCATCGAGAGCCTCTATTCGAACGCTGTTGTTTTGGTTCACATATTTACTATCCTTTACGTGGGTATAGTATGTATACCCATTGATGTCATAAGCATTCCAAGATGTCACTTGTCTCGATGGCCCCTCCGCTAACCTACTGATGGTAATAGAGTCCATGGTTTCTCCAGGCGGTATGTTTTGGTCCTTTAACCATGTAATTTGTCATTGCTTGTGCTGTTTCATGACCCAATCATTCGAATGACCATTTCTCTCCACCATAATGATAGCCAAGTGTTCATCAATGTACGGTTGCATCAGTTGTGTACTCTGCAAGACACTGTAATACGCCTGACTCACCTCTTTGTAATTATGGTCGATGAACACTTTTCTACCACTGGTGCCCTTCCCAGTCAGTCTATCCTTGTGACGAGAATTGGGTTTACCAATCCCTTTCTGTACTTTTAGGTACTCTTCACAACACTCAATGACTTTTTCAGTACTATAACCCTCTATCATGGAGCTCTCTGGGTATGCTCGATTATGCATGTATCGACTTAGAACCGACATGAACCGCTCATAGGATCACATTTCATGCAAGTAGCAAGGGCCCAACGCCTATATCTGATGAACCATGTGAATCATGAGATGTGGCATTATATCAAAAAAGCAGGAGGTAAACACATCTCTAGTTGGTTTTGTGTCTCCACCATAAATTCATGTAGGTCACTCAGCTCTTGCTTGCCAATCATCTTGTGTGAGATCTTCGAAAAGAAGTAGCACTTGCGGGTGATGGCCATTTTCAAGAACTCTAGCTTTATAGCCCTAATTGCAATAGGTAGAAACAATGTCAACATCACATGGCAATCATGAGCCTTGCAATGTGTTATTGACAAGTCCTTCATCGACACTAGCTTCTTCAAATTTGCTAAAAACCTAGTCGGGGCTTTGACCCCCCTCAGGAAAGTGCATATAGCTCTCTTCTCGTTCGGTGTTAGGTTGAAGCACGCTGCGGGAAGAGTGTATTTTCCATTAGCCTTAGGTACTGGGTGAAGCTATGGCATCACGTTTAGCTGCACCATGTCTTTCCATGCTTTCAGACCATCCTTTGACTTACCGATGTCCATCAAGGTAGCAATGAGACTCTCAAAGGCATTCTTCTGCACGGGGACCTCCAAGTCTGGCCAATAAGGCAGATACTAAAAGAAGGTACACCTTCGATAGGAGGTGTGCTTCTATCTCTATTCGTCCCATTTGGATTCTTCTTTTCATAGACAATGTGTATGTTTTTCACCATTATGTACACGTGTTCTCCGTTATGACGTCTCTCCAGAGGGGGTTCAATCTTTGGGGCATTGTCATAAAATCTAAAGAATAATTTATTGCGGTACTTGTGACTTGTCTTTAAGAAACGTCGATTCCTTAGGTAAACTATCTTCTTGGATGCATCCAGGTACACCCATGTAGTACCATCCAAGCAAACCAAGCATCCCATCTTCCCTATGATCTGTTTAGACAAAGCAAACAGCGCAGGGTAATCATTGGTAGTAATTTATATTATTACTCTACATATGAAGTCCTCCTTTCAGAACGCATCGTACATCTGCTCCCCATGCCTCCATAGCCTCTCTATTTCTTGCATCAAAGGCTCGAGGAACACATCTATATCAATGCCTGGTTGTTTAGGGCCAGAAATAAGAATAGTGAGGAGAAGGTACTTTCTCTTCTGACACAACCATGTTGGGATGTTGTACATGGTCAAGATCACTGGTCAACTGCTGTGGTCGCTCATCCTCTCATTGAAGGGATTCATTCCATCGGTGCTCAAGCCAAATCGTACATTCCTTGGGTCATCGCTGAATTCTTTGTGCTTCTCATCAAACCTTTGCCACTGACTACAATCAGCCGGGTGTGCAATCTTATAATCATCCACCTTGCGCTCATCATCCCACCATGTCATGAGTGCGGCTTCTTTAGGGTTTAGGAAGATACATCTCAAGCAGTTGGTCACTGGTAGGTACCACATTACCAAGGCATGAATTCTTCTCTACTTTGCATCGTTGCCTAATGGAGTGTCCTCTGGGGGCTGAGATTCTTGTACCACCTTTTTTGTACCCTTCTTATTCCACTTTTTCCCCGTGGAGGCTTCATCCCCACCGTAAAGGTCATTGTTCTTGTATCGGCTGGCCCCACATTGGGGACATTTATCTAGTGTGGGGGTATTAACCCCTATACCCTTATGGCTAGGCTTGGGCCGGCTCGGACCAGGGGGTCTGGCCCACTAGAAGACGACGCATGGCCTGGCCAATCTGTTTAGAGTCCCGCGCAAGGAATCAAGGTAGATTTGGAGATCAAGCAAGATCCTGGTCGGTTAGAATAGGAATCCTTATCCGGCCACCTATGGCAATTATAACTGGTTAGGATTAGTTTTCAGATCTGTAACCCTACCCCTCAGACTATATAAGGTGGGCAGGGGACCCCTCTCAAAAACCTCTCTCATTGACATACAACAATATAATCAGACACAGGACATAGGTATTACACCTTCACGGTAGTTGAACCTAGATAAAACCTCGTGTCTGTCTTGCGTCACCATCTTGATTGTAGCTTGCGCATCTATCTGCCGATAATCTACTACCTTGGGCATACCCCTAGGTAGACTGCCGACCATATTTTGTCAATAGTGGCGCGCTAGGTAGGGGGTGTGCGTACTGCTCTCTAGACAAACAAGATGGTCATCATCCCTGGTTCCATGGCTACGCCAAATGGCCTCACGTTCACCATCGGCTAGATCACCTGGACCACTGGCTCTGACGACATCATCACCATGACCACAGAGGAGACGCAGATTCAATCTGCGTTGACAACTGCTTCACCTGCATTGGCTATGGCAACGACCACGGTGGATCTGGCTTCAGCCATGCCAACATCATCTTTAGCCATGCCAACAACCTATCATCCGCTTCCTCGCTACAAAGGGAGGCAGATCGACAACACCGACCTGCTCGACTCCATCGATCGGGTTGGCACCAAACTTGCTGAAACCCTAGCTCTGGTAAGTTTGATTCAAAGTCAACCTAATGAGTAGGTAACCACTACCCACAATAGATCTACCCAACCAGCTTGAGCCAGTCATCCTACACGACTCGGTATGGATCTCATGGTCACATCTACTCCTGAAGGGCGCTTCGTTCGTCGCCAGCTAGCCCCCGTGATGGGTCTCCAGCTCTTCGAGTGCGAAGCCTCGATGGAGAACTACCAGGCTCAGCCCTACGGCCTACACAACTTCATCAACATGATCTGGATTGAGGAGTATCAGGAAGGATCGGTCCACACAGTTCAAGAGGGTGGCTCAAGCTCCCCATCTGGTATCGTATCTAATGGCTCCGTCCACACCGAGCTCTAGCATCATGACAATGAAGGCGTTGAATACGATCTGGATATCCCAGACCACGCCCTAGGGTTCCCACGATTCCCATCCTTCCCACCAAGGTGAGGAGACTTGATCAATGTTGTCAGTAATGACGAACCACCGGCAGTTGGCGAAATGGAACAAGAAAGGCTAGCATGCGAAGCACGCAATATTGACAGGTTTAATCACCAAGTCAAAGCCAAAGCAGAAGAGGAGGCACGATGCATAAGGGTCTAGCCATGTGACCTTAACAATGCCTTTGATAGGGTGGGGGACAAGCAGGTCTTTAGGACTCCAAGCACCAACGTAGCTGTTGCTATGGCGATAATGCAACGACTACCCAATACCCTAGAAATCCAAGTAGTTCATGATGATATACAAGCTTACCTAATGGCTGCTATGGCCTAGACCGCAGAGATTGTAAATCAAGCCTGGGCTCCATCCATCTCAGTTGAATCAAGCCACAGCCGCCAGTACTCAAGTCGCTCATAGCCACCCAACCAACGTGGCTCACGCAACAATGACCCATCAAGCAACCATCAAGGTGGAAATGGTGGTCATGATGGTGGTCGGGACGACAACTGCCGCGACTACCGGGACGACAACCGCCGCAACTACCGGGACGACAACTGCCGAGACAACCGTGACAATCGTTGTGATAACCGTGGTCGCAGGGTTAACTAGGGTGGCAATCAGGATCGCCATGATGGCAATAACAATCTCCGCCATTCCCTCGGAGAACGCAATCTACGCAATCGCATTAACCAAAGAGCCAACGATCGTGCATCCCATGAAAGCTATCATCGTATGGAATATGATACTACCCATGGCCCTCCGGGTTTGAAGTAGTTTACTCCACACCTTCGCCAAGTCATATGGCCCAAGAACTTCAAGCTCAAAAAACTTTAGAAGTACGACGGCAAGGAGAACCCCGAATTATGGATCATGCTCTACGAAACTGCATCTAGATTAGCCATGGCTGACAAGCACGTCATGTCTAATTACTTCCCAGTCGTCGTCGGCCATGCAGGCCACCAATGGCTGGTCAGCTTGTCGGTGAACTACTTTGATTCTTGGCAAGAGCTCAAGCAAGCATTCATCGACAACTTCATTGCTACTTGCGAGCAACCCGGCAACAAATATGATCTGCAGCGGATTAGAGATCGCAAAGATGAGCCACTGCGCAAGTATGTCTGATGCTTCTCGGAGATGCACATCAAGGTCCCATCAATCTCCAACAATGAGGCAATCGAGGCTTTCATCACTGGTCTCTGCTTCCATGATGCCCTAAGGGACAAGCTCCTCCTCAAGAGACCTAAATCAGTCACAGCGCTCCTAGCCACTACTAAAAAATATGCGGATGCCGATGATGCTAAAAAGATAATCATCAAAGAAGCAGCAAGCGTCCCATGCTCTGACCACCCCCCCACACTACAACGACTACCACGGCAACCATGGTCAGAATGAAAATTTTGATCGCCGCAACCAGCGCAATGATTCCCGCGACCACCATGACCAGCATAATCAGTGGCGTAATCACCGTGATGATTACAGGGGCAAGCATGCTCGGGAAGACGACGGTGAGGTCAACACCATTAAAAAAGGTGGCGGACGTCGCAACTACGAAGAAGACTATGCCAAAGCATTGAAAGGACCCTGCCAGCTCCAACCCAAGTCAAACCATACCATGAAGAATTGCCGTGTTCTCAAATCTATCTACATGCGCCAACAGGCTTCGGATACATCCGACAAGCCTAACGACGTAGGGGAGCAGCGTAACGAGGACAACGACGATGAAGACGTAGATCCTCGTCACAAGTACATCAAGCCAACCAATCGTGTCCACACCATCATTGGGGGCAAAGTGTCCATCGAGACCAAATGAGAACGCAAGCTGCTCGCCCGTGCTTGCTTGAACGTGGCTAACACCGACAACCTCATCATCGATCTGTGGCTCCCTCCTTAGTCTCACCGTGAGATCTCCTTCAGCAGAAAGGACCAATAGGCTACAATACCTGAGCCAGGACATTTTCCTCTGGTTCTCGATCCTTGTATCAACAAGGTTCAGTTCGACAAAGTACTGATTGATGGTGGCAGTTCCATCGATATACTGTTCAAGAACAGTTTGCTAGCCCTGAAGATAACCCAGGCTGATCTCAAGCCATACGAGGCACAGTTCTGGGGTGTTCTCCCCGGATAGAGCTCCACACCTCTCGGGCAGATCACGCTACTGGTGCAATTTGGTACCCCAGACCACTTCCGCACCAACTACGTCAACTTCGTGGTCGCTGACTTCTAAGGCACCTACCATGCTATCCTTGGTCGACCAGCACTCACCAAGTTCATGGATATACCTCACTATAGGTATTTGGTGCTCAAGATGCCTACTGAGAAAGGGGTTCTAACTCTCAGGGGCAACGTATACGCAGCTTATACCTGTGAGGATGACAACTTTAAAATAGAAGAGGCTCACGACCTCTCTATTCGCATGGCCGAGACCACGCTCGATGCTAAGAAGACCCCAGCCGACCACCTGGAGATCCTAGAGCTCGAGGCCCCATGCAAGAACATCAAGTCCAAAGAGCACAAAGCGATCCAGCTGGTCGACGGTGATCCTATCAAAACAGCCCTTATTGCGGCCAACCTAGATCCTAAATAGGAAGACGTGCTCGTCAGGTTCTTGAGGAGCAACGTGAGTGTGTTCGCATGGAAACCCGCTGACATGCCCAGTGTACCTTGGAACTTGATCGAGCACTCCTTAAATGTCGATAGCAAGGCCAAACCTATCAAGCAGAAGCTATGACGGTTCGCTCGCAACAAAAAGGAGGCTATTAGGGTAGAAGTTACATGGCTTTTGGCAGCCGAATTTATCAAAGAAGTGTATCATCTAGAGTGGTTAGCCAACCCAGTTCTTATACGCAAAAAGAATAATGAATGAAGAATGTGCGTTGATTACACTGATCTCAACAAACACTTCCCTAAAGACCCTTTTAGCTTACCTCACATAGATGAGGTCATAGATTCAACTACCGATTGTGAGTTGCTTTCCTTTCTCGATTGCTACTCTAGTTATCACTAGATCGCTCTCAAAAAGGACGACCAGATCAAGACATCCTTCATCACGCCCTTCGGCGCTTACTGCTACACAACCATGTTGTTCAGGCTCAAGAATGCCAGGGCTACCTACCAACGCGCCATACAGGCCTGCCTCAAAAATGAGATAAAAGACGACCTCGTCGAGGCTTATGTTGACGATGTAGTTGTTAAAACCAAGGAAGCATACACCCTTATTGACAACCTCGAATGTACCTTTGCAGCTCTTAACACATTCCAATGGAAATTAAACCTAAAGAAGTGTATCTTTGGTGTTCCATCTGGTATATTGCTCGGCAACATCATCAGTCATGATGGCATACGCCCTAACCCAGAGAAGGTAAAATTTGTCTTGGACATGAAGCCGCCTAAAAAGGTGAAGGATGTTCACAAGCTTACTAGATGCATGGCTGCCCTAAGTCATTTCATATCAAGATTAGGCGAAAAAGGACTACCATTTTTCAAGCTGCTCAAAGTATCCGAGAAGTTTGAGTGGTCGGAGGAAGCAGACGCTGCCTTTACATAGCTAAAACAATTCCTTACATCACCTTCGGTCCTCACTGCTCCCAGAGAAGACAAAACCCTCCTGCTTTACATTACAGCAACTAATCGAGTGGTCTCCACTGCCATGGTGGTCGAGCGCGATGAGCCTAGCCATGTCTACAAGGTACAGCGACCAATTTATTTCGTCAGTGAGGTGCTCAATGAATCCGAGACTAGGTACCCACAGATTCAGAAACTGATCTACATCATACTAATCACATCCCAAAAGTTGAAACACTACTTCGATGGATATCGCGTGGTGGTCATGACTGAGTACCCTCTAGGAGACATCATTCGCAACAAGGATGCAAACGGGTGCATCGTCAGATGGGCAATGGAGCTATGTCCTTTCTCCCTGGAATTTGCAAGCCGTACTACAATCAAGTCTCAGGCACTTGTTGATTTCATCGTCGAGTGGACAAACTTAAGCACACCTGCCTCTCAGGGGCCCACCGAGTATTGGAAGATGTACTTCGATGGCTCTCTCAACATCGACGGCGTAGGAGCAGGAGTCCTTTTTGTATCACCATCCAAGGAGCAGCTCCGATACGTCCTCAGGATTTATTTCCCAGCGTCTAATAACATCGCCGAGTATGAAGCATGCCTACATGGTCTACGCATTGTGGTCGAGCTTGGTGTCAAACATCTCTATGTCTATGGAGACTCGGCTCTGGTCATCAACCAACTCAACGAGGACTGGGATACGACCAGCGAAAAGATGGATGCATACTGCAAATCGATCAGAAAGCTGGAAGGCAAGTTCTATGGCATCAAGTACACACATGTGGTCTGGGACAAAAATCAAGCAGCAGATGCGCTGTCAAAGTTAGGATCATCCCAAGCCAAAGTCCCACATGATGTATTTGTTCAAGACCTACTCACGCCTTCTATCGAAGAAGAAGATCCCACGGTCGACAAGCCTCTAGACCAGCTATTGGTGGCTACGGTTCTGGCGTCAAACACCACCAAACCACATCTGACCACTAAGGAGCCTGACTAGAGAGTACCTTTCATCAAGTACCTGACAGATGGTAGCGGTTACACCGATCGGATAGAAAATGAATGCCTGATGCATCGAAGTAAGCAGTATCTGCTCGTTGATGGCAAATTGTGGCGCAAGAACACGAAGGAGGAAATCTTGATGAAGTGTATAACCCAGGAGGATGGTGAACATCTCTTGGACCAAATCCACTCTGGCTCCTGCGGCAACCATGTGGCCTCAAGAATGCTAGTTGGCAAGGCTTTTCGAGCAGGGTTCTATTGGCCGTCAGCCGTAGCCGATGCAGAGAAGCTAGTCCGCCATTGTGAAGGTTGTCAGTTCTTCACCAAGAGAATCCATGTACCAGCACATGAAATTTAGACAATACCAGCCTCTTGGCCCATCGCATGCTGGGGACTAGATATGATTAGGCCTTTCAAACCGGCCCCTGGGAAATTTACATGCGTCTTTGTGCTGATCGACAAATTTTCCAAGTGGATAGAGTACATGCCCCTGGTCAAGGCATCTTCAGAAAAGGCTGTTGTGTTCATCGACCAGGTCATCCACCGCTTCGACATACCCAATAGCATCATCACTGATCTGGGTACTCAGTTCAACGGGAACGCTTTTTGGGACTTCTGCGATGAAAGGAGCATAGTAGTAAAATACGTCTTGGTGGCACACCCTAGAGCTAATGGATAGGTCGAGCGGGCAAATGGTATGATCTTGGACGCACTTAAGAAGAGGATGTATAGAGAAAATGACAAAGCTCCCAGAAGATGGCTCAAAGAGTTACCAGCCGTGGTCTGGGGCCTCAGAACCCAACCCAGTCGCAATACGGCATATCACCATACTTTATGGTTTATGGCGCTGAGGTAGTGCTCCCAGTAGATATAGCCTTTAGATTAGCACGGGTAGAGAACTTCGACAAAGACAAGGCCAATGAAGTATGAGAGCTAGAAGTGAATACTGCAGAAGAGAAGCGGCTCGATTCTTGCGTACGTACAACCAAATACCTTGCTGTTTTGCATAGGTACTACAACAAGAACGTCGAGGAGCGGTTCTTCATGGTTGAGGACCTGGTCCTGAAGTGGAAGACAAATTAGGCTGGTGTCCACAAACTCGCAACCCCATGGGAAGGGCCCTTCATGATCAAGGAGGTTACATGACCAACATCTTACAGGTTAGCTCACCTAGATGGTACAAACGTACCCAATTCATGGCACATCAATAAGCTTAGGCGTTTCTATGCTTAACTACTAAGATATGTACCCCTCTTGTACTTTCGATTTAATTCAATAAAGCTATTATGATTTCTCCGACCACTCTAATGTGTCACTTCGAAGTCTATTGTTATTCTAACTCAACCAGTTAAAACCGACCACCATTCCTTCTCAGGTTTTCAGAGCAGGCCCTGTCTTCGGTTCCATCCAACGCATGCATGGGATCCGCTCTCTACGCTATGGGTGATCGGCAGGTGCTCTCTAGTTTGACTTGTGTGTTTCTATGTGTGCACAAGCTACGCACCTCACACTCCGACCACAAGACAAACCAGGGCCATACAAACCTTTTAGGATGACATGTCGACTAAACTGGTATAATTGAATAGAATGCTAACACGTTCTAACTCAGTTACACCAACACGATATCCGAGCTTAAACACGTTTTTTACAAAACAAACAAGCTTATACTGATATACAGTTATGTTATTACAAGCTTGCCTGAAAAGGTCCAAGTTTACAATAACACAACTACATCTTCTTCTACAGCTATAGCCTATACTATTGGCTGGTCAGGGCACGCAGCACCTACTGCTCGCTGGGCCTGACATCGTGCAAGGGTCTCGAGGACTCTGGTACTGACTAGGCAAAAATCGCCTGTCGACGCTTGCTGGCCGGTCTCTCCTCTGGGCCTACCTTGGGCTCATTAATATTTAGCGCCCCCCCCCCCCCCGGTGAGCAGGGACATTGCGGATCTCTTCTTCAACTATTTGGGGGCAGCCAGCTGCTTACCAGCGGCTAGGGCTGCTGCCTCCTCTCCAGCTCCGAGCACCGCCAAATCGACGTCCTTGTCCTTGATATCGACACTGGTCTGGGTGGTGGGACTAGCTCCTTGTGGACACTCCACTCCACGGGGTGGCGACACAAACACTATCGCTCTATCCTGACCATTAACCTAGGTAATAAAAATGGGTGAACACAATAAGTTTCCACTTATCCTACCACAATATAAAACTACGGGTACAGAGCAAGACGAGTTACCTTTGGGGGAGGTCGGGCAAGCTTGAAAGCATGCTCAATGTCGCTCAATCTGGCATAATTTAGATCAGCTAAGTTAAATAGCTCTCCAATTCTGGCTTTGACTTCGATTTTGTCAAGCGCCCCCTGCCTCATCCTCGTCAGGTCCACACTACCTTGATATTCATAGCCAGGATGTACTCTCCTCTGGCAGGGCTAGATCCGTCGGCTGATGAAGTTCCCGACCATGCTCGGACCATCCAGTTTTTTCCACGGGATCATTCCAAATATTTCTGGAATCTGTTCTAGGTGCTCGAGCTTCTTCGACTAGCTTGTCCTCTTCTCCGGAATGTACCCCACATCACATAGTGTAATCGTGTTTGGCTCTTCGTGGATGTAGAACCATTTCTTGTACCAGTCGTCTAGCGACGTGTTCCATGGGCAGTGCAGGTACTGGGCTTTCATGCCGTCATGGAGGTTGAGGTACACACCCCTAGCTATCTTCGAACCGCCGCTTCCTTTCTTCCATAGACAAAAAAGATGGCAGAAAAATTGAAATGGGGCTGGAAGCCACCATATGCTTCGCAAAGATGTATGAAAGTGGCGACAAGGAGGATCGAGTTGGGATGCAGATTGCAAATCCCAATCTCATAGTAAAGATAGAGCCCCTGAAGAAAAGGATGTACCGGAACCCCAAATCCCCGCTTAAAGAAGTCTTCAAACACCACAATCTCACCTAGTTGTGGATCGGAGTACCCCTCGCCCTTCGACGCACGCCATCCAGCGAGCTCCTTGTTGTGGAGTACCCCCATGGTGACAAGGTCTTCAATGGTCTGCTTGTTGCTTCTCGATTTCCACCATTCCTTCGCCATGACTCCTGCTTTCTTCTGCGCATCACTTTTCGCCATGAATCTGGCCTTGCTGATGAACGAGGAAAAGGCGGAGGATTGATTGGTGGTGATTTTGGAGGTATTAGGGTTGGCGTGAGGAAGAAGAAGGCTGTGGCTGCGAATGGTAATGGGGTTCAGTAAAAAGTAACTTACCTATCCTATACTGTATTTAACCCAAGAGTTATGCCATTTTGTCTGCTCGAGATTCTTGGGAGACGTGCGCACGTGCCGTAGACGGTTGTTTTCACAACCTCAAGATCTATGCCAATATATGCGCCTCTTCGTTGCCAGTGTGGGAGGGTCCATGCTGACGCACCTACTAACAGGTGCCACGCAACTATTTGCTTGACAAGACAAAAATGTAGTATGACGTGCTATATCCGTCTACTTTTTTTACTAGACGTGTCAGATTAGACTTGACAGAGCAAGTAAATAAATAAATACATAAAATAATAGTACAAGTGGCATATGGTTTTTTGCCACACTTCTCGTGCTCGGGGACTGTCGCGACTATCCCTGTGCTCGGGGACTATCTAGATCACCATTGTGCTCGGGGACTACCTAGACCACCATCGTGCTCGGGGACTGTCTAGACCACCATCGTGCTCAGGGACCGTTCCGACCACTCTCGTGCTCGGGGGCTACCCCGACCACTCTCCCAACATTGCTCAGAGACCGCTCTCCTTGGCTACATGTGATCGGTACTCGCATACAGTTGAGAGGCATTTATTTATTCTCACTTAGACCTTGCTACAAGGCTCATACCTCGCCTTTCAGCAAGCTCGGGGACTACATCGGTACGATGCACCTGCCGGTGCATCTCGTATTGCTTGTACGATGATTGGATTCTCAACTTAACTGGGAATTCTTTTTAGACCCTGGCACCACGTGCCTACGTCACCTACTATCAGGCTCGAGGACTAAGTGGGTACACTTCACCTTGCAGTGAATGTGCTTGTTTTTTGACCACTACGCCCTGACTGTTGGCTATAACTATTGCTGTACAAGGGTTACTTACATTTCTTTTCAGAAATACAAGTGGGCACGCTTCATTGGGAAAGAAATCTTTTTCTTTTTTCTTTAGAGCACCATGCGTTCTTTAGACAACCAGAATCTTCGGTTATAATCATGGTCTACTGCTATCTGTTCTGACCAGAATACTGGCACATTCGCTTGGTCAATGTTTCAACCAGTTGGAGATGACATGAAGACGGATCGCATTAGCCGAAGGAGATCGAACGGCGTGTCACAGCATAATACATGGTGCTCGGGGACTAACTGTGGGGGTATTAACCCCTATACCCTTACGGCTAGGCTTGGGCCGGCCCGGACCAGGGGGTCTGGCCCACTAGAAGACGACGCGTGGCCCGACCAATCTGTTCGGAGTCTCGCGCAAGGAATCAAGGTAGATTTGGAGATCAAGCAAGATCCTGGTCGGTTAGAATAGGAATCCTTATCCGGCCACCTATGGCAATTGTAACTGGTTAGGATTAGTTTCCAGATCTATAACCCTACCCCCCAGACTATATAAGGCGGGCAGGGGACCCCTCTCAAAAACCTCTCTCATTGACATACAGCAATACAATCAGACGCAGGACGTTGGTATTACGCCTTCACGGCGGCCGAACCTGGATAAAACCTTGTGTCTGTCTTGCGTCACCATCTTGTTTGTAGCTTGCGCATCTGTCTGCCAATAATCTACTACCTTGGGCATACCCCTAGGTAGACTGCTGACCATATTTCGTCGACATCTAGTGACTTGAACGTTTCACCACAAAAAAGTATACAGTGGTTGGAGCATGCATGGATTTTTCAACCCCCATTATCAATGGACTTATGACCTTCTTCGCTTGGTATGTGTTGGCGGGAACTGAGTTTGGTTGTGGCAGCACCCATGATAGGAAATGCAATAGATCATTGAAACTACAGTCTAACCAGCCGTACTTAGCCTTCAGGATGAGCAGCTCAAGCACAAAACGTAGCAATATCCAATGTGTTGGCCAACCCTTTTCAGCACCATACATAGTCTCCTTCGATGCTTTTGTCACCCTTTCTAAATTTTCTAGACCTTTTGGGCTATTTAGTAAAATCTCTGGTCCAAGGGCTCGAATCACGTCCTCCAAATCATCTTCATCCCCGACACGTGCTCCACCATCATTATTGGCACCACCTTCGTCGTTACCATCCCAACCACCAGCATCACCATCTTGTTCATTGCCAAACTCAAAATCCATTCGTGCATCAAGCTCTGCTGAATATTGGGACAGGGATTCTATAGTTTCATTGTCATATTCCTCCTCATCCTCGTCATTAACAATAACCATTTCACCATGATGAATCCACACTGTGTAGTCCTCAACAAATCCTCGTATAATCACATCTGTCCATACCATACGGTTCTTGCAATCTTTATAGGGACAAATAATTGTATCCTTATTCTCTTTTAATGCTGTTGCATGCTTCTTTGTGGCTTCAATAAATTTATCCACCTCTTCACAGAAACATGCCTTGAACCTTAACGAACCATACATCCAAGAGTTCATGTACTCTATCTTTTATAACAACAACAAAACAAACATTAAAGGACTACTTATTCAGATATATATAAAAATGAATAAAATTAATAATTACTTGAGAATAATTGTATATACTTCAGATATATATGAATATAAATCTAATATAATTACATGAAGCATACAAACACACCATGGTAGAGGAAAATTAATTAATGGCCCATTTATCCATAAATAATTAAAATATATATTTATTGATTACAATAAATAATTTCAAAGACAACAATTAGCAACAATTATACTTTACCCAATATCTTTCATACAAACCCTAGTCCAATTTTATCAAACATAAATTGACAAAACAAAATTAATAAAAAAAAATCAAACCCTAGATCTAGATCTACATGCACATGAAACATGCATAAAACTGACTAATTGTTCACTAAAATCAAGAAACATGGACCAAATAAGAGTATGATCTTGTTTCCCTCCATAATTTACCCTAGTACATTTAAAACTTGGGTCTAATTTGCTTCATAAGTAGCTCAAGCACCATAGAAGAAAGAGAAAAACAAAACTTTAATTACTCACTAACCAACCATTAAAACTTCAAAAAAAAGTGTGGAATAGCATTTTCTTACCTTCTACAACCTCTCCACCAAAGGATCTGAGACCAAAACCTTCCCCTTTAGTAGAACAATTTTTGGGAGATGCCCAAGGCCTCCCCACCTTTCTTTCACGAGTTGAAGTGAGTGACCCAAGGAGGAAGAATGTGCTACAGTTGTATTATATGTGGGTCATTTGTAGGGGCGGCTGGTGATTATGCCGTCCCTACAAATCGGAGGTATTTATACGAGGGCATTTGTAGAGGCGGCTCAATCACCAGCCGCCCCTACAAATAGCAACGCCGGAGGCAGCTGGTGAGTGAGCCGTCCCTACAAATCAGACCCATTTATAGGGGCGGCTCCTATCACCAGCCGCCCCTGCTATTCCATTTGTAGGGGCGGCTGGTGTCTAGGCTCCCGAGCACGTCACTATAGGGACGGCTCCATCATCAGCCGCCCCTACAAAAAAATTCATCCCATTGCTAAAAAATCGTTTTTTACGTAGTGACTAAAAGTGTTATATGTGTATTATGTTGACATTCTTCAAAACCAAAACATGCATTTATGGAAGTCTTTTCAAATGAAGAGAACATTACCCATCATCATAAGAGATGGGTGAATAATATTTTGACTCAGCTTGCCAAGATAGGATCTAATGATCTATTGTCGTCTGCGATGATTATTTAATTTGGATGCATTATTGCCTGAGCTAGCTCTTGCTCGCGATATTTCCTTCACACTACCGATAATTCTAACATAAATATATACATAGAAACCGGACGAAATATAATGATTTGTTCATTCCCCCTTCCATCCTTCCTTCACACAAGTTGTATGTAACCAGTGATGGAAGACATGCATGTTCGTTCCAGCTTAACTCACGTGAGAGAGGATATTGGGTGTTGCAATGATTGGAGTGGCCATGCATGCTTTCTTTCTTTGGATAGGACCGGACATGCTTGTACCTATGTCTATAAGAATGTACTACTCTCTATCTTGTGTCGTTTTGAAGATACACTTGGGCCATCCCTCGTACTCTCCATGTTGCGGGAATTGCAACGCACGGTGCCCATTTTGCAAAGCCTCCTTCAGGGATGATTAATTTTGGAGTGAGAGCAAAACATATAGTGTATATATGATTAGTCATGGTTAACTTTATCCACGCATTGACCCTTACTACACCTGAGGGCTTCTCTAACTGTAGAGAGCTAGTGTACTAGCTCTAAGTTTATCCAACTCATGAAAAAGAGAGAGCCTCTAAGACTATCTCCGACATCAACATCTAAAATACAAGACTCATTTAACGTTTGGGTAGCGCTACAGCCAAAAAGTTCGATACCCATTCGACATCTTCTCCAACAACCGAACCCCAAAAGAGAATCATTTCTGCAAATGAGTTTTCAGGAGAGAGGATACTCATATTTGGGTTATGCCTCTCAGGTAACCCAAAATAAGTCTCTCGTATAGGTACTTTATTAGAGGCTGATTTTAAGTCTCATGCTATCTATTTTTGGTTAAGTTGTCTATGTGATCATCTATTGGAGACCGTCTAAGGACACCTGCAACAGTGCCATGTCAGCGAGCTTTTAAAGATACAACTCAGCATTTTGCTAGGTGGAAGAGAGAGAACCGGCTTCATCCCACGCCTAGCTCGCACAAAGCACGAGGGAGCTCGTGGGTCCACTTTGACCCATGCCTGCGTATGTAGTCAAGCAGCCTGTTCGTTTGGCTGTGGCTTGTCGTAAACGATCGTAAATTTTCAGCCAGAACAGTATTTTTCTCTCACACAAACCAGTCAGCGGTACTTCTTTATGAACCAGCAACGAAACGAACCAACCAACCGAACAGGCCGAAGGATTGAAGCCTTGGCGGGTAGGGCCCATGCTTAGGTGATGTAGAGCTAAACCGTTGAGCGGGCTGTGTCTCTTAGGTGATGTGACATGCTAGTGTGCAGTGCTAGCTCGATTGTTGCGGGTGCCCTAAGGCCTCCACAACGTGAGGTTTGAGCGATGCTTATAGAGGGGAAAGAATTTAGGAACCTATCATCCTACGGCAGAAATAATTTAGGAACCTATCATCCTACTGCAGCCAACGATTCTAAGTGCTTGTTTAGTTCCTAAAAAGTTTACTAAAAAGTGCTACAGTAGCTATCGCATCGAATCTTGCGATACGTGCATAGAGTATGAAATGTAGACGAAAAAAAAACTAATTGCATAGTTTGGTTGGAAATTGCGAGACGAACGTTTTGAGCCTAATTAGTCCATGATTGAATACTAATGGCTAAATAAAAACAAAAGTGCTACAGTAACCAAATTCCTAAAATTCAAGAATTAAACACAGCCTAACTTCTAAAAACTAGGAGCAGAGCAAGAACTTGCTTTGGTACCCAAACAAAAGAATACAGCTTCGATGGTACTTCCCTGCTCACACTAAACTGACACATAGTAGTATTTGGCTTTCACTAGTGGCTTCTGAGTTTTTTTATCTACCATGTGGATCCCACCAGTGATGCGAGCAGTTCTACAAATTCAACAATTGAAGAGCGCTTACGGTTTTGGTCGAGGAGCCTGATTTTCTTGCTAGCTCTATTCCCGCATTGTTGAAGGCCCTTGTTGAAGGCCTAACGGTCTTTCTTAGAGAGGGGCGGACACAGCGGTGGGATGGAGGGGCTCAAACCTCTCCTATCCATATCGCAACAGTGGAATTTTCTGTGAAGCCTCTATAGATTTTTAGGCAAATGTAGGGGGTTGAGACTTAAGATCGAACAACAGTGTTGTTTAGCCCTCTGAAATATTTTCTGGGTCCGCCGCTGTTCTTAGAGCCTAGGTATGGGAATATTTTGCGTCCTTGGTATGCCTATCCTATTGGAGACTATTTTTTTACGCTAAAGTAAGGTGAATCACGCATTTTGGGTTTAGATATCATTATGAATAGGTTGTTGGAGATAGTCTAAAGACCAGAAAAACGAGGAGCAGAGCAAGAACCTGCTTTGGTACCCAAACAAAAGAATACAGCTTCGATGGTACTTCCCTGCTCACACTAAACTGACACATAGTAGTATTTGGCTTTCACTAGTGGCTTCTGAGTTTTTTTATCTACCATGTGGATCCCACCAGTGATGCGAGCAGTTCTACAAATTCAACAATTGAAGAGCGCTCACGGTTTTGGTCGAGGAGCCTGATTTTCTTGCTAGCTCTATTCCCGCATTGTTGAAGGCCTAATGGTCTTTCTTAGAGCCTAGGTATGGGAATATTTTTTCTAGCAAATGCCAACAGTTCTACCTTTCAAACGAACACAACGAAACGACACAAGCAGACCCTCAATTAGACCTGAGCATTTTTTTGGGGTAGGCAAAAGAAAACCCAAACATTTTCTTTGTGATGAAGAGTTAGGTGTAGTGTTTTCAGGTTGGGTGCGACATCCAGCCCGGGTTAGTTGACCCGTAATAACCTATGTTCGCTTTGCTTAAAAGTCATGGCTAAAAGTACTGTTCGCTGATTTGTTGTGAGAGAAAAACATTGTTCGTTCGCTCGCTGAAATAGTATGACTTATAAGACAAGCGAACATGGTCGTTGTATAATGTATGTTGATGTGAGATTATGGGGGTTTAGGGAGTGTTTGGGATTGCTCCACGAAGTCTGCTCCATAAACTCCACCGTGGAGCAGCTCCCCAAAAAGCTAGAGTTTGTGCAACATCTCTTTAGGTGCTCTTACAACTTCATCCTTTTTCTTGAACAGAGTGCGAGGAGCTGAAACCGTTTGGCAAAAAAAAAACATGTAGCGGAGCTGAAAAACGTGGAATGGAGTAATCTCAAACACCCCCTTAATACCACCTTAGTTGTTGAAGACGGGCAGGGTTAGACCAATATTCAAGGTTTGTAGAGTCCTTCTATAGTTTTATGCGAAGCACAGATGAAAACGTAAGTGCCTAGATGGTAGTTTATGGTTTAGTCAGCATAGCGGATCTAATCTATTTGAACTCTGAGGTGTTATACATGATCAGACAATCCACAATTTTTCAAAAAAAAAACAAAAGAAAATATAATTGCATAAATTGTTTTAGGCTGGCTTGAATTTTTTTGGTAATGGTTTCCTCTGTCCAGGCCCAGCCCTAGAAGCAGCAACGGGCCCAGATTAGCCCAATCGGGCTTGGACTAGGGCTAATTTTACTAGAGTCTATCCTCAACACAACAAACCCTCGAGGTGGTGCACTACAGATGATTCAAAACTACCTAGTAAGTAGTAATCATATTTGCAGTCTTGACAATGCAAGTAAGCTAATAAGCAAAAAAGTGTGTGACACTGCACCAGGACATCACTGTCGGTTCAAAATCCCTCTTCACTACCGGATTTTGAACCGGCAGTGGCATACCGGCAGTGATGTGCAGGCAATATTGTCGGTTCCTGGCATCAACCGGTAGTGTCAGTTGAGCCGGCTTGAGTTTTGAACCGACAGTGTTGCTCAAGACATCACGGATGGCTTGACATGCAAACCGGCAGTGATCTATTTTTCGTATTTTATTGTTTTATATAATTTATTTTTTATTTTTTTGGTGGAATCGAGTTTCGCTTTATATTCGCTACGTAGATGACAGGTCCATTAACATTAAATATTACTAATGTTACGGTTACAGTTCAAATGTACTTATGAAGCCTCGATCCCTTGAAATAAAAAAGAAATTACAATAGTCTAGCGAGCCGCTCTGGCCTGTACTGCGTCTTGTACTTCACGGACTGTGCAATGGAGAATGTTCCTTTTTCTGAGCACTCCGATACGATGAAGGCTACTAGCTCCGATGACAGTGCTATGATCTCCATTTCTAATAGCCTATTGTGTTTAAATTTCTTATGCTGTCGTTCAAAAACCCGGTTTCGAAAGGCAGAAATGTTAGAGAAATAAGTAGATCGTTTTGTTGAATTAACAGATATAAATGAAATGGGGATTATACACACCAAAGCATCTGCTGCCTCTGATTTTACGCCGAGGTAGCAAAGCATTGCCCACATTACGTAGAACCCGCATTCATTGTTTCCCACCGGCTGTTCTAGGGTCTCCAATTGCATTGGTGCAATCTGGAATGGGACATTCGTCCCACCAACCATTCTTGCCTGGACACTATACCACATTATAAAGTGTGAAAAAGGGGCAACGTTGGAATATGCTATGTGCGATTAGAAAATAATATGTTATTAAGTTCGCTTACGCATTAAGCACTTTGACTAGGAGATTGAGCAAAGAAAGTGGCTTTTTCTTCGAGTCCAACTCCTTGATACGATTTCTTTTAATATCGACAATAATAAAGACGAAATTGTTGTTGCAATCACAAAACCCTAGTTAATGAATAATCATAACTACAAAAAACAAGCATAAAAATAAGAGCAGAGAACACATACTCGCAGTTGTAGGCTAGAAGTATTTCGGGTTTATTACTCACCTTGAAATTTTTGAAAATGGCAGTCAGTGTCTCCGTCAGATCTTCCACTTTTATTTCCATGCATGCCTCCACATGTTCTCTCGTTGACTAGCTCGGGGTCCAGGAAAGACATATGAGCGTACTTTATTTTGAAGCAATGTTTTGCTACACACCTGTATAATTCATGGGGAATGTGCAGTCGTTAACTATTTGTGTATCGAGAGAGTAGTTAATTATAATATCGTGTGAGTAGGGTACTTACATAGTCCACAGCGTCAACATTTGTGTATCGAGATCGTGTCTCTGGAATAGCTGAAACAAGTGATCCCAACCGACAAAATGCTTCTCTTCATTAGGATAATGGAAAACATGCGGCAGACGGATAATATATTCGAAACCCGCCTGCCCTATATCAAGTGCTTCGGCCATGTAATAATCATGCAAGTCACGCATATATGTTGTCAAATTTTTATACTCCTCCTCATCCACCAAGAAATTGCCTCTTTGAAACTACATTACCGATCTTGCCGTCTGTGGCAGAACCGGCCGAAAGAGCACACTTACGGAGGCACTCGTCTTCCCCAGACACTAAGCACCCCGAAAGCACACTACATTGGATGGATTCCATCAAGCACACCCCAAGGGAGAACTCAAATAATCCACGTTTTTCCTCCAGGATCCAATAATGAGAATGAGTTTACAATACTTAGTCCATTTCATACAACCAGAGTTCTTAGAAATACATTATTACAGTACCAAGTTCAGAGTGCGGAATTTCAATAGCGGAATTACAATAAACATCTAACGGTAGAATACAAGGATCCGTCTGTGCCCACCAAAAAAATCCTCCACACAACAGCTACCCTTCAAGCTGCACTTGCAACAGGGTAAATAAACCCTGAGTATACAATGTACTTGCAAGACTTACCCAACTAGTGAGAATAATTTCCCGACTCCAAAGGATATGATAAGCTTTATGGTTTGCTGGGTTTCCTTTTTGCGGAAAGCAATACTAGTAGTGAATCCTTATGTATGTTTCTTATTAACAGTCATAATTAGTTCATTATCTAACCATTCTAGGTAAGCACATGTTCTACTTTCAAGCAAGAGATGAGCAAACAGATCTATTTCACCATCTTTCATCTTTTAGTTCTTACTACGATGCTAGATTATAGACAAGTCATACCGGATTACCCGGCGATTCGTGAATCAATGTGCCCAGCTGGGTACCCTAAAATACACGCCCTGCTTGTACCCCAGGCACAAGCAGGACCAATCCACCACTCTCCTATCAAGGGGTCTAGGTCCCCATCCAAACTTGGACTCCAAGCCTCCGCACCTGAGTCCTGGACTCAGTGTGGTGCTTAGACCTCCACCATCCCCGCCTCTAATCAGTCAGTCCAAAAAGAGCCAGAACCCATGACAAGAGAGCAACGAGCCTTCCCTGCTCCCATAAATAAGTATGTGCTCAGGATAATAAGTCTATGACCTGACTAGAATCCAATGCAACGGCCGGTCCTTAACCGACACGGATAGGAAAAACAGTGTAACCAAGCTATGCCCTATTGGCTGCGGGACATAACCCGTTACACCCACCAATACCCATACCATATCCCTGTCTGGTCTCCATTTTTCCTTTCACCATTTTATCATGAGTGATAATAATAATCACCTATTATGAGTAACGGCAGGTTATTCACGCTATCGATAGACTAAGCATAGCAGCTACTCGACCTATGCTAGTAGGACTCGTAGGTAGGTTATCTATGCATGTAGTTTCCATAAAATGCCGCTAACGTAAATGCATATCACATATATATATCCAGTGATCATTCAAAATATGGGTTATGCACCAGGGCTTGCCTTGGGCAGGTGCGGTGTCAGCTGAGTTAGTTCGTGGCAGCTCCGGGACCTCCTCCTACACGAGGACCTCCTCCTAGTACTCTTCAATCACCTCTTCGTACTCTTGCTCGCCCTCGGTCATGAACTCCATCAACTCGTTTTCTACATGCATGCAATGACAATGCAACGCTCAATATTAAGGAAACAACAGTTCTTAAAATAAGAATATATCTACTAAGCCACTAAGCTAGCTCTAATGACAAAGATACCAAGCTAATCATCATTCCCATCAAACCAGTAGGGTTTCACCTACAAGTGCTACTTAGCAACTAAAATATATTCTTACTCTTATTAACGATTTCCTATATACTGCAACAAGGAGTACTTAGCTATCATATTTCTCAAACAATTCTAAGGCTATAAAAATTACAGTAAGCACATAATAATATAATGAATCTACTATAAAAATTTCATGGTCAAAGATATTTCCAATTTGCCACAAAAATTCCTACAAATACTAACCTAAATAATACTAAACACTCGCAAATGATTTAATAGCCGCTAGTATGAACAAATATATATATATATGAACTAAATACACTAACAGATAGAGCACAATTTAGGAACCTAACTAAATTGGTTTCACAATTTTTTGGATGCCTGCAAGATTTTATATTAATTATCAAAGATTGGCTCAAAACTTATTTAGAAAAACATTTACTAATTTGGTAAGAAAAAGGAAAACACAAATAGCCGAGCTTGGCCCACGGCCAGCAGCCAGCCCAGCAAAACGGTCCACCCGGGTTGGCCACGCGCGCTGGTACTCTTGCAAAAACACCCTTGAGGTACCAGCAAATTAATCCACATTCCACATGACTATTTCTAGAGAGAGAAACTTTGCAACAAGGCCCTCTCACTCTTCCCTCTTTGCATCGGCCAGGTCCCCCGATCACCTCCGTGAGCACCGACACGGCAGTAGTGGCATTGGCGCTCCCGCCGGCCACACAGGACCTCCCTTGCCCAAAATAAGAGACCGACGCTCACCTAGGGGTTGACATGAGTCGCCGGGCAGAGGTAGAATGGGTGGGGACGCATCTAGGTGCTACATCCACGGCGGTGGACACCCTACGGTGGCGGTAGTCACGTTCCGGTAAGCCTAGGCACAACAGAGGTGATAGAAACAATGGGTGAGCATCCGCAACTCACCCCGCAGCTACTCGTGGTAGTGTCTTGGCCGGGGATGGACCAAGCGCTTCTGGCCGCATGCGCACGGCAAGCCTGGTGATGGACTACGGTGGCGTGGCCATGTTAATGGCACCAGAAGGGCAGTGGCGGTGCAAGTGGGGTGCACAGGGTGACATGGAGGTGGAGATGAAGTATTGGTGTGGCTGGCTGGCTCCATCGACACTAGGGGTCGAGTTTGCCATCCACCTCGATTGGAGGTGGCCTTAACGGCTCGGCGGTGAGGGAAACAGCCCATTGGAGTTCGGCCAGTCTCAATTGAAGGCCGAAGAGGACTGGGCGGTAGCAGGACTCTCGTACTAGCACTAGGCGTTAGTAATTGCATTGAAAATGACCAGGCGCTATAGATTTGGCTTTGGCACTACTCGGTCCCGCCTGCTCGTCGTTGGCGGCAGCAAAGGCGTGCGCAAGAGATGAAGAGAGGGGATAGCTCGATACGTCGCATAGCCATTCAACAGAAAAGATCAAGGCAAGAGGGCGGACAACTACACGAGCGGCACAGGGTGAGGCCAGCAGCGGCTTGGCACATTGTGTCGTGCGTGGGAGCTCCGCGTCACCACAACAGGGCATGGTTGACCGCTAGCGGGGACATGTGCATGTGCAAAAGGCAGCGGCCTATCCCATACCGCTGTAGCGCCACCAAAGCAGAGGGAGGGGACAGTCACCGGTTGTGGCAACCATGTGCATGGTGGTGTGCATGTAGCGATAGTGGCTGGTGGAGCAGGGTAGAGCAGCGACGGTGTGACGGCGCATGGCTAGGAGCTAGCGGTGAGGTAGTAGCGTGGTAGTGAGGTGGGGCAGCTATGCGCCAGGGCTATCAGCCATAGCGGCCAGCCTAGCGTGGCTGGGCATGTGGGTGGGTGGCCGGCGCATTGACGTCGTGGCTCAGGGGCGTGGTGACCGTGCCTACGCGAGGAAACCGACCGAGGACGTGCCTTGCATGCTTTTTAAAGCATCCAAAACAACTAATCAGTTGGCCAAACACCCAAACCATCTTCACCATACTTTAGAGGCTACATTAGGCTACTAAAACAAGCCATGACACTCCTCTACTTCTTAACTAAATTTTTCTACAAAAATTGATGAACAAAGCAATGTCTACCCTTTCCAAAGTTCAAGAATTTTTCAAAGTTTTAATTGGATTTCTATTTCTAGTTGAATTTTCAAGCTGTTGAAATTTGTACTTAACCCAATTATTTCTCTACACCAAGTATTTCACTGTCAACTACAATTCTTAGACTTCCAACTTTATTTAGGCCTCTCATGCATGTTCTATAGTATTTTTGTTCAATAAAAAATCGTGAATATCCTTACTTGATAATTTCATAAGTTGCAAACAACCTTTCATTTTAAGTTTTTACGGTTCGTTTAAATTGCACTGCTTCACTTGTTCATATTATCACATGCAATAACATTTAAACATGATGCTTATGACATATTTTAGTAAGTGATTTATGGTGTAACACCGAGAGTGTTACAACTCTCCCCCCTTAAGAAAAATCTCGTCCCGAGATTTCGTGTGCCTAGTATGGAAAAAGAGATAAGAAATAAATTCCGATTTAAACAATTACCTCGGTTAACTAGAAAGAAGGTAGGGATAATGCTTCAAGAGATAACTTTCTTGCTCCCGCATTGCTTTGTCCTCCATGTGATTTTGCCAGTGAACTTTATAAAACTTCACCACACTATTTCTAGTCATTCTTTCTTTTTCGTCCGAAATCTTGACATGATGATCAATATAAGACAAGTTGGGCTAGAGGGGAAGCCCTTCCATTTCCACTGCTTCATCGGGGACCCACAAACATTTCTTTAACTAGGAAACATGGAAGGCATTATGTACTGCTGACAAAATATCTAGGAGCTAGATACGGTAGGCAGCATAACCACACCGGGCCAAAATCTTGTAAGGTCCAACATAGCAAGGGGCTAGCTTCCCACGGACACCAAATCGATGTACACCTCTCATGAGAGATACCTTGAGATACACATGATCACCAACTTCAAATTGCAAGGGCCTTCTTCGCATGTCCGCATAAGTTTTCTGATGACTTTGAGCTACCCTCAAATGGCTCTAAATAATACTAACTTGCTCTCGAGCTTCTTTGATAAAATCAGGCCCAAAATATCCATGATCACCCACCTTAACCTAGTTAAGAGGGGTCCTACACTTCTTTCCATACAGAGCTTCAAAAGGTGTCATACGAATGCTTTCTTGATAGCTATTGTTATAAGAAAACTAAGCTAAACTCAAGCATTCGTCCCACTTCTCAAGAAAAGAAATGGCACAAGCTCTCAACATATCCTCAAGTACCTAATTTACCCTTTCCATCTGATCATCAGTTTGTGGATGATAAGCTGAACTTCGGAGGAGACTAGTACCAAGACACTCCTGGAGTTGCTCCCAAAAGCGAGAGACAAAGACTGACCCTCTATCAGAGACGATGGTAAGAGGAACTCCATGCAGGGTCACAATCTAGTCAAAATACAACTTGGCATACTTCTTGGCTAAATATCTGGCATCCACCAGGAGAAAATGAGCGAACTTCGTAAGGCGGTCCACAATGACCCAAATAGATTTATAGCCCTTGGACGTGCAGGGTAAACCCATAATGAAATCCATGGAAATCTCCTCCCATTTCCAAACAGGGATAGGCAAGGGCTGCAAAAAATCCTAGGGTATGCATATGGTCTGCCTTAACTCTACCACAAGTATCGCACTCCATGACATACTTGGTGATATCTTGCTTCATGTTGGACCACCAATACAAGGGGCACAAATCATGGTACATCTTGTTACTTCCCCGGTGGATGGACAACATGGAATGATGAGGTTCATCCAAAATCTTTCTTCTAAGCTCCTCACTTAACAGAACAACCTATCTATTCTTGAACCTCACCACACCTTGGTCATCAATACTAAAATGAGGACCACGCCCTTCAGTAATTAAATTCTTGATATGTGGGATTTCTAAAATATCTTGCCTTTACTCTATAATAATTTGCTCAAGTAAACCCGAGACTAGAGCAATATGGGCTAGCACCTCAGCATGGTTGAGAGACAAGGGTGCTTCTTCAACTTGATACGACTTCTGGCTCAGAGCATCAGCTACCACATTGGCTTTTCTAAGATGGTAATGAACCTCCAAATTATAATCCTTGATTAGCTCCAACCATCTCTGTTGCCTCATGTTCAGCTCAGACTGAGTGAAAATATATTTGAGGCTCTTATGATCCGTAAAAATGTGTACTTTATTTCCTAATAAATAATGACTCCAAATTTTTAGAGCATGCACCACAACAGCTAGCTCTATATCATGGGTGGGATAATTCGCCTCGTGCTTTTTCAGCTGGCATGAAGCATAAGCTATCACACGTACCACCACAGCGCCACCAGAGTAGAGGGAGGGGACAGTCATCGGTCATGGCAAACATGTGCGTGGTGGTGTGCACGTAGCGACAGTGGCTGGCGGAGCAGGGCAGAGCAGCGATGGTGTTATGGTGCATGGCTAGGAGCTAGCGGTGGGGTAGTAGCACGGTAGTGAGGTGGGGTATCTGCGCGCCAGGGCTATCGGCCACAGCGGCCAGTCGAGCGAGGCCGGGCATGCGGGTGGGTGACCGATGCATCGACATCATGGCTCAGGGGCGCGGTGACCGTGCCTACGTGAGGAAACCGACCGAGGACGTGCCATGCATGCTTTTTAAAGCATCCAAAACAACTAATCGGTTGGCCAAACACCCAAACCATCTTCACCATACTTTAGAGGGTACATTAGGCTACTAAAACAGGCCATGACACTCCTCTACTTCTTAACTAAATTTTTCTAAAAAAATTGATGAACAAAGCAATGTCTACCCTTTCCAAAGTTCAAGAAATTTTCAAAGTTTTAATTGGATTTCTATTTCTAGTTGTATTTTCAAGCTGTTGAAATTTGTACTTAACCTAATTATTTCTCTACACCAAGTATTTCACTGTCAACTACAATTCTTAGACTTCCAACTTTATTTAGGCCTCTCATGCATGTTCTATAGTGTTTTCGTTCAATAAAAATTCACGAATATCGTTACTTGATAATTTCATAAGTCGTGAACAACCTTTCATTTTAAGTTTTTATGGTCTGTTTAAATTACACTGCTTCACTTGTTCATATTATCACATGCAATAACATTTAAACATGATGCTTATGACATATTTTAGTAAGTGATTTATGGTGTAACACCGCGGTCTCATATGCTAGTGAATCATAATAGATGTTCGCGGCATCATCCCTACTTAATCTAGGGTTGCCTTTGACAATCTTATTTATCTTCCTTTGATCTTCATGGTGTATTTCTTCGACTCTTAATTGATTGTGCTTACTCTCTATTTGCCTATTGAATTTGGACTGCACCCTCCACTTAGGCAATGAGGTAAATAGATTCCAGAATCTAACTTTATCTTCCATGAAGGCTACTTCTGGCTTTTGTTGGTTCACCAAGTTTGTAACACTGCCACTCATCATCCTTTTCTTTTTTTGTTGGTTCACTTTGGGAGCTTTAGCGACTGAATACGAGGACCTTTTCTGCGACTACGATGATGGCTTAGATCTTGTTTTGGGCTGTTGTGAGGGGGAGGAGGACGGGAATTATGTTTTCTCGGGGGTGATAAAGAGGGGGGAGGAGGAGTCTTCTCTTTCCTTGGGGCTGATGAAGATGGAATACAAGGAGGAAGAGAAGGAGACTTTTGTCTTCTTAGGGGTGATGGCAAGGAACTAGGGAAGGTAGTCTGATCTCCTTTATTGTGAGATGGTGAGTGATCATCTCTAGGCGGCGAAGATTCACCATCGTCCACATCATCATCCAAAGACAACTGGTGATCAAGCTTAATGAAGCGCTTACGCTAGGCCACATGAGCACCCTTGTTCTAAACAAGGCGTTGCCTGTCTTCCTGTGTGGGGTAATCAGTGTGCATCTTGTTATACTTCTTATCAAGTATAGTATCAATGCTGACATGAGCATACCCCGTTGGAATTGGGTGGCCATTAATGGTCCTGTCTCCCATAGTCTAGGCCTAGTCGACCACAACCTTGTCAGTTGTCCATTACTGATGAATGTATATCCTGACATTGATGGGTTCGGTGATGCTATCCACTAAATGAGACGCATTCGCCTCTTCATCGTCGAGCGGGGGTGCAGCTGTTGCGACCCCTAAACTATGGGCTAAAGCTAGTTGGAAGAGGTTCTTGTGGTACTACTGAAAGGTCCTAATATGGCTAGAGGGGGTGAACAACCTATTTAAAAAACTACAAACCGACTAGAGCAATTTGATTAGTATAACAAGTAGCAAAATGCAAACTTGCTCTAGCTCTACAAGGGTTGCAAGCCACCTATCCAACAATTCTAGTTGTTATGGTCACTAGGTACACAATTTACAAGGTTGCTACTCAATAAGATCTCTCACAATTGCTACACTAAAGAGCATCACTAGATGAACTTAATGCACAAAGCAAGCTCTCAATTCTAGCTACACTAAAGAGCTTGTTATAGCTAGTTTGCGGAAATGTAAATGAGTAAGTGAGATGATTATACCGCCGCGTAGAGGAGTGAACCAATCACAAGATGAATACTTAATCAATCACCGGGAGAATACCAAAGGGCAAGAGACAACCAATTTTCTCTCGAGGTTCACGTGCTTACCAACACGCTACATCCCCGTTGTGTCGACCAACACTGGTGGTTCGGTGGCTAAGAGGTGTTGCACGAACCTCGTCCACACAGTCGAACATTGCAAGAACCTACCCACAAGTGAGGTAACTCAATGACACAAGCAATCCACTAGAGTTACCTTTCGGCACTCCGCCGGGGAAGGTACAAATCCCCTCACAATCACCAGAGATGGCCACGAACAATCACCAACTCATGCCAATCCTCCTCCGCTGCTCCAACCCATCTAGGTGGTGGCAACCACCAAGAGAAACAAGTGAATCCAGCAACGAAACATGAATACCAAGTGCCTCTAGATGCAATCACTCAAGCAATGCACTTGGATTCTCTCCCAATCTCACAAAGATGATGAATCAATGATGGAGATGAGTGGGAGGGCTTTGGCTAAGCTCACAAGGTTGCTATGTCAAAACAAATGGCCAAGAGAGTGAGCTTGAGCCGACCATAGGGCTTAAATAGAAGCCCCCACGAAATAGAGCCATTGTACCCCTTCACTGGGCACGACATGGGGTGATTGGACGCTGGACCTCAACGTCCGGTCACACGATGCGTGCCACGTGTCCTCTCTCTTCAAATGTTGATCGCCCGATCTCAATGGTCAAGTGACGACTGAACGCAGTAGCTCAAACTGACCGGACGCTGAACCCCAGTGTCCGGTCACTCGATGACTCCTCTGTCCACTACCATGTCAGTAGGATCGAACATGACCCTCCAGCATCCAGTCACTAAGTGACCTAGCGTCCGACCAGAGACCGACACTACGCGCCCTCTACTGCCACTGACCGGACGCGCCGGTCCAACCGAGACCAGCGTTCGGTCACTTACAGTGACCTCTGTCTTTTCTATCTAGGGTGCCGTTGGCACTGTCGGACTGTCCACACTCTATGGGTGGACACTCCGCCGGTGAAGTTCCTAACCCTTGCTCAAATGTGCCAACCACCAAGTGTATCACCTTGTGCACATGTGTTAGCATATTTTCACAAACATTTTCAAGGGTGTTAGCACTCCACTAGATCCTAAATGCATATGCAATGAGTTAGAGCATCTAGTGGTACTTTGATAACCACATTTCGACACAAGTTTCACCCCTCTTAATAGTACGGCTATCAATCCTAAATGTGATCACACTCACTAAGTGTCTCGATCACCAAAACAAAATGGCTTCTACCATTTTTACCTTTGCCTTGAGCCTTTTGTTTTTCTCTTTCTTCTTTTCAAGTCCAAGCACTTGATCATCACCATGCCATCACCATCACCATGATCTTTACCATTGCTTCATTACTTGGAGTAGTGCTACCTATCTCATAATCACTTTAATAAACTAGGTTAGCACTTAGGGTTTCATCAATTAACCAAAACCAAACTAGAGCTTTCAATCTCCCCCTTTTTGGTAATTGATGACAACCCTTACACAACGATATGAATTGAAATTTAATTGACTCCATGTTGCTTGCCCGAGCATATTTGCCATGTGTAAAAGAATATGGACAAGTTTCATGAACTCCAAATGGTAGCAATTGCTCCCCCTACATATGTGCTAAGAGTTTGGATTATAGCTTGCACATATGCTTAGATAGGAAATATAGGAGACAATTTCTACCAAATGATGCTAAGGTATAAGAGATGGACCTTTGAAGTGTGATACCAATCAGAGTGCACCAATATGCCATCCTTAGCACCATTAGTAACTAGACATACACAAAAACTAGAATGCCCCATGAGATCAACATCGCAAGCAAGGGTCTAGTTTCCATAGAATGACCATAAGTCTAGTTACTTTAGCCTATGCATGCTAGTTTCTCATTTCATTATTCAAGCCTATAACTAGCATACACCACACAAGCATGGATATTGAAATTTAAAACTTGTGCCATGCAAGCAAATATATGAAAGTTTATGAGCTTGCTCCCCCTACTTGTGTGTATTTTTTTATTGATCCCCTTACAATGTCATTTCATTTGTTTGCTCCTCCTATCTTACTATCTTTGTGAATTTCTCTCCCCCTTTGTCAACAATTAGCACAAAAGGTGAGCTCAAATTATAGATAGGTTGAGGTGAAACCATGTGCAATGAGGATCATTTTTCCAATTTGGTTCAATCTAGATCACTTGCAAAAGAAATTTAACTCGGTTTGATCCAAGGACAAGCTTCTTCACTCCTCCAAATAAGGGTTATCTTATACCATGTCGAGTTAAACACTTATAGCTCATTTTCTAGATCAAACACTAGGTTTACAAGACCACAAACATGTCATATGCTACCACTAGATCATTTCAAGCATACAAGCAATAGTGGTACCATACAAGCATCAAATTCATTTGATTTTCATGAATGAGCCTAGGACATGATAGGAATGACTAGATGCACTAAACAAGTCCTTAGCAATGGATGGATGACATGTCAATTAACTTTACCTTGCTTTGCTCGAAGGAGAGACATGTCATATAATGGGGGGTGCATCAACACATATTTAAGAAGTCAAGTATGTTCAATTCATTCCTTAGCTTGCAAAACCTCTTTTCATCAAGTGGCTTGGTGAAGATATCGGCAAGTTGATCTTCGGTGCCCACACTCTCAATGCAAATGTCCCCTTTTTGTTAATGATCTCTTATGAAATGATGGCGGACATCAATATGCTTTGTTCTTGAATGTTGAACTGGGTTGTTGCTGAGCTTTATGACACTTTCATTGTCACATAGCAATGGCACTTGCTTGAATTTGATTCCAAAATCACTCAAAGTAGCCTTCATCCAAAGTAATTGAGCACAACAACTACCGGCCGAAATGTACTCCGCTTCGGTGGTTGAAAGTGCTACACTATTTTGCTTCTTTGATGACCAAGACACAAGTGATCTTCCTAATAGTTGACATGTGCCTGATGTGCTCTTTCTCTCAACTTTGCATCCCGCATAATTGGAGTCTGAATATCCAATCAACTCAAATCTTACTCCTTTGGGATACCACAATTTAACATTTTGTGTATGTTTCAAGTACCTCAATATTCTCTTTGTTGCCTTCAAATGACTTTCTCTTGGTGAGGCTTGAAATCTAGCACACATACATACACTAAACATCACATCTGGCCTTGATGCGGTCACATAGAGTAGGCTTCCAATCATAGACCGATACATCTTTTGATCCACCATGTTGCCACTAGCATCACTATCCAAGCTTCCACTTGTTCCCATTGGTGTACTAATAGCTTTAGCATCATCCATTCCAAACTTTTTAAGCATGTCCTTGATGTACTTGCCTTGACTCACAAATGTGCCATTCTTCATTTGCTTGATTTGAAGACCAAGGAAGTAACTAAGCTCTCCAATCATGGACATCTCAAACTCACTTGCCATCATCTTGCCAAATTCTTCACAAAAATCTTGATTTGTTGACCCAAATATGATATCATCAACATAGATTTGCATTACAAACAAGTCATTTTCAAGCTTCTTGGTGAAGCGAGTGGTGTCAACCTTTCCCATTTTGAATCCCTTAGAGAGTAGAAAATCCCTCAATCTCTCATACCATGCTCTTGGTGCTTGTTTCAATTCATACAAAGCCTTTCTCAACTTATAAACATGGTTGGGTTTTTTTCATCTTCAAAACTAGGAGGTTGCTCAACATACACAAGCTCATTGATGTACCCATTGAGAAATACACTCTTCACATCCATTTGGTACAACTTGATGTTGTGGGCACAAACATAGGCTAACAAGATCCTAATTGCTTCTAATCTTGCAACTGGGGCATATTGAAAGCATCTAGGCCCCTTAGTGGGTTTCGGTGATTAATGACAATACGTAATTGCTATGACTAACGTGTGTTTTATAGAGGCAACTAAGTTAGGTCATGGTAATGGAGATCGATTGGGCTATCATGGTGGTCATGCCCCTACGATGGAAATTGTTTTGGTTTTCAAAGGATGGATGACAAGGTTAAGGATGGACTAGTTCTAAGTGTCGATTGGAGTTGAAGAGACACTTAGAGTAGTTTAGGACTTTGTTTTTCCTTTGGCCATACTATTAAGGGGGGTATGGACGGGTAGCTCGACCTAGGTGAGTCTAGTGAGTTAGGTGTGGGGCACACTTGCTAAACCTAGCACTAGGTAGCTCCTAAAAATCCCTTAGATCTATTGGAGCAAACTTCATTCATGTATGATCGAGAGTTGGAAGTGAATGGAGGGTCCAATACTGACCGGACACTGGCTTCGGTGTGACCGGACTCTGGCGCAGAGTTCGGTCAGTTCATTTGATCAAGGTGAAGTCATTTGGAAGTGACCGGACACTGAGAGGTGAAGTGACTGGACGCTGAGTCCCAGCGTCCGGTCGACTCCAGTAAGGTTCCAGAGAGGGAAAATCATGACCGGACATGTCCGGTCAATGCTAATCGAACGTTGCCTAGCGTCTGGTCATAACTTAAATACTAGAGTTCAGGGAGAACTGACCGGAGCGTTTGGTCAATATGACCAAAGCATTCGGTCACCCCGTAGAGGCACATAACAGTTCATTTTTTGGCCATGCTTATAAATACTTCCTCCATTCATATGTGGGGGTACTTTTTCTCATTCCAACAGCTGAGAAACACCTTTGTGAGTGCCAAGAAGAGCAAGGTCCTAGTGAGGTGATTGAGATTTGTGAATCCCAAAGAGAGCCCTCATTAGTCAGATCAAGAGTAACAAAGTGTGCATCCACCCTTCTCATTAGGCTTGTCGTGGTCAAGTGAGAGTTCGTGCTTGTTACTCTTGGTGATCGCCATCACCTAGATGGCTTGGTGGTGATTGGGAGCTTGGTGATCATCCAGTGGAGCTTGTGGATGACCTAACTCAAGTTGTGAGCGGTTGTGGGTGATTCACCGCGACGGAGTATTGAAGAATCAACTCGTAGAGAGCACTTGATCCTTGCGTGGACCAAGGGGGAGCTACACCCTTGCGCGGGTGCTCCAACGAGGACTAGTGGGGAGTGGTGACTCTCCGATACCTCGGCAAAACATCGCCGCATTCCTCCTCTCTTTACTTTGAGCATTTACTTTGAGCAATTCAATTCTTGTCATTTACATTCATAGAATTGCCATGCTAGAGTAGGATTGGAACATAGGTTGCTAAACTTTTGTGCGTTAGATCAATAGAAACCACTTTCTAGGCACAAGAGGTTAATTAGGCTAACCGTATGGTTTAATTATTGCAAAGAATTTTAGAATTAGCCCAATTCAACCCCCCCCCTCTTGGGCATCTTGATCCTTTCAATTGGTATTAGAGCCTCATGCTCATGTATTTAGGCTTAACCGCCTAGGGAAAGATGTCTCACGGGGATGGACCTCCTCCTATCTTTGAGGGGGATGATTTTCCATATTGGAAAATTCACATGGAGGCGTACTTAGAAGCTCTAGATATTGGAATACTTAGAGCCACCTCACAAGGCTTTCCAAAACCTCGGGATGCTACACACCTACAAGGCGATGAGGTGAATTACAAGAAATGGAATGCAAAGGTTCGAAACACCATCTTTAGAGGCCTTTGCAAAGATGTGTTTAACCGGGTGAGGAACCACAAAGACGCCCATGCACTATGGTCGGATGTTTGTGCACTCCATGAGGGAACAAAGAGTGAGCGTAAGGAACGCTATCATCTTGTCATGAAAAAGCTTAACTCTTTTGAGATGCTTCCTAAAGAATGCGCTAATGAGATGTACTCACGCTTGAATGTTCTTGTAGAGGAAGTCATGGGCTTGGACTCACTCAAATGCAACCATCCGATGTTGTAAAAAAGATTTTGAGTGTCCTCCCCATTGACAAATATGGGCATATTGTGACCATGCTTCATCAAGGTGATCTTTCCACTACTATACCAACACAAATCTTGGGAAAGATCATTGCTTATCAGATGTATATGCACATCACACTACAAGATGGCTCATCCTCTACCAAGAAGAAAGACAAGGACTTAGCATTCAAAGCTAGCCAAGAGAAGGGCAAAGCAAGACTTGAGTATGAGAGCTCAAGTGATGATGAAGTTGATGATGCAAGTCTTGCTCTCATGGTGAGAAAAACCACCAAGATGCTAGAGAAGCTCAACATGAGTGGCATCAAGTTCGATGGCAAGAAGAAGTTCTTCACTAGCTCTAGAAGGAAGCCAATCTCCGAGATGGATTGCTACAATTGTGGAGAACTTGATCATCTAGCACACCAATGCACCAAGCCCAAGAAAGACAAGTTCAAGAAAAAGTACAAGGGCAAGAAAGATGACTCAAGTAATAAAAAAGAAGATGAGAAGAAGAAAAACAAGCCATACAAGAAGAGAGATGGCAAGAAGAACTTCCACAAGAAGAAGAAGAGTAGAAAGGCATACATCGTCGGTGATTGGCTCATGGACATTGATTCATCTAGTGGCTCATCCGATGATGATAGTGACAACGATAAGGTGGCCACCATTGTTATTGACTCTTCATCATCTTCACCGCCACCACCGCCATCATTCTCTACACACCTATGCCTTATGGCCAAGGGTGAATGCAAGGTATCAAATGATGATGATAGTAGTGGTGATGAACACACTAGTAATGATGATAGCGATAGTGATGATGATGAATATGAATCACCTTCTTATGACGATCTTCTAGATTGCTAAAACAATACACTAAGATCATTATAAAGACTAGAGCTAAGAATGAAAAGCTAGAAGCTAAGAATGATTCACTTTTAGCAAAATGTGATATGGTGGAAAAGGCTAGTATTGAGCTTAGAGAAGCAAATGATGCTATATCATCCAAACTCAAGGAGCTCAAATCTTCTAAGAAAGAGCTTAAAGATAAACATGATAAACTTGAGGGGATGCACAAAGAGTTCATCACTAGCCACAACAAGCTAAAAGAAGAATACACTACTCTTAAAATTAATCATGACAATCTTGTCATTGCTCAAGAATTTCTATCCAATGAGCCACATGATGCTACTAACGATGTTGTTAAGATTGATATAGCTACATCATGTGATGATTTGATCATTGAGAGCATTGAACAAAGTTCTAGTAGCAAGGGCAACCAAGTGGTTGAGGCCAATGATTATGATGAGTTTGTCAAGCTCAAGAATGACAATGAAAAGCTCAAGAAAGATCAAGCTAAAAGAAGAGAACAAGAAGCTCAAGGAAGAGAACAAGAAGCTCAAGTTGGAGAAAGAGCATCTCAAGATTGGTTTGAGCAAGTTCACAAGAGGCAAGCATCTTCAAAGTGAGCTACTAATGAACACCATCATGAAGATGGATAGAAGTGGCATTGGGTATTTGGCAAACCAAGACAAGAAGGCTCAAGCTCAACAACAACACAAATCAAAGCCGAAGCCAAAGAGATGCTTTGAGTGTGGACAAGAAGGTCACTTTGCCCATGAGTGCCAAACTCCACCACCACAACCCTTGCCCAAGCAAGCTAGAACTTTTGCCTTCAATGCTCACTATATGCTTAGAAAGGATTCTAGTGGGAAGATGAAAGTCATGTTCTTAGGACCTCCCAAGAAGAATAGGCCTAAGAAAATTTGAGTAGCAAAGTCACTTGTTGAGAAGGTGAAGGGCCCTAAACAAGTTTGGGTTCCTAAAGCTTGATCTCTACATGACCGATGGAAGTCATTGGGTTATTGATAGTGGTTGCACACAACACATGACTAGTGATCCTCGTATGTTCACCTCACTAGATGAAGAAGTAGATGGACAAGAAAGAATCACATTTGGAGATAATTCAAAGGGCAAGGTTAAAGGATTGGGCAAAGTGGCAATATCAAATGATCATTCTATCTCAAATGTGCTATATGTTGCTTCATTAAGCTTCAACTTGCTATCCGTTGGACAATTGTGTGATCTTGGCTTCCAATGCTTGTTCACTGAGAAGGAAGTTGTTGTATCTAAGAAGGATGATGATCAAGTGATATTCAAAGGATTTAGATACAACAACCTATACTTAGTGGATTTCACCTCAGAAGATGCTAACTTGAAAACATGCCTATTCACCAAAACAACACTTGGGTGGCTATGGCATAGAAGACTTGCTCATGTTGGGATGAGCTCACTCAAAAAGCTAATGAAGAATGATTTGGTGAGAGGGTTGAAGGATGTGAAGTTTGAGAAGGACAAGCTTTGTAGTGCATGTCAAGCCGGCAAGCAAGTTGCAAATACTCATCCAATAAAAGCTTTCATGTCAACCACAAGAGTGCTAGAACTCCTTCACATGGACTTATTTAGACCAACAACATACAAGAGTTTGTTAGGAAATCTTTATTGTCTTGTGATTGTTGATGACCATTCAAGATACACATGAGTATTCTTCCTTCATGACAAATCCAAAGTTGCATCTTGCTTCAAGAAGATTGCCAAGAGAGCACAAAATGAATTTGAAGTGAAGCTCAAGAAGATTAGAAGTGACAATGGGAAGGAATTTGACAACACAAACATTGAAGCCTATTGTGATGAAGTTGGGATCAAGCGTGAGGTCTCTGCAACATATACTCCTCAACAAAATGGTGTAGTTGAGAGAAAGAACCGGACTTTGATCACTCTTGCAAGAATAATGCTAGATGAGTACAACACCCCCAAAGCTCTATGGGCAGAAACTATCAACACCGCATGCTATGCATCCAAGCGCCTAATTCTTCAAAAGTTCCTTGGCAAGACACCTTATGAGTTGCTCAATGGAAAGAAGCCGGACATCTCTTTCTTTAGGGTGTTTGGTAATGCTACATCTACAAGAAGCGGTTGTGATATTGGTTTTCTTGTTGGTTACTCATCAAAGTCCAAAGCATTTAGAGTATTTAATCATGCCACTGGCTTGATTGAAGAAACATATGATGTGGAATTTGATGAATCTAATGGCTCCCAAGGAGCACATGAGAATCTTGATGATGTAGGTGATGAACCATTGAGGGAGGCTATGAAGAACATTCCGGTTGGAGACATCAAGCCTAAAGATGATGAAGATGATGTACAAGTAATTGATCCACCTTCTTCATCAAGTGTGCCACAAGATGGTGATAAAGATGGGAGAGAGTAGAAAATGAAGATACTCATGTCTCCCATGATCAAATGGTGGAACAAGCACAAGATGTTGATGCTCCACAACCTCCTCCTCAAGTGGTCAATAGAAGAAATACACCTCTACTACAAGATCATCCACAAGATCTCATCATAGGGAGTGCATCAAAGGGTGTAATAACTCACTCACAAAAATTTGCTTCATTTATTGCTCATCATTGTTTTGTCTCTTGCTATGAGCCTACTAAGATAGAAGAAGCTCTTCAAGATCTAGATTGGATAAATGACATGCATGAAGAGTTGAACAACTTCACCCGCAATGAAGTTTGGACTCTTGAAGAGCGGCCAAAAGGTGCAAGAGTCATTGGAACAAAGTGAGTGTTCCGCAACAAGCAAGATGATCAAGGCATTGTTGTGAGGAACAAGGCAACACTAGTTGCAAAGGGGTTCTCTCAAGTTGAAGGTTTGGATTTTGGAGAGACCTTTGCACCGGTTGCAAGACTAGAAGCCATTTGTATCCTTCTTGCATATGCATCACATCATGACATGAAACTATATCAAATGGATGTGAAAAGTGCATTCTTAAATGGCTTTATTAATGAACTTGTCTAAGTTGATATACCTACCGAGTTTGAAGACTGTAGATATCCTAATCATGTTTATAGATTGTCTAAGGCGTTATATGGGCTTAAGCAAGCCCCAAGAGCTTGGTATGAGCACCTTCGAGGCTTCCTCATAGAGAAGGGCTTCATCATTGGGGAGGTCGACACCACACTATTCACCGAGAAGCTTGAAGGACACATCTTCATTTGTCAAGTGCATGTTGATGATATCATCTTTGGATCATCAAATGAAGATTCTTGCAAAGAGTTTGGTGAATTGATGTCGAAGGAGTTCGAGATGTCAATGATTGGAGAGCTTACATTCTTTCTTGGTTTTCAAGTCAAGCAAATGAGAGAAGGAATTTTCATCTCTTAAGAGAAATATACAAATGATCTTCTCAAGAGATTCAAGATGGATGAATGTAAGCCAATCAAGACACCAATGCCAACTAATGGACATTTCGACCTAGATGAGGGATGTAACATGGTTGATCAAACTCTCTATCGCTCTATGATTGGTAGCTTATTATATTTAACTTCATCTAGGCCCGACATCATGTTTAGTGTGTGTATGTGTGCTAGATTTCAAGTTAATCCTAAGGAAACTCATTTAATTGCCGTTAAAAGAATTCTTAGGTATCTTAAGCACACACCAAGCATTGGCCTTTGGTATCCCAAAGGAGCTATATTTGAATTAGTTGGCTATTCCATTTCGGATTATGCCAGTTACAAAGTTGATAGAAAAAGCACATCCGGAGGGTGCCATTTGCTTGGTAGATCACTTATGTCTTGGTCCTCCATGAAACAAAATAGTGTGGCTTTGTCCACCACCAAAGCAGAATATATTGCCGCGGGTGCTTGTTGTGCACAAACTCTTTACATGAAACAAACTTTGCTAGACAATGGTGTAGTTCTAGAAAAAGTACCTCTTTTGTGCGACAATGAAAGTATGGTAAAACTTGTAAATAATCTGGTTCAAATCTCGCACCAAGCACATAGATATCCGTCATCACTTTCTTAGAGATCATGTTGTAAAGAATGATATTTCACTAGAAGGTGTAAGGACCGAAGATCAATTGGCGGATATCTTCACTAAACCACTAGATGAGGTGACTTTTTGTCGATTGCGGAATGAGCTCAATGTTCTTGATTTTAGTAACTTCACTAAAAAATGAGCTTGTGTTGTCCCTTGTATTGCATTGTAATATACAACATGTTTACTTTTTATGGTAATGCATATAGGGCTTGTCTAACATGGTTAAGATAACCGCCGAAAAGCATGTGAAGAAGCTTAACCTTGGATCAAACTTGACAAGCAACTAGATTTACTTTCAAGTATTGCATTGCATATGCATGAATGTTGTTTTGTCATTTATCTTCAATTGCCCTTTTATTGCCTATTTTCTTAAAAAGAATTATAGCCTAAGGCAAAATATTTGAAAAAAAAAATTGAGAGTTTGAGAGAGGTCACTCACATCAGTATCAATTGGTGTTTATTTGGATCTTATTGGAGTTGGGACTTGATTGGGAACAGGCAACATGAAGGACTTCGAAGATTTGCTAGAAAAAGAGTGACCAAACACTGCACCAGTCTCTAATGTCCAGCGTCTGGTCCGTTCATAGGAGGTGAACTACTGCTGAGAAGGAGTGATTGGACGCTCAAACAATGTTTTCCCAGCGTCCGGTCAGATGGCGATCCAGCATTTGGTCGATCGAAGACGATGAAGGCAACTTGCACCGGACTCTGGCTGTGTCCTATCAGGGTTCATCGGACGCATTCGGTCGTGATTCTAGGGGTTTTGGACCTCTCTAGAATCAACCAGACGCTGGGTGGCAGCGTCCGGTCGCTGCCACCGGAGCATTCGGTCAGTAGGAAACATGCATTTTTAGGACTACTTCTCCATTTCCTTCTCTATCTCATGGGGGACCCCATATAACGCAGTGCCGCCTTGATCTATCCCGCATCCATGTCGCATCCGTGCAAAACCCTAGCCATCGCCTCCACAAGCTCGCCATACCATCATCACAGTTCCGAGCCACCGCGCCATCCTCCAGCGCCGCCTCCCGTGCTCCACTCTGTGCCGCTCCCACACAGACACGCCAGCACTACCGCCGCGCCTGGTGATGCCGTCCCCATGCCAAAGCAGCGCCCTGCTCCCACGCCGCCGCGCTTGCCCCACTTCTACACCAGCGCTGCCTTGCTACGCCAGTGCCACCCGCTGCCACCATGCCGCACCATCGAGTGCCACAGCTTCGCCCGCACCATGCTCCAGCGTCACCCAAGCCCTAGGGCCTCTACCACCATGCCATTGCTCCATGCCATGCCTAATCCATTGCCCTACATTGCATTGCTCGGCCGCCGCACTTCACCGAAACCCTAGCCTCGCATTGCCCCCTGGTGGTTCCTCGATTGTCGTTCCTCTTCTTTTAGGATCGCCAGTTCATCAGGTAGCAAGCCCTCGGTTCTAATTTTGTTCCTAATTGCTTGCTTCCTAGGATTTCATATCTTTAGATATATTGTATTTATTTGTATATCTTATCTATTCTATCATATAGTGAGTCAGTGCTGTTGTGGTCCTATTTGCAGTTGTCAGTCAACTTGGGGCCAAGCTCACGAGTACGGATCGAGGCCAAGCCTTGGAAGTGATAGTTGGCAGTTGATTCTTGTCAAGGCAATTGTTCCTTTCAGCTTCATCAAATGGCTCATGTCAAGAATGTTGGAGGAGGTCCGGGTGATGAGGATCTGAGACCCCCGCCTCGCTTGCCTGCACATCCAAAAGGCAAGGCGACGAAGAAGCTTGCAACAAAGAAGTGGAAGTATGTAGATGCAGATACAGCTAGAGCAGATGCAGTTGTAGCAGTAGCAAAGCGTGCAGAGGTAGGAGGTGCTAGGAGTGGAGTCTAGATCACAGATAAGCTCTCTCCATATATGAGGGCTACACTAGAGCAGGTTGAACACCGTCATGGTGGTCTAGCTAGGACTATCATGGTTGTAGGACGGTGAGTTGTCTTGGATGAGAGTCAGCCTTAGGGGGAGTCACAGTAGGAGCCATAGCCAGCAGAGCAGACTCAAGAGGTAGAGTAGGTCGAGGAGACAAAGCAGGCACCTCAGCCATAGCTTCGTCGCTCTAGTCATACCCGTGCTCCAGTCACTCCAAGGTCAGAGACACAACGGAGGGGTTCATGTCCACCACCTAGACCATAGGGTCCGCCTCTAGTGACCCACTTGGATTTGAGGGCCACCACGACCAAGCAGGTTCAGCAGCTCAGACTTATGGACTTTGAGTAGTGGTTTCCACTGAGGCGGGATGAGCATGCTTTAGAGGGTTTCTACACACCTCTACAAGAAGATTTTTATAATGCATATCTTAACGGTGGGGTAGTATTTAGATCTCAGAGGGTGTGCAACATTGAGACCATTATAGCAGTAGCTGAAGAGCACATTCGCCCCTACCTATCTTACCTGCTAGGGCTGATAGATTTACTTGGACGGATAGGCTTATATGTTCCATCTTGGGTCCGTTAGTTCTATGCTACACTCCGGATTGACCCGTAGCACAGATTTATACACTTTGCATTCAGTGGCAGAGATTACTCAAGCTTTAGGAGCAGCCTATCCAGCTACATGAGGTTTGCTATGGACAGACAGCACCCCCTAGATGCCCTCATGGCGGTATGGTGCCCCCTATAGATCTAGTCCACCATTGCTTCATAGAGCCATTCAGTGAGGGGTCTAGCAGGACACCCAGTGACCTCACTCCCACCGCTAGAGTGCTTGATGATATTATGAGGAGGACACTACTTCCAAGGATGGGGTATCACGAGGGCTTGACTCACATATAGTTATGGTTACTGAACTCTCTGATGCAGTAGACAATGTTTGACATTTTAGATCTCCTTCTATCAGAGATAGAGGATACAATTGTAGAGGGGTTCAAGGGTCACAGGTAGCTACCATATGCTCACTGGATTACATTCCTAATCCATAGGGCAGTTACTGTGAGGCCACCAGAGATGCTGGTAGACTATAGTGGTGCTACTATAGAGTTCCCTACATAGAACATGACTCAGATGATCCGACATAGTGCAGTGAGGACACCTAGCCAGCCGAGCTGACTGCAACTCAATAGGATGAGACCATCAGGAGCATAGCAGCTATAGAGGAGGAGCAGCTTGATGCTCAGCAGGAGGGGATTGTTGCGAGCGACCCTAGTGATAGCTCAGATGATGACTACCAGCCTATTCCTCACATGCCTCCACGATGACTTGACCATGAGGCCAGTAGCCCTAGTTCAGCTCCATCTGCACTGTAGACTGACCCCGCTCTACTTGCCATACTTGAGCAGATGAGGCAGGATCAGGCTCGCCAGGCTCAGGAGACAGCTACCACTTTTGCTCAGTTTTAGACTAGGCAAGATGAGTTCCAGCGACAGCAGCAGGTGATCCAATAGCAGCAGGCCATGCATCAGCAGCAGCTCCTCATGCAGCAGTAGCTCCTTGGATTTATGTAGCATGTTGTGACAGCTATTGGGGCTCCACCGCCATAGTCTTTGCCCTAGCTAGGTTAGCCTGCCACCACTTCTATGACTCTAGCTTTATAGCCTAGTGGGCTTCAGAGTCAAGGACAGCCACCACCATAGTTTGCTTCACCTACAGAGTAGGTGTCCCAATGGTTTGCCTCACCAGTGCTAGCCCCGTAGTTCACACCTCTTCAGATGGGCTTCACACCGGCTCAGACTTCTTCGCTGCTAGTGCTAGATACTTTAGTCTCTAGGAGTCTTGTAGTGACTTTCAGTGAGTTGACAGGGCAGCCTACTCTGTCATTTTACATGTCCCAGGTCCTTCTACAGTTGCACCTATTACCGGAACTACAAAGACGCTCCCTTCTTCTATTGCATCATCAGAGCCGCCTACTTCAGTGATACCTGCACAGTCTATGGCCGCTCTAGTCCCTGATCTGACCCAGACTGCTTTAGCATTGCTTCCAACTACAGAGGGTCAGACTGCTTAGAGCTCAGGGTCAGATGATGATGGCACATAGTTCTAGCTCACCCCTCGTACCTCAGCGCCCGACTCGTCCGCTGTAGCCCCGCTGATCGACCCTTAGGTTTTGGTGTTTGACGCCAAAGAGGGAGAGGGATCGAGTATGTTAGACTTAGGGGGAGCTTAGTATTCTATTATATTTGGTTTTTATGTGTGATACACTATTATGCATTCGTGTGTTTACTTTTTTGCATCAAACTATATTTATGTGATAGTGATATCTATGTGATCGTGATATGTGACATGTGTGCTCTCTACTTTAAATCTCTTATATGTCATATCACTAGTGTTGTGCTCATTTGCTTTGCTTCCGCATTTTACTCTAATGCAAATGAGCTTTATTACTTGTACTCATGCTTATTTCATATCTTTTGAGTACATCATGTTGGCTTGGGTCATATAAGCTTGCCTAACTCTCTTGTTCTTATTGTCAAAAGCTTATATGAACCAAGCATGTTAAAAACCTCAACTCTTTCATATACTCGAGGTGGTATTGTCATCAATCACCAAAAAGGGGGAGATTGAAAGCATCTAGGCCCCTTAGTGGGTTTCGGTGATTAATGACAATACGTGATTACTATGACTAACATGTATTTTGCAGAGGCAATTAAGTTAGGTCATGGTAATGGAGATCGATTGGGCTATCATAGTGGTCATGCCCCTATGATGTAAATTGTTTTGGCTTTCAAAGGATGGACAACAAGGATAAGGATGGACTAGTTCTAAGTGTCGATTGGAGTTGAAGAGACACTTAGAGTAGTTTAGGACTTTGTTTTTCCTTTGGCCATACTATTAAGGGGGGTATGGATGGGTAGCTCGACCTAGGTGAGTCTAGTGAGTTAGGTGTGGTGCACACTTGCTAAACCTAGCACTAGGTAGCTCCTAAAAAGCCCTTAGATCCATTGGAGCAAACTTCATTCACGTATGATCGAGAGTTGGAAGTGAATCGAGGGTCAAATACTGACTGGACGCTGGCTTCGGTGTGATCGGACGCTGGCACAGAGTCTAGTCAGTTCATTTGATCATGGTGAAGTCATCTGAAAGTGACCGTAATGGAAACAGGGATCCTGATCTTTCGTTAGGTAGAGGTAACTATCGTTGTGGCGGATAATGACACACCGATCCGACTTTAGATCAAAAGATCAAACCCTGCAATTTTAGCACCACAGCTCCTCTGGTTATCAACCAATTCACGGACCAGGTTGACCTCGCTAAGAAGGTTAATCCCTACCTACGCAATGAAGAATAGAAGCAAGAACAAGAAAGAACACAACCAAATTGTAGATGAATGATTAATCTCATGAAGTTGGGGTCTCACAAACCGATGAACGGCAAAACTGTTCTTGATAGAATAATCTAAGCAAAACCCAAACTCTAATGGAGGGGCAGCGGCTGTTTATGAAGACTCTAGGGTTGTGCAAGACCCCTGGATGCGCCCCTAATGGGTCCAAACTCGATACATGGTCCAACGAACCAAAAGACGTTGTCGTAGCACCCTGGTAGATTCTAGATGCTAAATTGTGACCACGATTCCTGCTGATTCTAAATAGCTTTTGACATGAAATCACTTGGATTGGCTTCCTTATCAAATTAGCTTTCCATCCATATGTGGATCATCGAAAACAGAGTCTGGATGCGTCCTGGGTGACCAGTTTAAGGCAGACTGGTCTTGGAGGCCAAGGTAGACTCGAAATCATATTGGATCGGGCCTCCGGTTCCTATTGGACGTCCTTGCTGGTCATCTTCACCTCCACCACATCCTCTAAGTCCTTCATGACCCTATCCAATGTTCCTAAGCAAGATAACATCAATAGGTAGTTGTTTCATGCAACTTACGAATAAAATCAGCATGCTCTCTAGCATCACTATGTATTCTCTCAGTGGTAGGTAAAGGCAAAAGATCAATAGGAGCACGGGGGTAAAAACCATACACTACCTAAAAAGGACTTACCTTGGTGGTGGAATGTTTCGCCCTGTTATATGCAAACTCCACATGCGGCAAACACTCTTTCCACATCTTCAAATTGCGCTTCAAAATTGCTCTCAACATGGTGGACAATGTTCGATTCACAACCTCAGTTTGCCCATCAGTTTGGGGATGACATGTTGTAGAAAACAGCAGCTTGGTCCCCAATTTATTCCATAACGTGTGCCAAAAATGACTCAAGAATTTTGCGTCGTGATCTGAAACAATAGTAGAAGGCATACCATGCAAGCGAATGATTTCTTGAAAGAAAAGGTCAGCAATATGAACAGCATCGTCGCTCTTATGATAAGGAATAAAATGTGCCATCTTAGAAAAACAATCAACCACCACAAAAATACTATCCCTCCCCCTCTTAGTCCTTGGCAAACCCAACACAAAATCCATAGATATATCAGCCCAAGGAGTAGAAGGAACAGGAAGAGGCATATACAAACCATATGGGTTCAACCATGACTTAGCTTTTTGACATGTGGCACACCGAGCCATGTACCGCTCTACATCTCGCCTTATCCTTGGCCAAAAGAAGTGTGTGGACAGCACCTCCTCCATCTTCTTGGCACCAAAATGGCCCATCAATCCACCTTAATGTGCCTCCTGCAACAACAAAAGATGAACGGAACCAACTAGAATGCATAGTCAGTTAGCTCTAAACAAAAGCCCATTATTGATCATAAACTTATTCCATGCACGTCCCTCTCTACAATTAAGCAATACGTCCTTAAAATCAGGATCAAGCACATATTGTTCTTTTATTGATTGAAGACCAAAAATCCGTCAATCAAGTTGGGACAGCAATGTATATCTTCTAGACAAAGCATCAGTAATCATATTATCCTTCCCTTTCTTGTGTTTGATAATATAAGGAAAAGATTCAATAAATTCAACCCATTTAGCATGCCTATGATTTAGATTATTTTGAGAACGAAGATAAGCGATTCATGATCAGAATGAATAACAAATTCTTTAGGCCATAAATAATGACGCCACGTCTCTAAAGAATGAACAAGTGCATACAATTCCTTATCATACGTGGAATAATTAAGAACAGGGCCATGCAATTTTTCACTAAAGTAAGCAATGGGTTTACCATCTTGCATCAAAACACCTCCAATGCCAACTCCACTAGCATCACATTCTAGCTCAAAAGTCTTACCAAAGTTTGGAAGTTGCAGCAATGGTGCATGTGTAAGCTTGTCCTTTAAAGTGTCAAAGGACTCCTCATGTGCCTTTCCCCAATGAAACACCACCCCTTTCTTTGTCAACTCATGCAATGGGGCAGCAATGGTGCTGAAATCTTTGACGAAGCGGTGGTAGAATCCTACAAGACCAAGATAACTCCTCACCTGTGTGACGGTTTGGGGAACCGGCCAGCTCTTTATGGCTTCAATTTTCATCTCGTCCGCCTCAATTCCCTATGGAGTTACAACATAGCCAAGAAAAGAAACTTGATCTGTGCAAAAGATGCACTTCTCAAGGTTACCAAATAAATGTGCATCTCGTAAAGCATTAAAAACAGCACGTAAGTGATCCTGATGGTATACCTTAGCTTTGATTACCACTTAATGGAAACAGGAATCCCGATCTTCTGTTAGGTAGAGGTAACTATCGTTGTGGCAGAGAATGACACACCGATTCGGCTTCAAATCGAAAGATCAAACCCTATAATCTTAGCACCACAGCTCCTCTCGTTATCAATCAAGTCATGAACCAGGTTGACCTCACCAAGAAGGCTAATCCTACCTACACAACGAAGAACACAAGCAAGAACAAGAAAGAACACAACCAAATTGCAGATGAATGATTAATCTCACGAAGTTGGGGTCTCACAAACCGATGAATGGCGAAACTGTTCTTGACAGAATAATCTAAGCAAAACCCAAACCCTAATGGAGGGGCAGCGGTTGTTTATGAAGACTCTAGGGTCATGCAAGACCCCTAGACGTGCCCCTAATGGGCCCAAACTCGATACATGGTCCAACGGACCAAAAGACGATGTCGTAGCACCCTAGTAGATTCTAGATGCTAACTTGTGACCATGATTCCTATTGATTCTGAATAGATTTTGACATGAAACCACTTGGATTGGCTTCCTTATAAAATTAGCTTTCCTTCCATATGTGGATCATTGAAAACGGAGTCCAGATGCGTCTTGGGTGACCAGTTTAAGGCAGACTAGTCCTAGAGGCCGAGGTAGACTCGAAATCATGTTGGACCGGGCCTCCGGTTCCTGTTGGACGTCCTTGCTGGTCATCTTCGCCTCCACCACATCCTCTAAGTCCTTCATGACCATCTCCAATGTTCCTAAGCAAGATAACATCATTAGGTAGTAGTTTATTCTCAAAAGTATAAAAAGAATCGCTTAAGAACGAGCTCACCTCTAAATTGAGTTGACGCATTCGAGACCGGGTCATTGGACCTTGCATGACGGTTGGAGGATCAATGGGTACATCTGAAGGAGTGATGTCCTCATCAAACCGGATGCTAAGAGGTGAAGTGATTGGATGCTGAGTCCCAGCGTCCGATGGACTCCAGAAAGGTTCCAGAGAGGGAAAATCATGACTGGACGCGTCTGATTAGTGCAGACCGGAGCGTCTGGTCACCCGCGGAGGCACATAACGGTTCATTTTTTTGCCATGCTTATAAATACTTCCTCCATTCGTGTGTGGGGTACTTTTGCTCATTCCAATAGCTAAGAAACACCATTGCGAGTGCCAAGAAGAGCAAGGTCCTAGTGAGGTGATTGAGATTTGAGAATCCCAAAGAGAGCCCTCATTAGTGAGATCAAGAGTAGCAAAGTGTGCATCCACCCTTCTCATTAGGCTTGTTGTGGTCAAGTGAGAGTTCGTGCTTGTTACTCTTGGTGGTCGCCATCACCTAGATGGCTTGTTGGTGATTGGGAGCTTGGTGATCATCTGGTGGAGCTTGTGGATGACCCAACTCAAGTTGTGAGCGGTTGTGGGTGATTCACCACAATGGAGTGTCGAAGAATCAACCCATAGAGAGCACTTGATCCTTGCACGGATCAAGGGGGAGCTACACCCTTGTGTGGGTGCTCCAATGAGGACTAGTGGGGAGTGGCGACTCTCTGATACCTCGGCAAAACATCATCTCGTTCCTCCTTCTCTCTTTACTTTGAGCATTTACTTTGAGCAATTCAATTCTTGTCATTTACATTCATAGAATTGCCATGCTAGAGTAGGATTGGAACATAGGTTGCTAAACTTTTATGCATTAGATCAATAGAAACACTTTCTAGGCACAAGGGGTTAATTTGGCTAACCGTAGGGTTTAATTATTGCAAAGAAATTTAGAATTAGTCCAATTCATGCCCCCTCTTGGGCATCTTGATCCTTTCACATATGTTTCTCCAAAGTCAAGACCTTCAACTTGAGTGTAACCTTGAGCCACTAACCTTGCTTTGTTCCTTATTACTATCCCATCTTGATCTAGCTTGTTCCGAAAGACCCACTTGGTTCCAATCATGTTATGATCCTTAGGCCTCTCAACTAACTCCTATACTCAATTTCTTGTGAAGTTATTTAGCTCTTCATGCATAGCATTGACCCAATCAACATCCTTCAAAGCTTCATCTATCTTCATAGGTTCAATGGATGACACAAATGAGAAATGCTCACAAAATAAAGCCAACCTTGATCTAGTTTGCACACCTCTTGAAATATCACCAATGATAGTGTCCAATGGATGATCTCTTGCAACATTGGTTGGTTGAAGTACTTGCACTTGATTGCTTGCATTTGATTGATCACTTGGTTGAGATGATGAACTAGCCACTTGTTGTTGATCTTGCACTTTGTCATGACTAGCACTTGCTTGAACTTGATCATGAGAACCACTAGCTTGCACATTTGAGTTAGAGAGCACTTGATTCTTGTCATCTTCAACATCAATCACCTCTCTAGGCCTTATATCACCAATGTCCCTATTCTTCATTGCATTGACCAATTGTGTGCCTCTTACATCATCTGGATTCTCATCTTCCTCTTGGGAACCATTTGTTTCATTAAATTCCACATCATGAACCTCCTCAAGAGTACCACTAGCTAAATTCCAAACTCTATATGCCTTGCTAGTAGTAGAGTAACCAAGCAAGAAGCCTTCATCACATTTGTTTTCAAACTTGCTCAATCTAGTGCCTTTCTTCAATATGTAGCATTTACAACCAAAAACCCAAAAGTATGCTATGTTGGGCTTTCTTCCATTCCATAGCTTATATGGTGTCTTCTTCATCATGGGGTGACAATAGAGTCGGTTGCTATAATAGCAAGCCATGTTTATTGCTTCAGCCCAAAATGAATGACTCACATTGTACTCACTCAACATTGATCTTGCCATGTCAATCAAAGTTCTATTCTTTCTTTTAACTAGGCCATTTGATTGTGGAGTGTACTTGGCTGAGAATTGATGTCTAATTCCAAATTCATCACACAACTCATCAATTCTAGTGTTCTTGAATTCACTACCATTGTCACTTCTAACTTTCTTGATAGTTGTTTCAAACTCATTGTGAATGCTCTTGACAAATGATTTGAATGTTGCAAAGACATCACTCTTGTCAACAAGAAAGAACACCCATGTGTATCTAGTGAAATCATCCACAATCACAAATCCATATTTGTTTCCACCAATGCTAGTGTATGTGGTTGGTCCAAACAAGACCATGTGTATCAACTCAAATGCCTTGGATGTGCTCATCATGCTCTTCTTAGGATGTGTGTTACCAACTTGCTTTCCGGCTTGACATGCACTACATAGCTTATCCTTTTCAAATGTGACATCTTTCAATCCTCTAACTAAGTCATGCTTGATCAACTTATTCAATTGTTTCATTCCAACATGACCAAGCCTTCTATGCCATAACTAACTCATGCTAGACTTAGTGATCAAACATGTTGTCAATTGAGCTTCTCTAGCATTGAAATCAACCAAGTATAGATTCTCATATCTAAATCCTTTGAAAATCACGTTAGAGCCATCTACACTTATGATCTCTACATCATCCACACCAAATATGCACTTGAAACCAAGATCACACAATTGAGCTACCGATAATAGATTGAAGTTCAAGCTCTCTACTGGTAGCACATTGGAAATGCTCAAGTCATTGGATATTGCAATCTTACCAAGCCCTTTGACATTATCTTCGCCATTGTCACCAAATGTGATACTATCAATCACATTGCTCTTGTTTTCATTGATTGAATTGAACATTCTTGGATCACCGGTCATGTGTTGTGTGCACCCACTATCAAGCACCCAATGCCTTCCTCCGGCTTTATAATTGACCTACAAAAGAAGATCAATTCTTTTTAGATACCCAAACTTGCTTGGGTCCTTGAAGGTTAGTTACCAAAGTCTTTGGTACCCAAATGGCCTTCTTCTTTGTGCCCATAATTGGTTTGCCAATGAATTTATCCTTCACACCATTGGCACCGTTAACAAGCATGTAACAAGAATAAAATTTAATTGAGGATATATTAGGTAGCTTGTTCTTGCTAATTTTGCAATTTTGCTCTATATGCCCAACTTGCTTGCATCTATTGTAAAACCGACCATTGCCCTTCACAAAGCTAGCTTTGGGAGTGACAAAGGTCACCTTGCCTTTCTTGGGGGTATAGCCCAATCCCTCTTTGTTGAGAGAAAACCTTTGGCTACCCAAGCACTTTAGCAAGCAGGCATCTCCACCATAGGCACTGCCTAAGGCACGAGTGAGCTCATTCACATCCTTCTTGAGAGTCAATTTTTCCACCATTAGTGAGGCATCACAAGTGAGACCATCACTCAAAGGTGAACTAGAAGTAGTAGTGCTACAAGAAGTGTGATGAGGACATCACTCCTTTGGATGTACCAGCTGATCCTCCAACCGTCATGCAAGGTCCAATGACCCGGGCTCGAATGCGTCAACTCAATTTACAGGTGAGCTCGTTCTTAAGCGATCCTTTTCATACTTTTGAGAATAGACTACTATATAATGATGTTATCTTGCTTAGGAACATTGGAGAGGGTCAAGAGGGACTAAGAGGATGTGGAGGAGGTGATGATGACCAGCAAGGACGTCCAACACAAGCCGGAGGCACAGTCCAACACGAATTCGAGTCTGCCTCGGCCTCTAGGACCAGTCTGCCTTAAACTGGTCGCCCAGGACGCATCCAGACTCCATTTTCGATGATCCACATATGGATGGAAAGCTAATTTGATAAGGAAGCCAATCCAAGTGGTTTCACATCAAAATCTATTCGGAATCAACGGGAATCGTCGAAACAAGTCAGCGTCCAGAATCTACCAGGATGCTGCGACACCGTCTTTTGGTCCGTTGGACCATGTATCGAGTTTGGGCCCATTAGGGGCACGTCCAGGGGTCTTGCACGACCCTAGAGTCTTCATAAACAGCCGCCGCCCCTCCATTAGGGTTTGGGTTTTGCTTAGATTATTCTGTCAAGAACAGTTTCGCCGTTCATCGGTTTGTGAGACCCCAACTCGTGAGATTAATCATACATCTGCAATTTTGTTGCGATCTTTCTTGTTCTTGCTTGTGTTCTTTGTTGTGCAGGCAAGGATTAGCCTTCTTGGCAAGGTCAACCTGGTCTGAGACTTTGTTGATAACCAGAGGAGCTATGGTGCTAAGATTGCAGGGTTCGATCTTTCGATCTGAAGCCGGATCGGTGTGTCATTCTCCGCCACAATGATAGTTATCATCACCTGACGGAAGATCGGGATCCCCGTCTCCATTAAGTGGTATCAGAGCTAAGGTATACCATCAGGTTCACTTTTTATTCCCTAGTTTGAGTGTTTCGTATTCGTCCCATAGTCCAGAGCCATACTCATTTTTCCTATCCTAGAACCTTCCGCGCTATAGCCTTTGCATTTTTCAGTTTCAGAGTCCGTCGTGTTGAGTTTGTGTCCGGGTCGAGGTCTTGTTGCTGGTTAGGTCATGTTAGAGTCCAGTTTGTGTGTTTCCCCCCATCGTTTCCATCAAATCTTGGCTGTTGTGACCAATTTTGCACACATTGTTCCCGTTTTGTCCTCTAATTCAGAGCCAATTCTTAAAACTGGTTTAGTTTTTGCATACGAACTCCGTTTCGACGTTCCATATATGCAAATCGATCAAAAAAAATTCAGATCCGTCCATCCCCGACGTTGTCGGGGTTCGGAATTTTTAGATTGGCCAAAAAATGGTCACAAGATCCTCGTTTCGTGGTCACAAGATTTTTGTCAATTTTCATCCAGTTTTCTAAAAATTCCACAGGCCATGTCTTACACTTGTTTGAGCTCATATTTTCTGTGGTTACTGCTTTTGTGCTCCTAAGTAAAGGAAAAATATCAAAAAAAATAAAATAAAAAATTCAAAATTTCCCCAAAAAACAACGACAGCCCAAAAAATAAAAAAAAAAGAGGGGCAAAAGAGGAACAATATCTAGAGGAGCACATAGAGAAGCCCAAAGTGAGCTGTGTTTGCGTGTACTGTCTGGTTCCTTATTTGTGTTGCTGTTTCCATCCACCATACTTGTTTTTCTCATACCTATCACCTTGCTATCCACCATACTTTTGTCACAACCTGGTACTTGCAACACTTTAGACCAGCAACGAGAACAAGTACTTTGGACTATAATTCAGCATTACTTTCTGTTACTGACTTGTGTGCCAGATATACATATTACTCTTTGTTTGCCTTCCAAGCTCCACAAATTCTTCAGATCAGTACAGACAAAGGGCCTTGCAATCTCGGTACCACTACCTCATAGGTATCACGAACCAACCGCTGGTTGTACCGCCCACTGCTTGCGTTGGTAAGAACTTAGTAAGAGCTTGGTAAGACGCTTCCACTTGCTGTGAAAAGTGACACCACTACAACCACGTAGTCATTTGGTAGGGATAACTTTCTCCTATTTGTTCCTGTTTTTGTGTTTTCAATGGCAGGAGGTGAACAGACTACAGATAACAATCCTAAGGGTTTCAGCGAGTGTGTTAGCAAAGAGCAACTACAAGCTGTTGTAGAGGATGCCCAAAAAAGGATGAATGAGGCTGTTAGGAAGGCCGTCACTGACGCACTCATTGAACTCAACATTGGCAATAGCATGGAGAGATTGGACAAGCGAATTTCCACGCTAACCGACAAGGTTACTGAGTTGGAAACCTTTGTGGCGGGCAACAATGACGTTTCCGGCAACAACACCGATGGTCAAGACACAGTGCATGATGCCGCTGGAAACATAGGTCGAGCAACTATCCGACAAGAGAGATTATGGCAACGTCTTTGCCGCAACACGATAGGTATGGGTGGTGTCCACCACCACCACCATCAAGGTAATAATCACCGTGTGCCCGATGATCCTTATGCTAAGATTAAGTTCACAATACCATCTTTTTTGGGTCATTATGATGCTGAGGGATATCTTGATTGGGAGATGATGGTAGAACAAAAGTTTAGTGCCCACCTTGTACCTGAGCAGCATAGAGTTAGACAAGCTACTAGTGAGTTTAAGGATTTTGCCATTATTTGGTGGAATGGGCTAGCTGCACAGGATGCTTTACCTGGTACATGGGAAGAACTTAAGGTAGCTATGTGTGATCGTTTTGTTCCTCCTTATCATAGAGACTTGCGTAAGAAATTAAAGCGTTTAGAACAAGGAGATAAATCTGTACAGGATTACTATGGTGAGCTCCAAAAGGGATTGATGCGCTGTAGTGTTGTAGAGGGAAACGAAGATGCCATTTGTCATTTTTATTCTAGTTTGAGGCGTGACATTCAGGACATTGTTGATTATAAAGAATTTAACACTGTCAACCAGTTGTTTTAGTTTGCTATGCTTGCAGAAAAGGAATTGCAGGGGCGTGAATAGCAGGGCAAGAGCAAGGTCAGCACCAGCACATACACACCACGCTCGGCACCATCTTTGGGGCTGACCAAGCCAACCACTTTTTGGATGCCTCCACCAGCGAGCAAGCGACCAACAGCCTCTGGAGTTTCTGCTACACCTAAGACACCTCCCGCACGACCTTTAGATTCAGGTAAAAATTCTTTGCAGGTGCGTACCAAGAGTTCCTCATCCGTTGCATCGATAGGACGCACTTCGGGTATTCAGTGCCATCGCTGCCATGGTATTGGCCATGTGTAGAAGGACTGCCCAAGTCAGCGGGCATATATTGCTACAGAAGATGGTTACATCAGCACCTCTGACATTGAGGATGAAGAAGACCAAGATGCAGATGAGGAGGACAGCGAAGTCCTTGGTGACGAGGCCACGATGTCCTATAGGAGCATTATTGTATAGCGGGTGCTCAGCTCACAAGTCCAGCAGCCTGAGAAGCTACAACGCCATAACTTGTTCTAGATTTTCTTCGTCATCAGCAACCGTCGAGCACGTGTCATTATTGATGGAGGTAGCTGCAACAATTTGGTGAGTTCTGATTTGGTCAAGAAGCTTAGCTTGACCACACGCCCACACCCACGTCCATATCATATTCAGTGGCTAAATGATTCTAGTAAAGCAAAGGTAACACAAACTTGTAGAGTTTCATTTTCTATTGGTTCTTATGCTGATTCTGTTGATTGTGATGTGGTACCTATGCAAGCTTGTTCACTTTTATTGGGTCGTCCTTGGGAACATGATAATGATGCTACACACCATGGTAGAAGTAATAAATACACTTTTGTACATAAAGGAAAGAAAATTACTTTGGTACCTTTGACCCCTGCTCAAATTGTACAAGCTGATAGAGAACGCGCTGCTAGTTTGAATGATGTTTAATCTGAAAATTAGCAAGTTGCTAATTCTATTTTCCCACCTAAAAAGGATAAGTCTACATCTATTTCTAAGGCTAAGGGGATTAAATTGAAGGGTGGTGTTATGCTTGCAACAAAATGTGACTTTGCTAAAATTTCGGATGATGATATTTGCTATGCTTTGGTATGCAAACGAGCTATGTTTTCACTTGATGATATTGTTAGCTCGGTACCTCCTGCTATCACTAACCTTTTGTAGGAGTATGAGGACATTTTTCCAGCTAAGATACCCCTGGGGCTGCCACCTATGAGAGGGATAGAGCATCAAATCGATTTGATTCCGGGAGCGACCTTGCCCAACTGAGCTGCATATCAAACCAATCCTGAGGAGACTAAGGAAATTCAGCGGCAAGTCCAAGACCTTTTGGACCACGGGTATGTACGTGAAAGCCTTAGTCCTTGTGCCGTTCCTATACTTTTGGTTCCTAAGAAAGATGGAAGTTGGCGTATGTGTGTTGATTGTAGAGCCATCAATAATATTACTATTTGGTATCGTCATACTATTCCTAGGCTAGACGACATGCATGACGAGTTGTGTGGTTCTATAATTTTCACTAAAATTGACTTGCGAAGTGGCTACCACCAGATTAGAATGAAACTTGGAGATGAATAGAAAACTACATTTAAAACCAAATTCGGGTTGTATGAGTGGTTAGTTATGCCTTTTGGTCTGACAAATGCACCTAGCACTTTCATGCGCTTAATGAATGAGGTTTTAAGAGTTTTTATTGGTCATTTTGTGGTAGTTTACTTTGATGATATATTGATTTACAGCAAGTCTTTTGATGAACATATGGATCACTTACGTGCTGTTTTTAATGCCTTACGTGATGCATGTTTATTTGGTAACCTTGAGAAGTGTATCTTTTGCACGGATTGAGTTTCTTTTCTTGGCTATGTTGTAACTCCACAGGGAATTGAGGTGGACGAGATGAAAATTGAAGCCATAAAGAGCTAGCCGGTTCCCCAAACTGTCACACAGGTGAGGAGTTTTCTTGGTCTTGCAGGATTCTACCGCCGCTTCATCAAAGATTTCAGCACCATTGCTGCCCCATTGCATGAGTTGACAAAGAAAGGAGTGGTGTTTCATTAGGGAGAGGCACATGAGGAGTCCTTTGACACTTTGAAGGACAAGCTTACGCACGCACCATTGCTGCAACTTCCAAATTTTGGTAAGACTTTTGAGCTAGAATGTGATGCTAGTGGAGTTGGCATTGGTAGTGTTTTGATGCAAGATGGTAAACCTGTTGCTTACTTTAGTGAAAAATTACATGGTCCTGTTCTTAATTATTCCACATATGATAAAGAATTGTATGCACTTGTCCGTTCTTTAGAGACGTGGCGTTATTATTTGTGGCCTAAAGAATTTGTTATTCATTCTGATCATGAATCGCTTAAGTATCTTCGCTCTCAAAATAATCTGAATCATAGGCATGCTAAATGGGTTGAATTTATTGAGTCTTTTCCTTATATTATCAAACACAAGAAAGGAAAGGATAATGTGATTGCTGATGCTTTGTCTAGAAGATATACATTGCTGTCTCAACTTGATTGCTGGATTTTTGGTCTTCAATCCATTAAAGAACAATATGCGCTTGATCCTGATTTTAAGGATGTGTTGCTTAATTGTAGAGAGAGACGCACATGGAATAAGTTTATGATCAGTGATGGGTTTTTGTTTAGAGCTAACCATCTATGCATTCCAGTTGGTTCCGTTCGTCTTTTGTTGTTGCAGGAGGCACATGGAGGCGGATTGATGGGACATTTTGGTGCCAAGAAGATGGAGGAGGTGATGTCCACACACTTCTTTTGGCCTAGGATGAGGCGTGATGTGGAGCAGTACGTGGCTCGGTGTGCCACATGTCAAAAAGCTAAGTCGCGATTGAACCCACATGGTTTGTATATGCCTCTTCCTATTCCTTCTACTCCTTGGGCAGATATATCTATGGATTTTGTGTTGGGATTGCCAAGGACTAAGAGGGGGAGGGATAGTATTTTTGTGGTGGTTGATCGTTTTTCTAAGATGGCACATTTTATTCCTTGTCATAAGAGCGACGATGTTGTTCATATTGCTGACCTTTTCTTTCAAGAAATTATTCGCTTGCATGGTATGCCTTCTACTATTGTTTCAGATCATGATGCAAAATTCTTGAGTCATTTTTGGCGCACGTTGTGGAATAAATTGGGGACCAAGCTGCTGTTTTCTACAACATATCATCCCCAAACTGATGGGCAAACTGAGGTTGTGAAACAAACATTGTCCACCATGTTGAGAGCCATTTTGAAGCGCAATTTGAAGATGTGGGAAGAGTGTTTGCCGCATGTGGAGTTTGCATATAACAGGGCGGAACATTCCACCACTAAGGTAAGTCCTTTTCAGGTAGTGTATGGTTTTAACCCCCGTGCTCCTATTGATCTTTTGCCTTTACCTACCACTGAGAGAATACATAGTGATGCTAGAGAGCGTGCTGATTTTATTCGTAAGTTGCATGAAACAACTAAAGGAAATATTGAAAGCATGAATGAAAAGTATAGAATTGCTGGTAGTAAAGATAGAAAAGAGATTAAACTTGAATCGGGTGATTTGGTTTGGTTACATTTAAGAAAAGATAGATTTCCTGAGCTACGTAAGTCTAAATTAATGCCAAGAGCAGCTGGTCCTTATAAGATTATTAAGAAAATAAATGATAATGCATACAAACTTGAGTTGCCACCTGAGTTCAGGGTTAGTCCCACATTTAACATTGCAGATTTGAAACCTTATTTGGGAGAAGAAGATGAGCTTGAGTCGAGGATGACTCCAATTCAAGAGGGGGAGGATGATGAGGACATCACTCCTTTGGATGTACCAGCTGATCCTCCAACCGTCATGCAAGGTCTAATGACCCAGGCTCGAATGCGTCAACTCAATTTACAGGTGAGCTTGTTCTTAAGCGATCCTTTTCATACTTTTGAGAATAGACTACTACCTAATGATGTTATCTTGCTTAGGAATATTGGAGAGGGTTAAGAGGGACTAAGAGGACGTGGAGGAGGTGATGATGACCAGCAAGGACGTCCAACACAAGCTGGAGGCCCAGTCCAACACGAATTCGAGTCTGCCTCGGCCTCCAGGACCAGTCTGCCTTAAACTGGTCGTCCAGGAGGCATCTGGACTCTATTTTCGATGATCCACATATGGATGGAAAGCTAATTTGATAAGGAAGCTAATCCAAGTGGTTTCACGTCAAAATCTATTCAGAATCAATGGGAATCGTCGAAACAAGTCAGCATCCAGAATCTATCAGGGTGCTGCGACACCGTCTTTTGGTCCGTTAGACCATGTATCGAGTTTGGGCCCATTAGGGGCGCATCCAGGGGTCTTGCACGACCCTAGAGTCTTCATAAACAGCCGCCGCCCCTCCATTAGGGTTTGGGGTTTTGCTTAGATTATTCTATCAAGAACAGTTTCGCCGTTCATCGGTTTGTGAGACCCCAACTCGTGAGATTAATCATACATCTGCAATTTGGTTGCGATCTTTCTTGTTCTTGCTTGTGTTCTTCATTGCGTAGGCAGGGATTAGCCTTCTTGGTGAGGTCAACCTAGTTCAAGACTTGGTTGATAACCAGAGGAGCTGTGGTGCTAAGATTATAGGGTTCGATCTTTTGATCTGAAGCCGGATCGGTGTGTCATTCTCCGCCACAACGATAGTTATCATCACCTGACGGAAGATCGGGATCCCCGTCTCCATTAAAGTGTTAGTGGGAGCAACTACAATGGGCTTATAAAAAGTTTCATCAATAAGATCACATGTTAGTCCCACATCACAAGACACGATCACTTGCTCCTTCTTGGCCTCCTCCTTCTTGACTTGCTCGATGAGAGAGGAGTGAGCTTTTTCAAGCTTAGACTGAGCTTTGCCAAGCTTCTCATGGGCTTCCATTAGCCTCTCATGAGTCGCATTGATCTCATCAAGAGATTGCTCAAGAAATTTGACTTTCTTGTTCAATTCTTTACACTTCTTTCTCTTCATCTCAACACAAGTGTGCACTTGCTCACACATGTCCATGAGATCCTCCTTGGAGTACTCTTCTTCATCATCATCACTCCTACAAGCATCACTTTCACATTCATCATCATCACTCACATCATATTTTACCTTGGTATGCTTTGCCATGAGGCATGTTGATGAAGTGTCAAAGATGGAGGGCTTGTTGTTGATGGTGATGCTTGCTAGTGCTTTCTTGATAGATTTCTTGCCATCATCACTAGAGTCATCGCTATCCGAAGAGCCATCACTATCCCAAGTGACCACATAGCCTCCACCCTTCTTCTTCTTTTGGAAGGTTATCTTTTTCTCCTTCTTCTTCTTCTTCTTTTCTTTGTTGTCCTTCTTGTGCTTTTTCTTCTCGTCCTCATCATTGTCACTATTGTAGGGACAATCCGCTACAACATGATCGGGGCTCTTGCAATTGTAGCATCTTCTCATATATTCTTTGCTTTTGGTGTGATCTCTTCTCTTTCTTGCGCCATACCCCCTTCTTCTTCATGAATTTACCCATCTTGCGCACAAATAGAGCCATGGCCTCATCATCAATGTCACTAAGATCCTCATCATCACTTGATACTTTCTTGGACTTGCCCTTGTTCTAGGTGATGAGCTAGCCTTGAATGCTACACTCTTCTTCTTCTTGTCTTCTTCTTCCTTCTTGTCATCCTTGTCAACCCCTTCCCTTTCCACACGGTATGTCTCTTGTGTCATGACATCACCTAGTACTTGGTTAGGGGTAATCTCCTTCAATCCTCCTCTTATGATAAGCAATCTCAACATCTCAAATCTTGGAGGCAGGCACATTAAGAAATGATGAGAGACATCATCATCCTTGATCTTCTCTCCCAAAGCCTTTAAGTCATTGACAATTACTTGCAACCAATGGAACATCTCTGAAATGCTCTCATCATCCTTCATCTTAAAGCTTGTCAACTTATCCTTGAGGATGTACAACTTGGCACTCTTCACCGCTGGTGTGCCCTTATATGTTTCCTCCAATCTCTTCCACACCTCATTAGCTCTTTCACAATCCTTGATTTGCTCAAACACCTTAGAATCAATGGCATTGTATATGGTGTTGAGAGCCATTGTATTGCATTACTTGTTGGTCTTGTCTTGGTTAGTGGGATTGTCGGGATCAATGATAGCATAGTCATTCTCGGTCACCACCCATACTTGATCATTGATTGAACCAAGATACATCCACATCTTTCTCTTCCAATAATCATAGCATGTGCCATCAAAGAACGGTGGTTTGCCCCACACATGGTTGAACACAACTTGAGCCATAATTTGACACTAAGGTTGTTAAGCCATCAATCAAATGGTGACCATGGCTCTAATACCACTTGAAAGGTCCTAATATGGCTAGAGGGGGTGAATAGCTTATTTAAAAAAACTACAAACCGACTAGAGCAATTTGATTAGTATAACAAATAGCAAAATGCAAACTTGCTCTAGCTCTACACTGAGATTCTTTTCTTTTTTTGTTGGTCTACTTTGGGAGCTTTAGCGACCGAATACGAGGACCTTTTCTACGACTATGAGGATGGCTTAGATCTTGTTTTGGGCTGTTGTGGAGGAGGAGGACGAGAATTATGTTTTCTCGGGGGTGATAAAGAGGGGGGAGGAGGAGGAGTCTTCTCTTTCCTTGGGGCTGATGAAGATGGAATACGAGGAGGAAGAGAAGGAGACTTTTGTCTTCTTAGGGGTGATGGCAAGGAACCAGGGAAGGTAGTCTGATCTCCTTTGTTGTGAGATGGTGAGTGATCATCTCTAGGCGGTGAAGATTCGCCGTTGTCCACATCATCATCTGAAGACAACTGGTGATCAAGCTTAATGAAGCGCTTGCGCCAGGCCACATGAGCGCCCTTGTTCTAAACAAGGTGTTGCATGTCTTCCTGTGTGGGGTAATCAGTGTGCATCTTGTTATACTTCCTATCAAGTATAGTATCAATGCTGACATGAGCATACCCCATTGGAATTGGGTAGCCATTAATGGTCCTGTCTCCCATAGGCTAGGCCTGGCCAACCACCACCTTGTCAGTTGTCCATTGTTGACAGATGTATATCCTGACATTGATGGGTTCGATGATGTTGTCCACCGGATGAGACGCATTTGCCTCTTCATCGTCGAGCGGGGTCGATCTATAGCTGTTGCGACCCCTAAACTATGGGCTAAAGCTAGTCAGAAGAGGTTCTTGTGGTACTACTAAAAGGTCCTAATATGGCTAGAGGGGGGTGAATAGCCTATTTAAAAAACTACAAACCGACTAGAGCAATTTGATTAGTATAACAAATAGCGAAATGCAAACTTGCTCTAGCTCTACAAGGGTTGCAAGCCACCTATCCAACAATTCTAGTTGTTATGATCACTAGGCACACAATTTACAAGGTCACTACTCAATAAGAGCTCTCACAATTGCAACACTAAAGAGCACCACTAGATGAACTTAATCCACAAAGTAAGCTCTCAATTCTAGCTACACTAAAGAGCTTGTTATAGCTAGTTTGCGGAAATGTAAATGAGTAAGTGAGGTGATTATACCGCCACGTAGAGGAGTGAACCAATCACAAGATGAATACTTTATCAATCACTGGGAGAATACCAAAGGGCAAGAGACAACCAATTTTCTCCCGAGGTTCACGTGCTTGCCAACACACTATGTCCCCATTGTGTCAACCAACACTTGGTGGTTCAGTGGCTAAGAGGTGTTGCATGAACCTCGTCTACATAGTCAGACACTACAAGAACCTACCCACAAGTGAGGTAACTCAATGACACAAGCAATCCACTAGAGTTACCTTTCGGCACTCCATCAGGGAAGGTACAAATCGACTCACAATCACCGGAGATGGCCACGAATAATCACCAACTCATGCCAATCCTCCTCTGCTGCTCCAACCCATCTAGGTGGTGGCAACCACCAAGAGAAACAAGTGAATCCAGCAGCGAAACACGAATACCAAGTGCCTCTAGATGCAATCACTCAAGCAATACACTTGGATTCTCTCCCAATCTCATAAAGATGATGAATTAATGATGGAGATGAGGGCTTTGGCTAAGCACACAAGGTTGCTATGTCAATGCAAATGGCCAAGAGAGTGAGCTTGAGCAGGCCATGGGGCTTAAATAGAAGCCCCCACAAAATAGAGCTGTTGTACCCCTTCACTGGGCACAACACGGGTTGACCGGATGCTCCGGTCATATCGACCGGATGCTGGACCTCAGCATCTAGTCACGCGATGCGTGCCATGTGTCCCCTCTCTTCAAATGTTGATCGCCTGATCTAAATGGTCAAGTGATGACCAGACCTAGTAGCTCAAAGTGACCAGACGCTGAACTCCAGCGTCTGGTCGTTTCTAGTAAGCATCCATAGATGACTTTTCATGACCAGACGCGTCCGGTCATGCTCGACCAGACACACCCAGTGTCCGGTCACTCAACAACTCCTCTGTCCACTACCACATCAGCAGGACTGGATGCAACCCTCCAGTGTCTGGTCACTAAGTGACCCAGCGTCCGGTCAGAGACCGACGCTACGCACCCTCTACTGCCACTGACCAGACGCGCCGGTCCAACAGAGACCAGCGTCTGGTCACTTACAGTGACCTCCGTCTTTTCTGTCTAGAGCACCGGCGAAGTTCCTAACCCTTGCTTAAATGTGCCAACCACCAAGTGTATCACCTTGTGCACATGTGTTAGCATATTTTCACAAACATTTTCAAGGGTGTTAGCACTCCACTAGATCCTAAATGCATATGCAATGAGTTAGAGCATCTAGTGGCACTTTGATAACCGCATTTCGATATGAGTTTCACCCCTCTTAATAGTATGGCTATCGATCCTAAATGTGATCACACTCACTAAGTGTCTCGATCACCAAAACAAAATGACTTCTACCATTTATACCTTTGCCTTGAGCCTTTTGTTTTTCTCTTTCTTCTTTTCAAGTCCAAGCACTTGATCATCACCATGCCATCACCATCACCATGATCTTTACCATTGCTTCATTACTTGGAGTAGTGCTACCTATCTCGTAATCACTTTAATAAACTAGGTTATCACTTCGGGTTTCATCAATTAACCAAAACCAAACTAGAGCTTTCAACTACTCCTGATCCCATGGACGCCATAAGTACATTGACTTTTTTTAACCCTCTCATCAATTTGTTTTTCGAATTTGTCTTACATCTCTTTCATAACCCTCATATACTCTGCCTCTTGTGCCGCTCTACCCCTCGAGTGGCTCCGATAAGTGGAAGATTCTTCCACGAATGCTATTTTCCAAGGAACAAGACCAGCTCCTCTAGTGCGACCAGGGTGCTCCTTGTTTTTGAGTGCTTGGGTAAGCATGTCATTAGTAGTCTTATAGAAATATATCGATGTTGTGGTGTACCCTCCTCGCCATATAGAAATATATCAATCTGGGCTCCCAATTAGTAGTCTTAGGCTCAATGACAAGGTGTTCCACCTCCTCAAGTTCCCTTTCAAATGCATCCATCTTACTAGCGTAGCCACGAGAGCCGAGTTTATGAGGATTCGTCGCTTTAAGCGAGTTCTCCTTATTCTTCCTGCTTAGTTCCAAGTACTCCTCGGATTGCCTATATTGCTTGAATTCCTACCAGAAGTCCTTCTGCTTGGTGTACTCTCCACCATCCCAATTTGGCTCCTTATCCTCAAGGATAAATTTCTTGTACAATGTCCCCTTGAAAGTCTTGAAGCATGTCCCCATGATTTCTTTTGCTTTTTTCTTGACTTGCTCCTTGTCATAGTCCTGTGGGAAAGTGAAATACTATGGGGTCCATTTCTCCCATATGTCATCCTTCTCACTTTTGGGAACCCTCCATGGGTCATCATCTTTCCCAATCCACTTCCTATACTTAGTTAGGATGTAGTCCCTTATAAGTGCCCCGATGATAGTCTTGTATTTGGTTGCAGCTTTTTAGGTGCGAGCGGCTCACCGACTTGGTCAAACTCAGTGATGTGCCAGTGTGCATTCCAACCAGTAGGAAGTTGTGACATGCCTCTCTTGGTTCTGGCCTTGCTGCTACCCGAACCATCTGGCTGCTCAGTTGGCTCAACCTCCTACTGGAGACACCAACTAAGCTAATACACTATCAATTAATTAGCGTGTGTGGCTACCTAGTCACATGATACCTAAGTTACCTGGTCATCTTGGTCATCTTGATCCAGCTCGAGAAGAGTGGTAGGGGTCCATGGTACCTCATTCTCATTGTCCTGATTGTTACCGCCACCGTTTGTCAGATCATACTGCTCTCATGTCCCACCAATATCGGCCGCTTTTTGTAGCCTATCAGTTCTTGGGCGATAGGTTAACGGGTGATGATGAGTCATGGCTGTGACATGATCGTGGTCAGTTTTGGCTGCGTACAACTACTAGTAGCATTTGTGCATATATATATTACCCAACTAATAGAGATTTAATGCAAAGTCTAATAATAAGTCCACAAAGAGTTCACGTACAACAAATGCATTGTTTGATTGGCTCCATACAACAAAGTCCACCTATTGTTCTATGAAACAAAGCCTACATCAACTTCCAAATAAGAAAAGCAATGACCATAGCCATAAATAAAATTATGGCATCTTTCCAAAACCAAGGAACAATTCTTCTAATCTTCATATCTCCGGCGGGTGGCTCCTCTTCAATCTCCACTACCGGCTGATGGTCATGGTTTGCACTCATTGGACCATAGTAGGCCCTCAAAGCTTTAGTTTCTATGTTGTATTTATTGTAACAATTACCTGGATATCGATTGACTTAAGCATAGCAATCTTTCTAGGTAAGGTAGATCCTAGGCATCCAACCAACATGCACTACATACCATGACATGGTTGCCTATACATATAACTAAATTATGTTGATAGTGCTATGTCATTCAAACATGTTGTAGACCAAGCAAACTAAGTTTAGTGTATTGAGCAAAGTTGTTGACTATATTCAAATATTCAAACTTCAATTTCCAACAAAACTAAATCATGAATTTCAATAGCTAACTCATTTCAATGTATGTTTGAGCACTAGTATGTATTCAACCATGCTTCAAATGACCATAGTGTTCTAAGCTAATTTGTTCGCCATAGATCAAAGAGTATCTTAAATATCAATGTATATAAATATGGCCTCCATGCACCCAAATGTAAACACCATGCAAATTTGTATAAAAATCCTAAAAAGATTTGAGAATCTTAATAGCAAACCAATTTACCATGCCTTTCTAACTTTCCATTAACAGATCTAATTGTAGTGCACACTTGAGTCACGATTTATTCTCCATACACAAACAACGCCTAACAATATGATACATTCAAACACTAGGTGCACAAGTATAAATGACCATACATAAAATAGGCTACTTGCAATATCGAGATATTTTTTCGGACATAGGTTGCATACTTACATCAGCATCCTTTTATGGCATGTGCATTCATTTAGATATGGTCAGTAATTAGGTATATAGTACCTTTCATTGCCCTGCTTAAATCCTAAACAACCATATTCTACAGCTAGTGCTTACAAATGCAAACTGAAATGACTAAGTTGTCACAAAAGTACCAAAGCCCAATCCTAGTTTCTAGTATCGATTCATGTTACATGGCATGCTACATTCCTTATAAATTGTTGTGCTCTGGCAAAAGTGCAAATAATAAAGCTACTTCAAAGTGATTCTACACGAATCTGTCATCCTCATGGGCATTTCAACGAACACCTCAGGGGCATGGTCGAAGGCACTCACCATGGGGGGTGGTAGCAACTCTCCGCGCGCTCCTGAGGGCCTCGGTTCATGGATGGCTTTGGCAGCTACAAGCATGGACGAGGGATCGGCCGGTGTAGATGAGGGCACGGGAGATGGTGGTAGTCCGGTGGTGCTCCAATGGTGTTGAGGAAGATGAGGGTGCCGGCAAGGCACGGACAGCATTGGGCGGTGTCAAGGAAGACGCGAGCATCGGGCATCGGACGGTGGTAGGGGGACAGCACAATGGCGCTGGTGGTGGCACGGCGGCATGGAGCAATGCGGTGAAGAGGACCGCGGGGCGGGGCATGGCGTCGGGCGACTTCCTCGATGGGGGCCACTAGGCGCACTATGAAGAATAGTCATCGACGTGGAGGAAGAGGAGGGCACGAGTGCAGTGGGTGGCGGGGTGGGTGGAGGCGGTGCTTCGCCGGTGTGGAGGAAGAGAGTGGAGTGGGCGTTCGAAAGAGGGCGAAAAATCTCACCAACGCGTGCTCTGGTTACATATAGGATGGCACATCACTACCGGTGGCCAAGACAAACCAACAGTGATAAGCCTCATCACTATCAGTTGTAGGCTAGAACCAGCAATGATGAGCTGCAGCACTGTTGGTTCCGCTTAGCCTTTCTGTAGTGTTAGTATCGAGTTCCTTATGAACTCGTACTTCTAGCGCAGCGATTAAGGCACCGCACTATGTACCCCGAGGCCTAGGTTCGAACCCTGTGTAGCGCAGGCATGCCAAACTTTTTAATTGATTTTTCAATCAGCTAACTGCACTCTAAATAAATAAAAGAAAACAAAAAACAAACCCTAACATAATTACTATCCTAGCGCAGCAGTTAAGTCTATACACTTTGGAGCTCGAGACCTAGGTTCGAACCCCGGGCGGGCAAAATTTTTTTAACTTTATTTTATTTTTTTAATATAAATTTACTACACTATATCTAAATAAAAAAAGTTAAAAACTACAGCTAATGCAAGCACTATCATAGCGTAGTGGTTAAGCCCGCTACTTTGGACCCGAGACCTGCACTCGAACCCGAGGTTGGGTACATTTTTTGAATTGTTTTAAAATATATGTATCACTGTCGGTTTTCAAAATGAAACCGACAGTGGTAGTTGTCATCACTGTCGGTTTCAGACCATCATTGTTAGGTTTTTTAAACCGACAGTGATGATTATATTTTTTTCCTTTCTTAAACTGAATAAATTCATGCGTTTATATTCCTATTGCACCTTTGTCCAAATGGCTTGAAATTTTTTTGCAAGCATGTACATCTAAATTATGGCCCCACACAAGATCTTAGGTCTTTCTGATCATTTTCTTTATTATTATATTCTTCTTCGTGCTAGACGGGACAAAAAGAGGCCCAATTACATGCTGGGCACACTAGAATTGTGCATCCACCTCGACCAAAAATTGGTCCCTAGGGCACATCATACCCTACGAAAAAGTTTAGCACCATTTCGGATCGTTTTGGGGTAGGCTCAGTTCAACCTCTAATTAATCGGTGACGTTGCGTGGAAATTTAATTAAACAGCAAAAAGTACCAAACCATCTCAGAAAAATCCCAAACTTGGTGGTTCCTTCACCCGTAGCACGTTCAAGCCTAAAAAAAGTTTAAGACCAATATCACACCGGAATGCATATAAACCATAGAAATCTTGGGAACCTAGGTGTTTACTCACTGTAACATGAGACTGCTTCTGTAGGTTTGTGAAGTAGGTATGTACCGCCTATGTCCAAATGGCTTGACATTTTTTTGCAAGCATGTACACCAAAATTATGACCCCACACAAGATCTTAGGTTTTTCTGATGATTTTCTTTATTATTATATTTTTCTTTGTGCGAGACGGGACAAAAGAGGCCATATTACTTGTTGGGCACAATAGAATTTTGCATCCACCTTAACCAAAAATTAGTCCCTAGGGCACATAAGACCCTATGGAAAAGTTTAGCACCATTTTGGATCGTTTGGGGTAGGCTCAGTTCAACCTTTAATTAATCGGTGGCGTCACGCGGAAATTCAATTAAATCGGAGAAAGTACCAAACCACCTCAGAAAAAATCCAAACTTGGTGTTTCATTCACCTATGGCACGTGCAAGCCTGAGAAAAAATTTGAGACCAATACGACACTAGAATTTAGAGTTCTTGTTCCATAGCACATGAATTACATGACAAACACAAGCCAAATTAAACTTAAACCTCGCAAATTAAACCTAAACAAACACTAATTTGGGGGTGGATGCGCAGCACCATACATTTGCATCCAAGCATGGTAATTGATGTCATGTATTCTATAACCGCAGCCATCGATGAAGGCCAATGCCCGTACGATTGTACTCTCTCGTGCCTCAAAAGACCGGTGACATGGTCGTCCATAGATGTAACCTACTAAATGACCATTGGCCCTGTTAGTGGATCTTATGTAGAACTGGCGTCCTGCAGTAGTGTGCTGACCGAGGTTCCCAATATCGTACTCCCAATCATACCTGAATCTCTCTCTAGCTTGGTCTAGAATGCCCGACAAGCCCAATGTAGCATAGGTAATGTCATGGAGCACCACTGCAAGCAGTCAAAAAATGGGAGATCGTTATTACAATAACAATACAATAAATAACCATGACTCAGGTATTAGTGACGTTGACTTTACCACATCCATTTGGTTGTAGCTCACCCAGTATTCGCTTACTTGTGGAATGGGGACATCACCGGCACGCAAAGCTTCTATCTTGAAGTGCGAGAAATCGAACACCTAATAGCAAATGTGCTGAAGTGCCACCAAATAGTTGCGCACGACAGAGAACTGGGCACTTCTCCTGCTAGGCATCTGTGATCCTGTTCACCGAATAAGTTCCTGATGCCCTGATGGTAGCCTCGAAGGGATGTAGAAGTTTAGTTCACGCGTCCAAGTTTGATCATCATCAATAGATGTTGAGTTCTCAACAATGTCCGACACCATGAGCAAGCTAAGTGTTGCTTGCAGCCACTATATCGGGGCTATCATGTACGACATATGCAACAATGATATTATTTGAATGAGTCCATACATATTATTAAACAACACTTATTATGGAATTTAAAATACAATTATTAATTAATTAGCATCTAAAAATAAGATGTTAGAAAATATTTCATACGATAGCTGGAATAGGGTGGTTTGGAATGGCCACATCAGGATCGATTGGATCATCGCCAGGGTGGAAACCTGGTTCTTGTGGTGGAGGGAGGTCCGTTCATCCCACCTAATAAAATTCAAGAAATATGACTATAAATATATATTTTATTATATAAAATGTGCCAAGTAAAATGTCGCAAACTAAATAAATATAGATCGATGCATATATATATAGCTAGAATATGGAAGAGGAGAATATATATATATTGCATTGTACCTAATAAAATTCAAGAAATATGAATAAAAAATATATATTACATTATATAAAATATTCCAAGTAAAATGTCGCAAACTAAATAAATATAGATCGATGATGCATATATACATAGCTACAATGTGAGAAAGCAGAACATATATATACCTGCAATGAAATATCCATAAGCCATGACCACGTAGAGTGAAAAGAATGAGAAGTAAGAGTACGTGAAACTGAGAAATGAGAGTGAAGTGAGGGTGCGTGTGTATGTTCCTGGTTCCTTTTTATAAGGGGCAGACACATCACTGTCGGTTTTAAAACAAAACCAACACTTATGGTATCCATCACTGTCGGTTTTGTAATAAAATAGATAGTGATGCATCCCTATCACTATCGGTTTTGTATGAAAACCGACAGTGATGTGGCTGACATCACATACTTCTATGCATGCTTGCATGCATGCTGCAATAAAGGTCGTTACTTATGAAAAAATAGTAATCTTGTGATCTTTATTTAATGCTCAAATAATATCCAAAATTTTCGTATCAATTGAAAATTTTCATATATGGGTACAAAAACACCGTCGTCCACCCAAAAAATGTTAGATAATTAATTATTAGGGCACCATATATATGTAAAATAACCTTACATGCGTTGCCATTTGAAGAGACAAACATCAATATATATATATATATATATATATATATATATATATATATATATATATATATATATATATATATATATATATATATATTGGTTACAGAAATACAACATAAAATAACAGAAACCTTGAAATAAAATAATATATACGATAACAAAGACATAACACTAAAATTAAATATACGATAACAAAAACCTATTTCCGTCTAAATTAATGTTACAATCGAAGTGTACAAACACATTATAAGATAACCACCTCAGAAGCATTCTTCTAGAACCTAGGTAGGGTCAAATAGCCATCAGAGAATGCTAGAGATGGATGACGAGCTACGTCTTTGGGAAACAAGCGAAGAGGTTGTTGGGCACAGTTGAACCCATGCCTCTCCGGACTGACAGTCCAGAGCACATGGGATGATTGCCAAGCAGCGATGAATCCATGCCGCTCTGGTTAGACGGTCCAGAGCACACCGAATAGGATGACTCTGTCAACCTCACGATGTCCCCAAGTTTCGATATTGCTCTATCTTCATAAACATTCTTCTAGTACCTTTTGTGTGCACCATCCTTACGGATGACCACACTTATTGAAATTTGTATGTGGAGGGCTTTCTCCCATAGAGAGGCCATAGATGTGTATACTAGCTAGAGAGAATGAAGTAAGAAATAAGTAGCAAGACGGTGGCAAGACTTGGCTGTTGAGAGGCTAGCTCCCAACCGAGGTCCATTTTATAGGAACTAGCAGTCGTGTATGTTTTTGTTTTTGAAGTAAAGCTATCGGGGTAGGTGGGAGCAGTGCTCCTGCTGTGGTGGTCAGCGGGAGCACTGTAGGCCCATAAGGAGCATCTTTAGATCACTATTGGTTTTAGTTCAAAAATCGATAGTGAAGGTGCTCATCTGTGCTTATTTTGGGAACCGGTAGTGATAGCTTGTATTACTATTGGTTTTTAAACCGAAACCGACACTGATGGACCCTGACATGCTGCAATGCTACAGCTGGGTTGCCTGTCGTCGTGCCTTTTTTATAAAAAAATTGTCCCATCACTAGGATTCGAACCTGGGTCATAGTTTAGTGGCTTAACTGGTGCGCTAGGACAGAGAGTTCAGTTGGTTTTATTTTATTTTATCTTTTATCCTGTGCGCAATATTAATTAATAAAAAAACATAAAAAAGTTTGGCCCACCAGGGGCTCGAGCGCGGGTCTTAGGGTCTAGAGTGCGCGACCTATTTTTTCTTTTATTCATTTATTGTTTGTAAATATAGTTACTTTATATTCTAGAATAACATAAAAATTTGTGTCTTGATTATTTAATTCATGATAATTAATTAATGGTCTACAATTATCAAATAATAGTGTTTGTGAACATCATCTTAATATTTAATTACATAGTCAATAATTAAATTATAGAGATATGTATAAAATATAAATTAGATTTTCAGTACGAATTATTGATACAACGTCTGAATAATGATTACATAGTTAATAATAATCTAACTATCTTTATCGGGTCCAACAATGAGGGCCTCATCGTGATCACGTCGGACCTAAGTAGGTTCATCACCCTCTTTAAGGATAGGTAGGGATACATTCACCCCGAATGCAGGCATTTTCTGATAGCCCACATAGTCTTCTTCGTCCGTCACTCTATCGACACCAACAATCTTCCTTTTTCCTTTTAGGAATACTTTTAGTTTTGCTTTTGTCATGTTGTCCCCTGCAAAGAAGATTTGCATAATGTCTTTTGCAAGGACTAAGGGGTCGTCTCTGTATGCGGTCTTGGTGAGATCAACAGTAGTGAACCCTTCTCTGTCGATGGTGATTTCCTCAAGACAGACCCACTAGCAACGAAAAAGAGCTGCCTTCAACCGATCGTAATCTAGCTCCCATATCTCCTCTATGAAACCATAGTACATCATCTGCACACTGCCATTTTCATCGTGAGCATCGAAAGGAACACCACTGTTTTGGTATGTGCTCTTTCCATCTTTCTTTTTTGTGTAAAATGTAAATCCATTGATTTCATACCCTTGGTATTTAAGCAATGTACTCGAAGGTCCCTTAGCTAAGATATTCAGTTAATTACCCAACGTTGTTCCAATCAAGCAGCATCGCAACCAGCTAACAAATTCCTCCTTATGTTTTTTATCAAACCAAGCCTACGTCCTGCTCGGATACAAAGTTTGCAATGATTGCCTATGCTCGTCAATGTATGGTATCACATCCTCTACTTGCTGGAGAACAGTGAACTATGCCTATCTAAAAGAAATGGGGTCATCTACTATGATAGATTTCTCCCTGATCGTTCCTTTACCACCTAGTCTTCCCTTATGATGAGATTCTAGAACTTTGATCCTATTGATATTCAGATAATATGTGCAGAACTCAATAGCCTTCTCCGTTGACCATCCTTCAACCATGCCCCCTTCTAGTCTGAATTTGCTCCTAACATACCTCCTAAAAACTTTCATCAACCTTTAGAAAGTGAACATCTGATGTAGATACATTGGGCCAAGGGCTCTAATTTGGTCAACAAGATGAACGAGCAAATGCACTGAGAAATCATAGTAAGTCAGTGGTAAATGCATCTCAAGCCTAAAGAGAGTTTAGGCTATGTCTCGCTATAGCTGGTCTAGCATGGACACATCAATGACCTTTTTTGAGATCGCATTGAAGAATGAGCACATCTTTATGATTGAGGCGCTGACCTTTGAGGGTAGAATACCACGCAGGGCAATAGAGAGCAGCTGAGTCATAATGACATGACAGTCATGGGCCTTCATACAACTATAGTTGAACTTGAGTTCTCTCATGTTTACTAGCCTCTTCGGGTTCGCACACTAGCCCATCAGGACTTTGAGTTCACTGAAGAAAGAAATAAGTGTACGCTTTTCTTTCTTCTTTATGGTCTAGGATGCAACCGAAAGTTCTAACTGGCCATCCTCTAGCGCCACGGGATGCAGCTCCTTCTAGATTTCTAAGTGTTGCATGTCTAGGCGTGTGGCTAGTGAATCCTTCGATGTCCCCTTGGTGTCCATCAAGGTGTTAAGCGTGTTACCGCACACATTTTTAGTAACGTGCATGGGATCAAGACAGTGGCGTACACTCAGCACTGGCCAGTAAGGTAGTTTCTAGAAAACCAATTTTTTCTTCGAGACGCTCCCATCAGGCGATGCTACTGCATTGTGCCCCTTCTCAAGGACAACCTCCAGTTTGTTGACTTCTCGAAGTATCACATGCCCATCTTAATATTTTGGAGGTAAGCGTTTCTCAATAGTCCCATCAAAATCTTTTCCGTTCCTACAGTAAGGGTGATCCTTAGGTAGGAACCTACGGTGTCCCATATAAATTATCTTTGAGTTCTTTGGCAGATGTACCGCATCGGTGTTGTCCAAGCACTCAACATATCTAGTATAGCATTTTATCTTCTCTCTAGACAAGCAACCTCGACTTGGTAGGTCGGTGATTGTAGCGATAAGTACTACCTTGATCGTGACATGTTCCTTTTTGTACTCATCCCAAACATCCTTCACACCATTTTCAAATATCTCCACTAGTTTATCGATCATTGGTTTCAGAAACACACCGATGTCATTCCCAGTTTGTCTTGGCTTTGGATCAGTAGTGGCATCTAGATATACGACCGCTTCATATAGAGCCAAGGTGGAAGGTTGTATATACAGAGCATCACTGGCCAGGTACTATGATTGCTTCTAACTTGGTTGAAAGGATTCATCCCATCTATGCTCAAATCAAACCAAAGGCGCCTTACCTCTCCACCGATGTTCTTATAGAACACAGTATTGACTATCCACTAGTCCTTCCTATCAGCAGGGTGCCTCATCATTGTATCTTTTTTACGCTCTCCGCGATGTCAGCACACTAGCTTGGTTGACTTTGCACATGCAAACAACCTATGTACCCGGGGAGCTATAGGAAAATACCAAACGACCTTCATGGGACCTCCTCTAGTCTTGGTACCCTCATCTGACGGCCCTTCTTTGTACTGTGGAGCTTCACACTTGGGGCACGCATCCAACTCTTTGTATTCGTATCCACGGTACAATATGCAATTATTGGAACACGCGTGGATTTTTTCAACCTCGAGGCCGATGGGGCAGATCATTTGCTTGGCCATGTATGTCTTTCCTGGCAACTCATTTTTTGGGAGTATTTTTCTTATTATATCTAACAACTGATCGAAGCCTTTATCGCTCAATCCTTTTATCGATTTGAACTCTAACAGCATGATGTCGACTTACAATTTGCTCATTGAACAATTCTTATACTATGGTGTTTTGCCATCTTGTCTCATTTTCTATAGCTTTCTCAGTTGTCTTTCACTAAGACATCCGGTCTCTACATTACGTAGTAGCTGAGAAATGTCATCATTATCCTCGGTGTCATTAGCTAGCATGTTCCTAACCACATCATTAACTGTGGCCATAGGTTCTGTGTTGACACCGGGTTCCTCGTCAACATCGTGGATAGCTACGTCTAGCATGGCCACATCAGGCATGGCCACATCATCATCGTTTTCCTGCGAAACATTCACACCAACCTCGCCATGCATAATTTATATCGTATAGTTTGGCATGAAGCCCCTAGTAATCAAGTGTATTCGTACAGACTCAATTTGAGCCTATTTCCTTTGATTCATGCAATCTTTGCATGAGCAGAAGACAGGGTTCTCATTCTCAGCATGGACTTTGGCATCGGTGAGAGACTTGCCGACGCCAACCATGTACCGCTTGTGTGTTCGGGACTCTTGCATCTACTCTCGATCTATCTCTGCACAACAAAATATTGAGACAGTAATTACAGAGAAATTAATAACAAGTGGAGCTTCATGAACAACAATTGTTGCTCGAAACAACAATTTATTCTACACTTATTTAATTTAGTCACCCTATTTTTTAAAAACATTATTGTACACTAATTATTGGAATATTGAAATTGGTAGCCTCGCCATATAAATTGAAAATAGTAGCACCATTAAAAAATAATTATTTCACAATAATAAAGAACAATTATTCTACTTCATGCTACATAAAAATGGAGACACTAATTAAAAATACTAAAATTAGAGATATGATCATGAACAACAATGTAGCTCCAAATAATATGTTGGTAGGTGTCACATGGATTAATTTGCTCATAAAAATTGTAAAAGAATCTACTATACTCCTATCAAGAACTAATTATAGCATCACATACTAACAATGATCTTGACCACCATGTAATTAGCTAGGAATTTAAATGTGTTCACAGACATCAACCTTTTGGATGATGGATTCACCATAATTTGCTTACAAGCCTTGTACAAAGTACAATTAAAAAGTGCTCTCTAAAATGGAGGAAGAACTAGAATAAGAATCAAGCAATGTAGTCATCAAAACAACGCTAATTAAGCAACAAAATCAAAGGAGTGGATGCTTGTTACTAATATTAAAGCAAGAAGATCAAGCCATCCTTCCAAATCCAAGAGCTAGCTTCATGGTGAAGAGCAGCCGCAATAATGGAGGGAGCGGCCCAAACGTGCACCTCTGTGCTCGGGATGTAATAGAGGAGGAAGGAGATGACGGCGCCAGCTTTGTGTATTGTGATGTTATCACCGTCGGTTCTCGTCTAGAACCGACAGTGATAACCCAACATCACTGACGGTTTTTTGCTAGAACCGACAGTGATAAATAGACATCAAGCCACTACTGGTGTAAGCCACAAATCGGCAGTAATGTGAACCTTCACTGTCGGTTTTGACCCAATTCCAATCATTTTCTAATTTTCAAGCTCAGAACCGACAGTAACAGTACATCATTGCCGGTTCACTTAATCTAGCAGTGATGAGGTCGACAGTGATATTTAGATCTATAGTAGTGTAACCTAAGCAACAATATAATAGTTGGAGCTAGCGATCTTAGTAATTTGCATCTACATGGCTCCAGAACCGGAATGCGCCCGCCACACAACCATCACGCGATCGGACCGATTATTAGTTCCTTGGCCTTGTTTAGATTGCAAGTTTTTTTACTCTCTCTCCATCACATTAAATCTTTGGACATATACATAGAGTATTAAATGTAGATAAAAAAATAACTAATTACACAGTTTGATTGTAAATTATGAGACGAATCTTTTGAGTCTAGTTAGGCCATGATTGAACAATAATTGTCAAATATAAACGAAAGTGCTACAGTACCGAATATTAATTCATAACCTCAATCTAAACAAGGCCCTGAAACCAACCGAACAAATTGAATGCACGTACCCCCATGTAAAGTGCGTGCAGTGCTGTGTCGAGTACGACGAACGCGATTGAGATAGATACATCCCAGGTCTTGTTTAGATTGTAAGTTTTTTCACTCTTTCCATCACATCAAATCTTTGGACATATGCATGGAGTATTAAATGTAGATAAAAAAATAACTAATTACACAGTTTGATTGTAAATTACGAGACGAATCTTTTGAGTCTAGTTAGGCCATGATTGGACAATAATTATCAAATACAAACGAAAATGCTACAGTACCAAATACTGATTCCTAACCTTAATCTAAATAAGGCCCCCAGCATCTGCGTGTCAAAGACTCATGATTAATTTATATAAGTCAAGCAGGGGACGACACGTCGGTCGACGTCGATCACACCACACCGGCCTGTTGGTCTAAAAAACCATCTCGTATCGTACCTCGGAGGCCTCAGGCCTGATCGGCTATCTTCTCTCTCTGGTTTATTTACAGGTCTCCAGCTCTTGAAGCAGCTGCACTTGGTGTTGGAGAAAGGTGGGGAGCACATGCATTATACTGCACCCCTGGCGCCAACTTAACTTTACAGAATGGCGAGCGTGACTGGCCGGCCTTGTGTAGTCGGCGGCTGCATCTGGCCAATCCATCGTTTGGCCCGTTGGTTGTCTGGTTTATAGGCTGATAAGAGTAAGGTTAATAATATAGCTGGCTTGTTGATGGTAAAGTTTTTTTTTTTTAGTCTTCATAGAGTAGTTAGCTCTTTATAGTTAATACATGGCTCACTTGTCTCTCTCACAGACTTTTTGATTCTTGTGCCTAAGTCGGCTATAAGTTTACATCCCGCTTCTCCTCTCTCCTCCACCTCAGCATTTAGTCGGCTTACAGCCTACTATTATACTTGCTCTAAACTTGACTGGTATTAGTTTAGAAAACACTAATGACTAGTTGATAAGCCTTAACAGAAATAAAACAAGCGAACTGGCTGATTGTTCCCGCAGCGCTCTGCATGGTGGTGGTGGGCGGGCGAAGCTTCTGTTCCTCCGACTGGCCTAATTTGCGACGCGACGCCGCCGACGGATTCATCATGGGAAGGCTGCTGCAGGGGCTACTAAAACACTGTTAGCTAGATTACTCGGTGATATGATGATGATCTACCGCCAACCGCCCCCCCCCCCCCCCCCCCCCCCCCCCCCGCACTCACGTTATTACTATTCGGTTACTACGCGCTACTACTCCGTGTATCTATCTTCGTCCTTCATTGCTCGCAATCATTCGATATGATTCAATAGACTCAATATTATTTTTGTGCCGGCCCGTATAAGTTACAATAGTATATCAAGCACGATGCAGAGTCTGATTCTGAAATAAATTATAATACAAAGTGTTTCTATGGTCCGCAGTCTGCTACTCGCTACCATGTTCATTGGAGCTATGTGTATTCATGCATGGTGTGGAGTCCAATTCTAAAACGAATTGAAATGCATAGCACGATCATTGATACTTTTTGAACCCCCCTACCCATACGAGTTTGAGCAGTAGTGTCCCTGCACAATACGGAATTCTCTCTAACGAATTATATTGAAACGTATGATGTGATCGCTAAATAAATCTTCAAATCGCGAGTCGTCTAGATAATCACGCATTCAGTGTCCCATTGCAAGTTTGCAACACAAGAGTATATATATACTAGTAGTATAGAAAAAAAAAAGGTGATCATTATACTCTGTTGTAGCTTTGTCAGATCATGTCTGCACGTGGAAAAAAAAAAGAGAATTGCCATATTCCAGGCTCCTATTATTTTACCTTTTTTCATGTGAAACATCACAGTCTTTGGATTGAGATTGAAACGCTTGTGGTTTATTTCCAACCTTGGGCTCGTCTTTGAGTCATCATCGCCCTGGCTTCCACCAAGTAACCTGCCTCATCCTTGAGGTCGCCCGGTCACCGCATCTGGCCTCAATATCCCACTGCGCTAACCCCGCATTGGTGGGAAATCTCTGTGCCTCCCCCTCCTTTTCTGCGCTAACCCCGCATTGGTGGGGCATCTCTGTGCCGCCTCCTTCTCTCACACAAATCGTCATCCTCCTCCACACAAAACCAGTGGCGACCTTACTGTTCCGTCTCTACGCCCGCCTCAAAGACCATTTAAAGGCCACAGGGGATAATTCCTCTTAGGCACCCCTCAATCCTGAAAGCAAATCCCATCACCTGATAAGAATTCAAAATTCAAGCACCTGTGGTCAAGAAAATATGAAAATAAATTGCATAGGAAGACTAAGCTATATAAAGAGAGACACCGTGCATGTTTGGGACAGCGGTCGTGGACCGTGCGGTGCGGTACAGGAACTGCGAGGGTCAAGCCACTGTACATGAAACTCATGGCCCGTGTTTGGCGTGATTATTAGATTCTTTTCGCCGCCATCGTAGGATACGCGGTCCCAAACACGCCCACCGTGTATAGAACAAATTAAACGGCGTGACCCTTCTTGGATCGTCTTCAGTGTCATCAGGATGTACGTTGACCATAATGCGTCCACTGACCTGGGCTTGTGGTTCCAATGTTGCCGACCTGGGACAATGCTGTTCGATCAACACTTGCTACTACAAAAATACTAGCTACTATTTTTTCGAGGAGAGGAATGATATAAGGTAGCTTTCAGCGCAAGCATATTGGCGCGTTTTGAGAAGCAACGGCGATTAGACTATCATTAGTCGCAGGTTTAAAAAGATTGCAGTGCACCTTAGCTTATGGTTAGCTGGATTATATTGTATGGGTGCTTCTTGGAGCTCATAGCTCGATCACTGTCTTCCTGGCTTTGCCGTTCTTAAAGCAAAATGCACAGTATCACAGCTCCAAGACACGACAAATAGAGCTTCACTAATAAAATACAGAAATGCTTCACTAATAAACTGCCATGGTTCCAATTTTAAGGAGTCCCACAAATAAAATACAGGCCTACGATGGGATTCCTTAATCGTAGTGGTTACGGTGATTTAGTAGCTAGCACCTTAACGGCTTCGCTTTCAATTCCTGTGGAGCAAATTAATTTAAATTGGTTAAGAAAAAACATCAACAGAAATGCTGAGGTTCGGGGATTTTCTCAACTAATAAGAATAACCTCTTCTACCTTAAAAAGCAATGCCTAAAAAGTGAGGTCTTACCCTGGCACATGAACTTTGAATTCCTTAATCACATAAAAGCTGTATATATGTGTTTAAACATAACTATTTCTGTAGTTGCAGAGGTCTTATATTAAAAAGACCTAGCTCATAAAGGATCTTCATTTTGTCATGTTCCCAAAAACAGCATAGAACTAAAAGTAAACGTTAGTAAGTTACTCCCTCCATTCTAAATTATAAAAGGTTTTGGCATTTCTAGATTCATAGCTTTTGCTATGTATCTAGATCTATGTTATATCTAGATACGCAGTAAAGCTATGAATCTAGAAATGTCATAAAAACAACTTATAATTTGTGACAGATGAAGTACTCTCAGTTCAAAAGGAATGTAAAACTCACTTCCTGATAAATTAAATGATTAAGTTTGATCATATATATATATATATATATATATATATATATATATATATATATATATATACTACAAAATAACTTATTCTGTAGCTACTTTGAGTTATGATAATTACTATGTTAATTTATGAGATTATAGTAACTCCTTACTAAGTGGTTTACTATAACGTTATGGTAAATATCCCCATGTATTATAGTAACCCAACTATCGTAAATATGTATTGACATTATCATAAATTAGTATATAAAATTATCGTAAATGGAGGTGGCTACGGAATAACTTATTTTGTAGCTGGCTACTGAATATATATATATATATATATATATATAGACCGATATTTTATAATGTGTAATAAGTATCACTAGACTAATCATAAAAAGTATTATCACAATAAAATTGTTTTAAGATACAAATGTTGATAAAATTTTCTATAAATCTAAGCAAACTCGGACTTTTTGGAAACGAGATTTTCCATATCTTTTAGGGCAAGAGTACCGGCGTATACTTGGTGTCACAGCAATATATTTAAGACTTTGAAATGGCTACTGCTTAGGGTTATTCTTCATGATTTTTTCTATAAGTGGTTGAGGATTTTGTACGGTAGTCTTATCTCATTTTGTCTCCAAATCGAACACATGATAGTCACGAACATAAAAAGAAAAAGAAACATTTTCCCTTCTTTTTTTTTTGAAAACAAAGCCGTATACGAAAGTGGATCGACGCTAGAAGTGCACGCTCTTTCCAGCTCTTTCAGCCGCTCTTGTTCGATATCAAATGACTGTAGCGCCCTGTACGTGCTGTCAAAGGGTGGAAAAAATAGAGTTTGATGAATGCAATACTGCAGCGCCAGTAGTGCAAGCATCTTGTCGTATTGGTTGGAGACAAGAAGGCAAAAAGGAGGACAGGCAAGCACAAAACTAAAACTAAGACGGTGTTTGGTTCAACCAAATGTAACGCAATCGGATCACAGAAGGTAATAGATATGGATACTGTTGTTTGTCTGACATTGCCACCGTATGAGGTACCGTGTAATCCAATAACGGCCTATTCACTCCTGATCCCAGCCTTCCCCAAGCGTTATTCGTGATATCGCCGCCGCCGCTAGCGGCCTCTAGCGATTCTTCTTCCTCGCGCCTCCGTAGATGCAGCCATGGTCGACGAAGCGATTCAACATCGACATAACCTCCTTCCTCGCGTCGCTCCCCTCGATTTGTCCTCCCCATCCCGCTGGGGACAAGCTCGGGCCTAGGTTCAACGCCGTTGCCGCCATTGTTCCTGCAGCTGTGGTCGAAACGATGAAGAAATGCTACATGGTGACTTTGATTTGGAGCTGCAGCGCCGGAGCAAGCGCGCTGTGGGGGGCCGGCGACGAGTGTGACGGCTTTAAGAAGTATCTCCTAGATGCCGTAGAGAATTGAGAATTTTCATGTCCTTCAATTCCCGTACTCATAATTGGAAAGTTATGGAAGAAGATCCATCATTTTGCAATGAAAACAACGTAAAAAACTCTGGACAATTTCGAAATCAGACCAAGCGTCTTAATACATAATCCCCTCTCCCAAGATGTGCACCGAACAGACGCAAAAGTTGTGGTTCACCATGCACGAGGAGGCCGTCAAGAAGGAGGTGGCGGCCAGGAATGGCAAGGCCAAGGACCGACCCGGTGGACCTGCCCATGCTGCTTGTCGCTGGGAAAGCGACTTCGTCACTGAGTTTGTCGATGGGGATCGGGCATGGCCCAGCGTTCAGTGTGTTCGCCATGCATCTGGACGACAGCCTGCGCACTCCGTTGATACCACTACAGTCTAAATCCAAATAAAGACGGGGATCTAATTCATTGTTTACATTTCCAGTGTCATTCCATTCTATTAACATTTACATTTACACTTGCTAACCAAACAGCACCTAAGGTCTCATGTATACTTCTGCTTCATCATAAACAAAAAAAAATGGTAATGCTCACTACAAGAAATGCGTGGCTTTTTTACATACTTAGCATGACAACAGGTCAAAATGTCATTATAACATCCGGTTTATGACATTTTGTTTCAGGCACTTCGACTTAGTGACAATAAAAAGTTGTTTTGTCACACAAAACGTCATACAGCTAGTTCAATTCTATTCAGTGACAATATTTGCTACATCGCGGAGGCATTTTCTATGTCGCAAAGTCTAACTTACAAATGCCATCAATCTATAATTGAGTTTGTGTGTCACACAGTAATTTGTTGATTTTTTTAAACATTGTTGGAATGTTCCACAGGCCACGTGGTTAGGTGGATACATATTGTCGGTGCAGAAAGTGACCAACAAGTAAATATTTGTACTTTTGCCATATGTTGTGATCGGAGGTGGCTAGCACTCAATGATACAGGGTTTATACTGGTTCAGACAACGTGCCCTACATCTAGTTTTAGTCGGTCAGTAACTTTATTCCTGAGCCTAGGTGCTCGAAGTTTGCAGTTGGGTTACAAACGAGAAGGAGAAAGATGGGGAGTACAAGAGGTCCGGTGAAAGGTCCTAATATGGCTAGAGGGGGGTGAATAGCCTATTTAAAAATCTACAAATTAACTAGAGCAATTTGATTAGTATGACAAATAGCGTAATGCAAACTTGCTCTAGCTCTACAAGGGTTGCAAGCCACCTATCCAACAATTCTAGTTGCAATGATTACTTAGGCACACAAACTTGCTACTCCAAAGAGCTCAACTAGATGAATGTAAATAATAAAGCAAGCTCTCAATTCTAATTACACTAAAGAGCTTGTATCAACTAGTTTGCAAGAATATAAACAAGTAAGTAGGGTGATTATACCGCCGTGTAGGGGATGAACCAATCACAAGATGAAGATCAAGCCAATCACCGGGAGAATGCAAATGACAAGAGACAACCGATTTTTCTCCCGAGGTTCACGTGCTTGCCAACACGCTAGTCCCCGTTGTGTCGACCGACACTTGGTGGTTCGGCGGCTAAGAGGTGTTTCACAAACCTCGTCCATACGATTGGACACCGCAAGAACCTACCCACAAGTGAGGTAACTCAATGACACGAGCAATTTACTAGAGTTACCTTTCGGCGCTCCACCGGGGAAGGTACAACTCCCCTCACAATCACCGGAGACGGCCACGAACAATCACCAACTCGTGCCGATCCTCCACCGCTGCTCCAACCGTCTAGGTGGTGGCAACCACCAAGAGAAACAAGCGAAATCCGCAGCGCAACACGAATACCAAGTGCCTCTAGATGCAATCACTCAAGCAATGCACTTGGATTCTCTCCCAATCTCACAATGATGATGGATCAATGATGAAGATGAGTGGGAGGGCTTTGGCTAAGCTCACAAGGTTGCTATGTCAATGAAAATGTGCAAGAGTTATCCTTTGAGCCGGCCATGGGGCTATAAATAGAGCCCCCATCAAATAGAGCCGTTATACCCCTTCACTGGGCAAAACGCGCTCTGACTGGACGCTCCGGTTATACTGACCGGACGCTGGCCCTCAGCGTCCGGTCGCCCGATGGACGCCACGCGTCACCAGCTTCAAACGCTGTTCGTCAGATTTCAACGGCTACGAAGCTGACCGGACGCTCCGGTCAAAACTGACCGGACGCTGAAGCCCCAGCGTCCGGTCGTTTCTAGTAAGCTCCCCGAGGCATATTTTTCCGACCGGACACGTCCAGTCCACCTTGACCGAACGCAGCCAGCGTCCGGTGCTCAACCCTTAGCCACTGTGCAGACCGGTCAGTTTGACCGGACGCAGAAACCAGCGTCCGGTGCATCTCAGGTCCAGCGTCCGGTGCAACACCGAAACTGGCGACCTCTTTGCTAGCTCGACCGGACGCAGCCTTTCAGCGTCCGGTCGCTAAGTGACCCAGCGTCCGGTCAGTAGACCGACGCCAGCATCATTTCGACCAACTCCATTTCAACTCTAACTTCTTCACCCTTGCTCAAGTGTGCCAACCACCAAGAATTTTGCATCCGGTGCAATAGAAAATAGACATTTTATTTAACCAAAAGCGCCGAATTAACACCTTGTGCACATGTGTTAACATATTTTCACAAATATTTTCAAGGATGTTAGCACTCCACTAGATCCTAAATGCATATGCAATGAGTTAGAGCATCTAGTGGCACTTTGATAACTGCATTCCGATACGAGTTTCACTCCTCTTAATAGTACGGCTATCTATCCTAAATGTGATCACACTCACTAAGTGTCTTGATCACTAAAACAAAATGGCTCCTACATTTTATACCTTTGCCTTGAGCCTTTTGTTTTTCTCTTTCTTCTTTTCCAAGTTTAAGCATTTGACCATCACCATGCCATCACCATTGTCATGATCTTCACCATTTCTTCATCACATGGAGTAGTGCTACCTATCTCATAATCATCTTGATAAACTAGGTTAGCACTTAGGGTTTCATCAATTAACCAAAACCAAACTAGAGCTTTCATCCGGTCAGACTCCGTTCGAAAGGGTCGAGAGCGACAGGAGCTCCGCTATGAGCTAAGTGTTCAAGCGTGTGCTTGAGGCTCGAACCTAACGATTTTGTGGTTGTGAACTAGTGAACTTGATCAATCTAATGAATCTAGAATCACCTGAATGAATCTACTTGTTGGGAGATAGCGCATCCTCTTTTATAGATGAAGGGGATGGCCTTACAAGTGAGAGGGAAGAAGTACGTTTGCTTCTAAACCTTGTTGCCCACACCGGCGGGTACAGGATGATGGTAGGCGCCCACAACACTATTGGATGTCATATGCATGTAGGAGGTTATGTCGTCTTGTTCAGGTATGGCAGATGTCGGTACCTGCTGATACTGTTGATGCCGAGCGGTATGTGAGGAGTTCCACCATGTTCACTCGGTATGGTAAACGCCGACGCCCACAACACTATCGATGCCCAGAGGCATGTGGGGGAGCCTTACCGTATAGGACTTAATGGCACCCACAATACTGTAGGGGAAAATATCGGCGCCTACAACATTGTTTTGGCTCTATTGTGCTAGGGAGGTGGCAGAGTACTGTTTTCTATAGGTGTACAGAGTATGGTCCCTGTTATTGAGGTTTGACTTGTGCGCCCTTAAAAGCATCTAGGCCCCTAGTTGGGTTTCGGTGATTAATGACAATACAAGATTACTACGACTAATATGTGTTTTGTAGAGACAAGTAAGTTAGGTCATGTTAATGGAGATCAATTGGGCAATCAAGGTTGTCATGCCCCTACGATGGAAATCATTTCGGTTTTCAAAGGATAGACGACAAAGTTAAGGATGACTAGTTCTAAGTGTCGATTGGAGTTGGAGTGACACTTAGAGTAGTTTAGGACTTTGTTTTTCCTTTGGCCGTACTATTAAGGGGGGTATGGACGGGTAGCTTGACCTAGGTGAGTCTAGTGAGTTAGGTGTGATGCACACTTGTTAAAAACTAGCTCTAGGTAGCTCCTATGAATGCCTAAGATCCTTTGGAGCAAACTTCATTCACATATGTTCGAGAGTTGGAAGTGAATGGAGGGTCAAATGTTGATCGGACGCTGGCCCCGGTGCGACCGGACACTGGCCGCAGGGTGAAAGTGCATTTGCCCCCTATGTGGGTTTTGGTGTATTGATGATATCCAAATTAGGGACTAATGTGATCTTAATGAGATATGTTGTAGCTATTTGTCCCATGAAAGATTCAAAGAGTTGATAAAGATGAAATGGTATCCCTCAATTTTGAAGTTGTAAAGGCGGGCGAATTCAAAACGATCTCCAAAGGTTTTAATTTTGTTTTTGAGTTTAGGATCCGCCGCACTATAAAGAGGGATGCAAGTTTAGTTGGTCTGAGGAAGATAGAGTGCTCAAGCATTCAAATAAAATCAAAAGTGTGTCACTCTAGCACTTCACGAGCACATAGAATAATTTTCTGTGACTTTCGGTGTTGGAAGTCCCGACGTAAGTCGGAACTCCCGACATTCGGAAGTCCCGACCTAAGCCAGGGGTCCCGGCACCTGTGCTTCTGACTGCTCACTGTCTGTGCACGTCGGAAGTCCCGACGTTCGCCGGGAGTTTCGACCGTCGGAAGTCCCGACGTTCGCCGGGAGTTCCGACACTGACCTGACCCAAGCCGGGAGTCCCGGCCTCAGCAGTGCTGGCTGTTTGATTAACTGTGCTCGTCGGAAGCCCCGACGATCGTCGGGAGTTCCAACCGTCGGAAGTCCCGACGTTTGCCGGGAGTTCCGACACTGACTTTCCCCGTGGACTTCTGACTCGTTGTGTACAGTGTTTTCTGTTGTAGTCGGAACTCCCGGGATTTGCGTCGGGACTTCCGACGTAGATCTGAACGGTTGGATTTTCACTTGGAGTATAAATACTCCTCTCTTCACTTCTAACCATTACGGACTCATTTCACAGTTGACTCACTTCGTGCTGAACAGCTCCCAAGCAACTAAAGCACCCCTCTCCTTCCCCCTTTGCTCCAATCTTCGATTCCCTTAGTTTTTGAGTAAAAGGAGAGTGGATTAAGTGAGAGCATCACTTTGGAAAGCTTGAGCACTTGATTTCTTCGTCAAGCCGGTTGATTTTGCGTCTATTACTCTTGGGGCTTTGCCCCTAGCCGGCTAGGCGTTGCCCTAGAGCTTCCATCTTGTGGAAGAACCTTGGGAAGTTTGTATCACCCTTCGATTTCTTAGTGGAAAGCTCAAGTGACCTTTGTGGTCGCTTTGAGAGAGGCAAGGAGGTGGAAAGGACTCCAACCTTAGTGGTCACCTCAACAACGAGGACGTAGGAGCTCCTTTATGGGGTTGCCAAACCTCGGGATAAATCCTTGTGTCCCACGTGCTTGTTGTTGTTGTGATTGCTTGAGATTACTTGTATGTGTTTTGTCTCCTTGTCTCCAAAATCTCCATTTTAGGGTTTGGACTCGATCTACGGTTTGGAGGCATTACGGCGTCAAGGGAGTGACCCAACATCTTCACCAAACCACTAGGAAGTGAGGTTGTAAGTTTATTTATCTGCAAAGTTAAATTTGGCACTGCTTTTGTAGTTCACGTAGGCATCGGAACTGCTGATGTTTGCGTCGGAACTTCTGACAACGTCGGGAGTTCCGACCCAAATGTTGGGACTTCCGACAGTGGCTGACAGATTTGAACTTAGCATTTGCAGTAAATTTTTAGATACGCCTATTCACCCCCCCTCTAGGCTTTGTTAGATCCTTTCAATTGGTATCAGAGCGAGGTCTTCTCTTTGTGTTTCACCATGTGAGAAGAAACAATGTCAGAGACTGACAAGATGCAAGCCGTTGCCGTCGAAATGGCCAAGAAAATAGCTAAAGAGTTGATGAGTACTCAAGTCAAGCTCTTTCAAGATGAAATGAAAAAGATGCAAGATGAAATGAGCAAGTTGAAGGAAGAATTGAGCAAGAAGGTTGATGATGCAATAAGTGGCAAGAATGATATTAGTGACAAGAATGAAGCAAACAAAGATGCCGCTAGTGATATTGGAGCCGGTGAGCATGCTCATGGAAAAGGAATATATTCACACATGAGTTTTGACTATGGACAAATCATGAAAAGTTCAACACTCCATACTCCGTCCGTCAATATTGGCAAGCCACCTCACTTTGATGGAACAAGATACACCGATTGGTCTTACAAGATGAAGATGCATCTAATAGCCGCAAGACTTTGGGAAGTTGTGGATGTTGGTGTGATGATTCCTACCGATGAAGATAGAGAGATAACTCTAGAAGAAGTGCACAACCTTCATCAAAATGCACAAGCCGTAGCATTGCTTGTGTCAAGCTTAGCTCCGGATGAGTTTAGAAAAGTAAATGGAATGGAAAGTGCAAAGCAAATTTGGGATACTTTGAAAGTATCATTTGAAGGAGATATAAGTGTGAGGAAAGGCAACATAGAGTTACTTCATGGTGAATTGGAAAGATTTGTATTCTTGCAAAATGAAACAACACAATCCATGTTTGATAGGCTCATGGCATTGGTCAACCGCATAAGAGCTCTTGGTAGCAACGAATGGGATGACAACAAAGTTGCTAGAAAGATGTTGAGAACCTATAGAGCCAAGAACAACATGCTAGCATCTGTGATCATGGAAAGGCCCGGTTATGATGAGATGACACGTTAAGAAGTTCTTTCAAAGCTCAAGCATCATGAGTGTCTAGATGAAGATGCAATCAATGCTCACAATCAAAATCCTAATGCAATGGGATTCAACAAGAGTGTCGCCCTTAAAGCAACTCAACAACATGAAGGTCAAGTTTCAAGTCAAGAAAAGAAGAAGAAAGTGAAGGATGATTCCTCAAGTGGAGAAGAAGATTTCGATGCGGAGGTTGCATTTGTGATTAGAAATCTTAGAAAGTTTATGAAGAAGAAAAGCAATCGCAAGACCTATGGTGATGGTAAGAGAAGGTTCAAAAAGAGATTTTGCTATGGATGTGGTCAAGTTGGTCACTTCATAGCCGATTGTCCTAATGAGAAAAAGAAGCACAAGCATGACAAGGATGAAGATAAGAAGAACAAAGGCAAGAAGAGAGGTGAAGCTCATATTGGGGAAGAATGGGAGTCAAGTGATAGTAACTCAAGTGATGATGAGAAGAAGAAGGGAGCCGCAAACATCGCCATCCACCACTCTTCTTCACCGACCATGATCTTCCCCTACTCAACTTCACCACCAAAGCTCTTCGCCAACCTATCTTCACCACCAAGGCCCTTCTCCAACCTCATCGACAACGACTACTACACTCCAACTTGTCTCATGGCAAAAGGGGAGAAGGTACATACTACACCCATTTCCTCTAATGATGAGTATGATAGTTGTGATGATAACATAGAAGAAATTGAAGCAACCATGATAAAGAAATTTGGTAAAAAGGCATTCACTAAAATAAAAATGCTAATGAAGAAATTAGAGAAGAGGGATAGATGCTTAGAGTTGCAAGGAGATATAATTACTCAAGAGAGAGAGAAAAACCTTGCACTTGAAGCATCTATCGCCGAGGAAAAGATGAAGGTTGAGAAGTTAACCGTTGAATTGTCTTTAGCCAATGACTCAATTGGGAAATTGACTGAGGAACATTCCTCGGTTAATGATCAAATAGCTAGCCTTAAGAATGAAAAGAGTATAGCTCAAGAAAGCCTCACAAGCTTGAAAGAAAAATATCAAAATCTTGAGCAAAACTATAGTACTCTTTGGGCTAGCACTTCAACTTCTCCTAAGGCAACCGAAGTCTCTAATGTCTCCACTAGTGATGGTTGTAAAAGATGCTATAAAATTGATGTAAATGCACATGCAACTAACCTTGTTGAGTTAGAGAAGAAAAACAAGGAGATTCATAGGTTGGAGATGATATTGAAGAATGGGTGTAAGTGTCAAGACCAATCTAACAAGACTATATACAAGTCATCAAGGCACCCATCAATCAAGGAAGGCATTGGCTACAATAGGTATGATGGAAAGGCAAATGGAAGGAATATAATAAATGGTGTGCCTTGTGTGAAGTTCAACAAGGGCGTTGCTCTTGATGAGCTTATATGCAAGGCGAACAACAAGGTATACATTCCAAAGATTCAACCTACAAATACCAAGATAATCAAGACAAAGCAATCCGATTCCTCAAGCCACAAGCACCACTTCCACGGTGCTATGCTAGTGACTATATGTGTTGTTGGGGCAAGGATGGCAAGATTGTGGTTAAGTATGTTGGTGCCCAAAAGAGAAAGGAAATTATGAGGAGTGTTTGGATGCCCAAGTTTTATGTGACTAACCCCTTAGGACCCAAATCTTTTTGGGTACCTAAAACAAAAGCATAATTTGTTTTTGTAGGAATATTCCTTCGGTGGAACAAGTTGGGTGTTGGATAGTGGATGCACCAATCATATGACTGGAGAGAAGGACATGTTTACATCATTTCAACCAAGTCATGATCAAAGTGGAAATATTGTGTTTGGTGACAATGGAAAAGGTGAAGTACTCGGTTTGGGTAAAATTGCAATATCAAATGACAATTCCATTTCCAATGTCTTACTTGTGAATTCATTAAGATACAATTTGTTGTCCGTTTCACAACTTTGTGAGATGGGTTACAATTGTCTCTTTACGGATAAGGGCATGGAAGTCTATAGAAGGGAGGATTCCTCTATTGCATTTATGGGTCATTTGAAGGGGAAACTCTATCTAGTTGATTTCACATCAAATAGAGTAAATCCCGAGACTTGTTTAATGGCAAAATCTAGCATGGGTTGGTTATGGCATCACCGACTTGCCCATGTTGGGATGAGGAACTTGGCCAAACTTCAAAAAGGCGAACACATCCTTGGACTAACAAATGTTTCTTTTGAGAAAGATAGGATTTGTAGCGCATGCCAAGCAGGGAAAACAAGTTGGAGCTAAACATCCCGTCAAGAATGTTGTGACAACCGAAAGGCCATTGGAGTTGCTTCACATGGACATATTTGGACCCGTCGCTTATATAAGCATTGGTGGTAACAAATATGGCTTTGTAATTGTTGATGATTATTCTCGTTTCACTTGGGTATTCTTTTTGCGTGAAAAGAGTGAAGTCCAAGGAATTTTCAAGAAGTTTGCGAAAAGAGCCCAAAATGAGTTTGACGTCAAAATCAAAAGAGTAAGAAGTGACAATGGGACGGAGTTCAAGAACACCAACATTGAAGAGTTTCTTGATGAAGAAGGAGTCAAGCATGAGTTTTCGGTTCCATACACTCCACAACAAAATAGTGTTGTGGAGAGGAAAAACCGAACGCTCATAGAAGCCGCAAGAGCAATGTTGGATGAGTACAAGACCCCAACTAATTATTGGGCGGAAGCGGTCAACACGGCATGTCATGCCATCAACCGCTCATATCTTCACAAGATAAGAGAGAAGACCGCCTACGAACTTCTAACCGGTAAAAAGCCTAAGGTGCACTACTTTAGAGTTTTTGGATCCAAGTGTTTCATACTTAACAAGAAATCCAAAAGTTCTAAGTTTGCACCAAAGGTTGATGAAGGTTTCATGCTTGGTTATGGTACTAACGAACATGGATATCATGTTTTCAATAAAACCACCGGTTTGATTGAAATAGCGATAGACGTGACTTTTGATGAAACCGATGGCTCTCAAAAAGAGCAAGTCAATGTTGAGAATGTAGGTAATGAGGAAGCCCCACATGAAGCAATCAAGAAGCTTGCTATTGGTGAAGTGAAGCCCGTTGAAGACGAAGATGAAGACCATGTTGTGCGTAATGATCTTGATCCAACCATTCATCATGTTTCATCAAATGAACATGGTGAAGCCTCCGCAACAAGAAATAATCAAGATGGGAGATCAAATGAAGCACAAGGTCAATCTCATGAAGATGGTGTCAACAATGAGCGAGCTCAACCACAACTCAACAATGAAGAAAGAAGTGAAGTCAACCCTCCGCAAGCTCATGATTGTGATCTTCCAATCAATCATGACTGTGATGATGATGATGATGAGGGCCCTATCCAAAGATCAACTCAAGTGCCACATCCTAGAGTGCATCAATCCATTCAACGGGATCATCCCGTTAATAACATATTGGGGAGCATTCGATGAGGGGTAACTACATGTTCCTGTTTAGCAAGTTTTTGTGAATATTACCCGTTTGTTTCTCCTTTGGAACCTCGTAGGGTGGAAGAGGCACTTGATGATCTGGATTGGATGATAGCCATGCAAGAGGAGTTAAATAACTTCACTCGGAATGAAGTCTGGTCCTTGGTGGAAAGACCCAAGCAAAATGTGATTGGAACCAAGTGGGTTTTCCGCAACAAGCAAGATGAGCATGGCGTGGTAACAAGGAACAAGGCAAGGTTGGTGGCTCAAGGATTCACTCAAATTAAAGGCTTGGATTTTGGGGAGACCTATGCACCGATGGCTAGGCTAGAATCAATTCGTATTCTACTTGCCTATGCCGCCCATCATGATTTCAAGTTATATCAAATGGACATGAAGAGTGCATTTCTCAATGGCCCCCTATCCGAGTTGGTGTATGTGGAGCAACCACTTTGAAGACCCCAAGTATCCAAACCACGTCTACAAGCTCGACAAGGTGCTCTATGGGCTCAAACAAGCCCCTAGAGCTTGGTATGATTGTTTAAAGGATTTCCTACTCAAACAAGGTTTTGAGATCGGAAAGGCCGATGCTACTTTGTTTACTCGCAAAGTCAATAATGATATCTTTGTTTGCCAAATATATGTCGATGACATAATATTTGGTAGTACTAATGTGGCTTTTTGTGAGGAATTTAGTAGGATTATGACAAATAGGTTTGAGATGTCCATGATGGGAGAGTTGAAGTTCTTTCTTGGATTTCAAATCAAGCAACTCAAGGATGGCACATTCATAAGTCAAACCAAGTACACCAATGACATGTTGAACAAGTTTAACTTGGACAAGGCCAAGCCCATCAAGACACCCATGCCAACCAATGGACATCTTGATCTTGATCAAGGAGGAAAGGACATCAATCAAAAGGTATATCGCTCCATGATTGGATCACTCCTTTACCTTTGTGCATCTAGGCCCGATATTATGCTTAGCGTGTGCATGTGTGCAAGATTTCAAGCTAATCCGAAAGAATGTCATTTGATGGCCGTTAAGAGAATTTTTCGGTATTTAGTGCACACTCCTAATCTTGGCTTGTGGTATCCTAAGGGCTCCACTTTTGAGTTACTTGGCTATTTCGATTCAGATTATGCCGGTTGCAAAGTAACCCGAAAGAGTACTACCAGAACTTGCCAATTTATTGGTCGTTCCTTGGTGTCTTGGAGCTCTAAGAAGCAAAATTCCGTTGCTTTGTCCACCGCCGAAGCCAAGTATGTGGCGGCCGGCGCTTGTTGTGCCCAACTACTTTGGATGAAGCAAACACTAAAGGACTTTGGATGTGAGTTAACCAAGATTCCACTTTTGTGTGACAACGAGAGTGCCATTAAGTTGGCAAACAACCCCGTGAACCACTCTCGAACAAAGCACATAGACATCTGGCATCATTTTTTGAGAGACCACGAAGCCAAAGGAGATATCACCATTCATCATGTGAGCACCGAAAAACAATTAGCCGATATCTTCACAAAGCCCCTAGATGAGTCAAGATTTTGTGCTTTGAGGAGTAAACTAAATATCATTGATTCTCGTAACGTGGCTTGATCCCTTGCACACAAATTTTGTTTGATCTAGTTAGGAGAAAAGGATTATGAAAACATTGTGTGCCACTTTCAAAAACTACTTTGTAATTTTCATGAGTGACTATTGTTTTGTATTGGATAAATGAAATCTAGTCACCTATGAAAATATGTGTGTCCATCATATTGTTGCCCCCCCATGGCAGAGCGAGTGCAGGTTAAGGTGTTTTTCTATTTCCCTGCGTCGGAAGTCCTGACATTCGTCGAAAGTCCTGACGGCCGGGAGTCCCGGCTCGCGCCGGAAGTCCCGACCTCCGAAAGTCCCGACGTACACCGGGAGTTCCGACGCAGATCTGACTGCGCCGGATTCGTTACCCGACTCCTTTATAACCGGCCCTGTCCTTTTTTACTATGGTTTCTCTTCCTCTACCGACACCGACGCCGCCTCTACCCCATCGCTCCCCTCCCCTCCCTCTGCCGCCCTACCTCGTCCTCCGGCCTCCTTCCTTCCTCCACCGCTGCCGGAGGTCTTGCCGGTAGTGCCGACCGCCCTCCCTCCCTCCCTTCCACCGCCCGTGCCCTCGTTTTCTTTGGATTGTGGTATTCGTGTCGTTGGTGTGGAAGTGATTCCATTGGTGGAGGAGATTGTGCCCGTGGATTTGTTTGTCGACAACTATGATTCGTTTCTTTTCATCTCCTCCGTTCTCGTTTCAAGGTACTACCATGGTGTTCTAACCCTAAATCCAATGTACCTTTTGTTTTGCCTCTATATTTTCTTCCTCTCTACTCCTCTATCTCCCTTGTGTGTGTGTGTGTTCTGATTTGAAGCCCCATGAATGAGGTGGTCATTTTGGGCGTCGGAGGTCCCGGCGGCCGTTGGAGGTTCTGACCATCGGTACTCCCGACGTCTAGTCACTTCTCGATGCTCATTCGCGTCTCCTTGTATTATCTCTTAGTTCCACTTTTTATTCTTCATAGTCATGGAAGGCGGTAGCAGTCCCTCGCGCCATTGGGAAAAGCGTTCAAAGAAGACTCAAGATTGTGCCGCTGTTCCCAAGCCGCCTGGCCGCACCAAGGCGTCTTACTCGTGTGGTGGTGCTGGTGTTTCTCGTGGCTGTGGCCGTGGTGACCAGGGGACATCGGCTGCCGCTCCTCCTCCTGTTGCTGCCCCTCCTCCTGCTCCTGCTCCTGTTGGGGCTGAGTCGATGTTTGATGAAGAAGAGGAAGCGCTGGATCGTGCCGGACGCACCATTGCTGTTCCACCACTTCGCACCCCGACTCGGGGTCCGCCGAGGACATTTCAGCTTGTTCCATTCACCGATGTGTCGCCGGTCATGCGGGAACCCTCCATGGCTCCGAATCCGGCTGGTGGATGGACGCCTCCCCTTCCAGTGGATTATCGTCACCGAGTCAAGGACATCCGGTACAATAGAGCAAGGAACCTGTATGTAGAGGATGAGAAAGATCTTCGCCTTGAGTATCGTTTCTGGCACCCTTTCCATTATGATTTCTATGATTCCATTCTTTATCAGAAGTTTTTGAAGAAGAAGGAGCCACCGGTCCTTCAGATGAAGTGCATTGATGCATATTATCTTGGCAAGTACAAGGAACCCGAGCTGGAGCAGATGGTTCGAGATATACAATCAATGGGGTTGTCTTACCTGCTAGCATTTTGGAAGAATTGGAACAATGAGCTGATTTGTCAGTTTTATGCTTCTTATCATCATGAGAGAGACCAGACCGGTGTTGTGGACATTATTCACTGGACCACGAAAGGCAAGCACTATAAGGTGGACTTTGTCAATTTCTCTCACCTTCTAGGTTTGGGTCACAGCGACTAGACTGCAAATCAGCTAACTGAGTATGAGGATCTTGCTTTGGAGGAATATCAACACATGTATCTTGAGGGTCACAGGGCTGATGGACAGACCACATTTCTGAAGCCATATTATTATGTTCTGAACAACATCCTGAGACAGATATTGTATCCGAAGGTAGGTGACTCCACCTTTCTTCGTGATGATTCACAGAAGGTGCTTCAGTGTTTTGGAGATGAGTTTGAGAAGTTCTCCATCAGCCGCTATATCTGGTATAAGATTCATGATGCTTCTGAGGATCCGGTGAAGCACCTGCCCTATGCACCATACATCATGCATATCATAGAGCATGTGTCTGGCATCCGTTTTCCCTATGACTCTGAGCATAAGGTCCTCAAGATATCCAACAAAACATCTATCGTTGCCGCTAGAGAACTCAAAGAAAAAGCTAAGGTAGCCCGTGCCCCAGGGAAAGGTCCTTCGAGTTCTCGCTCTCGTCGTGGTGCTGCCACCACTGCTGCTGCTGCTGCTGCTCGGTCATCCAGTGATGAGCCCCTCTCTTCGTCCTCCTCTGGAAAGAAGCCCAGCAAGTTCAAGTTTCTAATGACCTACATGTTTGGACAGTGTTGTGCTAGTGCTCAGCATGAGCACGACATGCAAGAGAGGCTATATCGATTGGAACAGCAAGCAGGAATTGTATCTTCTCCTCCGCCGCCATTTGTGCCTCCTCGTGATCCGTTGGCTTTATATGATGAGGCTTGTGCGGCGTACGACGATGATGCTTCTTCTCGCCCACATGGCAAAGGGAAGGCAACTGAAGGCGATGAGCAATATCAAGAGGAAGAAGATGATGAAGAAGACGACGATGGTGAGGAAAGTGACCAAGGCGATGATGATGTCTCCGATGATGAGTAGTTGGTTTCTCATGCGGCCTACCCTTTTGGCACTTGTTGACAAAGGGGGAGTGTTAGGCTTTGATTTATTGTAATAAGTTAATTTTAAAACATTTAGCGTGTATGAACTATGTCATGTGGTGGCAATCGTGTGATGGACATCTATCTATTTATATGTGTGTGATGGATGATTGTAGGATAAGTTATGTTTTAATCTATCTTATTTGCTTGTGCTTATCTCTACTTGTCATGATGAAATTTTTTTTGTATGGCCATATGTTACTTCAAGTTTCTACTTTGAAATCTTGGCCATCATACTTCTTTTTACTTGTGTGAAATAACATGTCATATTGCATCTCTTTTCACCGATACTTATTTGTTCACACATACTTGTTGCACCCCATGGATTACAAAATTTAGGGGGAGCTTTTGTCTTAGTGTATGCAAAACATGTATACATGAGTCCAATTGAAATTCAAATTCATGCATACATCAAGGGGGAGCTCTCCATAAATTTTGGGGTTCAAAAAGGCTTTAAATTCTTTCATTCCTATAAAAGCCTAAGTTGGTTGTCATCAATTACCAAAAAGGGGGAGATTGAAAGTGCATTTGCCCCCTATGTGGGTTTTGGTGTATTGATGACATCCAAATTAGGGACTAATGTGATCTTAATGAGATATGTTGCAGCTATTTGTCCCATGAAAGATTCAAAGAGTTGATAAAGATGAAATGGTATCCCTCAATTTTTGAAGTTGTAAAGGCGGACGAATTCAAAACGATCTCCAAAGGTTTTAATTTTGTTTTTGAGTTTAGGATCCGCCGCACTATAAAGAGGGATGCAAGTTTAGTTGGTCTAAGGAAGATAGAGTGCTCAAGCATTCAAATAAAATCAAAAGTGTGTCACTCTAGCACTTCACGAGCACATAGAATAATTTTCTGTGACTTTCGGTGTTGGAAGTCCCGACGTAAGTCGGAACTCCCGACATTCGAAAGTCCCGACCTAAGCCAGGGGTCCCGGCACCTGTGCTTCTGACTGCTCGCTGTCTGTGCACGTCGGAAGTCCCGACGTTCACCGGGAGTTCCGACCGTCGGAAGTCCCGACGTTCGCCGGGAGTTCTGACACTGACCTGACCCAAGCCGGGAGTCCCGGCCTCAGCAGTGCTGGCTGTTTGATTAACTGTGCTCGTCGGAAGCCCCGACGATCGTCGGGAGTTCCGACCGTCGGAAGTCCCGACATTTGCCGGGAGTTCCGACACTGACTTTCCCCGTGGACTTCTGACTCGTTGTGTATAGTGTTTTCTGTTGTAGTCGGAACTCCCGGGATCTGCGTCGGGACTTCCGACGTAGATCTGAACGGTTGGATTTTCACTTGGAGTATAAATACTCCTCTCTTCACTTCTAACCGTTGTGGACTCATTTCACAGTTGACTCACTTCGTGCTGAATAGCTCCCAAGCAACTAAAGCACCCCTCTCCTTCCCCCTTTGCTCCAATCTTCGATTCCCTTAGTTTTTGAGTAAAAGGAGAGTGGATTAAGTGAGAGCATCACTTTGGAAAGCTTGAGCACTTGATTTCTTTGTCAAGCCGGTTGATTTTGCGTCTATTACTCTTGGGGCTTTGCCCCTAGCAGGCTAGGCGTTGCCCTAGAGCTTCCATCTTGTGGAAGAACCTTGGGAAGTTTGTATCACCCTTTGATTTCTTAGTGGAAAGCTCAAGTGACCTTTGTGGTCGCTTTGAGAGAGGCAAGGAGGTGGAAAAGACTCCGACCTTAGTGGTCACCTCAACAACGAGGACGTAGGAGCTCCTTTGTGGGGTTGCCGAACCTCGGGATAAATCCTTGTGTCCCACGTGCTTGTTGTTGTTGTGATTGCTTGAGATTACTTGTATGTGTTTTGTCTTCTTGTCTCCAAAATCTCCATTTTAGGGTTTGGACTCGATCTACGGTTTGGAGGCATTACGGCGTCAAGGGAGTGACCCAACATCTTCACCAAACCACTAGGAAGTGAGGTTGTAAGTTTATTTATCCGCAAAGTTAAATTTGGCACTGCTTTTGTAGTTCACGTAGGCGTCGGAACTGCTGACGTTTGCGTCGGAACTTCTGACAACGTCGGGAGTTCCAACCCAAACGTCGGGACTTCCAACAGTGGCTGACAGATTTGAACTTAGCATTTGTAGTAAATTTTTAGATACGCCTATTCACCCCCCCCCCCGCTAGGCTTTGTTAGATCCTTTCACAGGGTCCGGTCAGTTCATTTGATCAACAGACTGCGTTCGGTGCGACCGGACACTGGAGAGGTCAAGTGACCGAACGCTGAAAGGCAGTGTCTTGTCGACTTCAGTAAGGTTCTAGAGAAGAGAATCTGCGATCGGGCGCGTTCGGTCAGTACTGACCGGACCCTGAGGGTTCAGCGTCCGGTCGAGTCCAGTAAGGGTTTAATGCGACCGGACGCGTCTGGTCAGTGATGACCGGACCCTGCCAACGTTCGGTCAACACATTTTCACTAGTTCGCGGGTTGAACTGGCCTGAGCGTCCGGTCAACACGACCGGAGCGTCCGGTCACCCCGCAGAAGCTCATAACGGTTCGTTTTTCAGGCTGCCTTATAAATAGAAGCTCCACTCGTGTGTGGAGTTACTTTTGCTCATTCCAACAGCTGAGAAACACGTTTATGAGTGCCAAGAAGAGCAAGGTCTTAGTGAGGTGATTGAGATTTGAGAATCTAAGAGAGTAGCCTCATTAGTGAATCAAGAGCAGCCAAGTGTGCATCCATCTTCTCATTAGGCTTCGCGTGGTCAAGTGAGAGTTCGTGCTTGTTACTCTTGGTGATCGCCATCACCTAGACGGCTTGGTGGTGATTGGGAGCTTGGTGATCACCCGACGAAGCTTGTGGGTGACCCAACTCAAGTTGTCAGCAGCTTTGGGTGATTCGCCGCGACGGAGTGTCGAAGAATCAACCCGTAGAGAGCACTTGATCCTTGCGCAGATCAAGGGGGAGCTACACCCTTGCGTGGGTGCTCCAACAAGGACTAGTGGGGAGTGGTGACTCTCCGATACCTCGACAAAATATCGTCGCGTTCCTCTCTCTCTTTACTTTGAGCATTTACTTTGAGTATTTACTTTGAGCAATTCAATACTTGTCTTTACATTCATAGAATTGCCATGCTAGAGTAAGTTTGGAACATAGGTTGCAAGTCCTTTGTGCGTTAGTTTAATAGAAACACTTTTCTAGGCATAAGGGGTTAATTGGGCTATCCGTAGGATTTAATTATTGCAAGAAAATTTAGAATTAGCCTAATTCACCTCCCTCTTGGGCATCTTGATCCTTTCAGCCCTGCCTTACTTTCTCCGTCCGTTTCCTAGTCCTTACCGAGCGGGCATCCCCGGTCGGTTGGTCCTAGTCGGCTCTAATTACGCCAATCGGAGAAGAGCAGTGAGCAGGGTTTTTGTGTACCCCGGTCGGAGACGTGGGGTCGGAGTCGGAAGTAGTGCTCTGGTAGGCCTTCCGGTCGGAGAGGCCATCCGGAGGCGGACTGGAGATCGAAGTGAGAGCTCCGGTAGGAGAGCTGGGCCGGAGTCGAAAAACGGGCGCCGCTCCTTCTCGACCAGACCTTCCGGTCGGTGATTGGGTCACCCTTCTGGCCTATTGTTTAGATACTTGGGCCGGCCCATGAGTTGCGCGATGTTTGCTTGGGCGGAGCCTTTGTTGGGAGGCGGGTCCATGAGGGACCCCGGGTTTATGAACCCGACACATATACTCTTATTTTTATTGTTTTTCAACACATTTTCGTCCACTGTTGTCAATATTGCACGGCCCAAGTTATTAAATGTGGCGCTTTATTATTTTATATACGCGTAATCACTACAATAGAAAAAATACGCTCTCCTCTCCGACCGTCCGAACTCCACGCTTATCCCAGTCCACACCGCTCGCCCCTGCTCATCACGCGCCACGACCGCGACGCTCGCTCCCGTTCGCGCCTGCAATGCGGCGCCCCACCTGCGACGCTCGCTCCCGCCGGCGACACCCAATCCCCTTCCTCTGCGGCCTTTCTCCAGCGCAGTGGCACCGCGCCGCGAACACCGCACCCGCCCGCCCTCCGCGATCTTCTCCAGCATGGGGGTCGCTCGCCGCGGGCACTGCACCCGCCCACCTGCTGTAACCCCACTCTGCGCCGGCTTTGATCTCTACATCGGCCTCGAGCTCTGCAAGACGAGGAGCCTCAATTCGTCCAAACAGTAAGGTGACATTATGTTGAAAGTACATGTTGCAAGCATATGTTTCAAGTGTTTTAGATATTTCAGAGGTATGTTGCAAAAGTACATCAAGATGTTGCACATGTTGCAATAATGGCTATACACGTATGTTTTAAGTGTATGTTCCAAATGTTTCATTTGTTTCATACGTATGTTGCAAATGTTTCATTTAGATGTTGTAAAAGTAGATCTGGATATTGCATATATATGCAAGTGTTTCGGGTGTTTTTTATTTGGATGTTGCAAGTGTTTTATCTGGATGTTTGCATATGGTTCCAATGGCTACACACGTGTTTTTAAGTTTTTCTGATGTTTTTGTTGTTTCGGATATATGTTGCAAGTGTTTTAGCTGTTTCGGATATACGTTGCAAGTGTTTCATCTAAATGTTGCAAAAGTAGATCAGGTGTTGCACATGTTTATAATAGGACCCACCTGCCGTAGCCGTCTACCTACTGCAGTTGCTGAGGCGTCACCATGGGTGGCGCCTGAGGCTGATAGACGCATCGGCAGCGTCGCATCCACAAGCACGAGCAGGTGACTGGGATCCGCTTGGGTTCCTGCCTACGGGCACGATGGGGAGCGCACAAAAACAAATGGTATGGACTCATTTTCCGCGTGCGGCGCGGCCTCCCATACCAAAGAGACATCCGATATTTTGGACGGCTCCGGACATACCGACGCTAGTAACGGCCGACAAAAAAAAATAGGGAGCTTAGGCATAAAAGAAAGTTTTTTTTTTTTGCCTAGGCTAATTAGACATAGCGGCAGCACTCTGGCCTGGAGTGATAGCTGACCCAGCCAGAAGTACACAAGTTTCTTTCCACCGCTAACGAGTTATTAGTGTGTGCTGAATGTTGGTGCATTGCATTTTCCAGCAGCTACCACTAGTTACTTGCCTCCAGAGTCCAGATCACCACACCATCGTCTTGTCAAAATATGTTCCAACGGATCGGAGAGCGGGAGAGCAGAGGACCCCTAGGGTGAAATCTCATGAAATGCATACAGTATTCAAATTGGATCATCCTGTATTTTGGCCATATTATAGTCAACTAGCAATATATGCCCGTACGTTGTAACGAAGACATACAATTTATTATATGGTGGCATGTCAAGGTTGATAATAAGTTAGCTATTTTGTCAAATTTAAATGAGCTTGGTCCAACCTTAAATCAACTAAATCCAAGGCTTTAATAAAGGTTAAGTATGAGAAACTAACAATAAATGAACTCAACTAAAATTGGTTATATTGTGTGTATATCTATTATGAGTTTATTTAACACAAAGATTAAAAGTAAGCAACAACCACATGTCCAAACACGCGTCGCAAGTGGGTTTGGACGTCTAGGACAGGGCATTGAGTGGTGTGACGTCAACGAAACTTAAAACGGGAAGGGACAAACATTATTTTTTTTTAGTTTTCATTAAAAATAAACAGTTGCATACCAAAAATTTTCTCATTGTTTCCGGCTTACCTTAACTGTTTCACATGGGAAAAAGTAACCAAAAGTGTTGATCCTCGGTAGGGAAACAATTACGAAATCAACATGTACGTACATACGTTTGAGAAAAAATAAAAGCAAAGAATTACTAAACAAGTCGGAAACCATGTAGGTACGTTGGAGAAAAAATAAAAGCAAAAAATTGCTGCAAATCAGAAACCATGTACGTGCGTATACATTGAGAAAAAACGGTAGAAAAAAATCGTGTAAAGCCAAAATTGCACTCTTTATTGCTTCCGGTTATCTGTTCCATATGAAAAAAAACTACTTACAAAATTAAACCAAAAGCGCTGATCTCCGGACAAGAACCCTGATACACGGACGCACATAAATCATAACTCGACTCACGCGGACATCAAAGGGGAAAAAAAAACATGGTACGTATATAAATTGTACTCGACTTCCACTGTCTACGCACCAAGTTAGATAGAGGGAGGTGTCATGTTCCGGATCAACTGATCGGACACAAAATACAATCCAAGATCGGTCACAATTGAAGATGTTGAGTTTTATTATTGTGGAAGTAAATTGGGTCCTCTAGGCCGTACGGTTCCATTGCCAATCTTTTTCTTTTCTTTTTTTCCCTCTTTGTACCTTCTGTTTTTCATGTATTTTCTATACTTTGTTGGTCTTTTAATATAAACTCTTACCCCTCCAGTTTCTTTGGAATTGGATCCCTATTCATGTTACTTGGGATCAATGGATGGGCTGAAATTTATAGATATAGATTCGGAATTCTTCTTCTATTCGATTTAGCCGCATAGATTCATAGTTTCCATCTCATCTTTTCCGTTCTTGTTTCTTTTTTTTTTTTGTCGTGTGGGGTGGACAGAGGCGACCAGGACTCCACAAGACAGACGGCGTGCTGTGTTCGAGTCCTAGTCCAGATACAATTTTTTTTTTTTTTTGCATGGATGTTCCACGTCCGCTACTATAAAAATGCGTACAATTAGTTAGGGAGGCCAGACCAAAATAATGGTACCAAAAAAGGGAGAAAATTTTGCTTCTTTATTATTAGGGAGGGATAGAAGATATACAGGCATTTTGGGTCAAAGCTCAGCAGACCGTACAAACCTTCAACAAAAGAAAACTCAACAAAAGAGAGAATGAAAAAGAGAAAAAGATCGTGGTAAGGTCATGGTACTCTATATTTCGAAGGAACTGGGCTGGAAAGATATTAAGCTTACAGCCTATTTCTCAGAGCAATATAGGCCCATTTGGCACAAGACGTGTGGAGTTTGGACAGGCCCTAATATTTGTACTTACAGCGACCCAGTCGTGCTAGCCTAGCCAGCCAGCGCGTGGCCTAGTGATGATGGGCCAGCCGGGCTTGCTTTTATCTTCACGTGGGCTTTTAGGCAGAGGTATCTTAATTTTCTTAGATAACTTTTTTTTGAATTTCTCAAAAAAAAAGGATAACTTTTTTTATCAAAATTTTCTTAGAGAACTTGGAAAAATAAGAAAAAAAAATGGGGCACATGTGGCTGACAAACCAGTAAAAGAAGTAGATAGCACGCGAAACCTAACGGAACTTTTTGTACGTGCATTGCAAACAACGGGATTGCATTCTACAAGTTACACTTCGACCATGCAACTGATTAGGATCTCAATTAAAAGCAACGGCAGATAAACAAAGTAGTTGTGCAAGAAACAGTTCGAGGAAAAACAAAACAAAGAGATTGAAAATTAACCAAATAACCTATGTTCGATATTATAGTTTACTTTGGCGTTGTCTCAAGTCAAGCTTCTCTAAAATTATTAAAGTTTTTTTAATATATATATAATGCTCAATCAAAACATATTTCATATAGAATTTAATAAAATTAATTTGATGTTATAAATATTGGTGTATTTTATATAAATTTAATCTAAACTTAAAAAGTTCAACTTAGAATAAAGCTAAAATAAACTAGGAGATTTAGAGCCAAACAGGAGGGGCTCCGGCGGCTCTGGCTCCGTCTACTATAGCTGCACTGTAGAGGAGCCGTCGGAGCCTCCAAATCGTAGCTCCTCAAGCTTCCTCCCCTTCGCAGTGCATTTCAGCAGGAGCTGAAGCCCTTTGATGAGCTGCTACAGTAGAAATAGTGCGGTACAGTGTTGAGGGAAGAGGAGCCGGAGCCCCTGAAGCCGCGCCAAACATGCAATTAGAAAGGAGGGAGCACGAAGACTCGTTCGTCAGGCACGAAAGTGAGTATTCGCTCCTTGATTCCATACAGGCATCAATGTAGTCCACATGGCATGGAAGTTACTCTTTCCTTACGGTGTCCCGAACATGTGCCAAATAGCTAGCGAAACAAGAATTTTATTGGCTGTGAAAGAGAGATGTGAACGCGCTAGAAAGAGCAGACTATAAATGTCTATGTAGTCCGAGGCACGGTGGCCCGACATGAAGCACGCAATTTTGGCTCGGACCAAGCACGGCATGGCCCGATGGTCAGCGGGCCCGGACGGGCTTGACCCGAGGGAGCAGGCCATGCCTGGGCCGCTGCCCAGGCTCGTGGGCTGGCATGGCACATCCCCGCCTTCGACGGTCAGCCCGCAGCGGTCCGACCTCCCCCTCGGCCTCCTCACTCCACCTCCCCTCCCCAAGGCCCAGCGCGGCCCACCGTCCCCGCCTCCCTCTATCGCTGCCCTCCCTTCCCGGCTCTTTGCGCTGCATCGCGACTTCGCGAGTCGCACGTCCCTCCCTCCCCCACGCTCCACTCACGAGAGGCGCTTACCGCTGGCTCACCAGTCCCCACCCGCTGGCCGCTCCCACTCCGAGGTCCGAGCTTGGGCAAGCACGGCGCTGCGCCGCTGCCTCCTTCCTTGATCCCGCCTCCACCAGATTTGCGACCCCCGTCGTCCTCTTCACCATCCCTCGCCTCCGCGGCGGCGCTGGATCTTCTCCGCCGTGGATCTAGCCACGCTAGGTCTTCTCCACCGTGGATCCGGCTCCCCATCCTTGCCTCGACGCTGGCGCAGCGCCTCCTCCCCGTCCCTGCCTCCCTCATTCACTCACTCACTCTCCCTCGGCGGCGCGTGGCTAGGCGCGCACGGTTAGGCGCGCGGGGGCGGGCAGATCCGGTGACTCCCTCCCTTCCTTGTTTTCTCTCCTCTCCATCTCGCTCACCCCCTCTTCATCTCCTCTCCATCGCTTGAGGGAGGGCGCCGCCTGCGCAGCTCCTGCTCCCAGCCCCGACGGCCACCTCCTCCTCGCCTCCCCACGTGGCCACGGTGCAAGCGCTGGCCTCGAGCATGCCGACAGCAGCCCTCCTCCCCTAAGGCCCTCGCGCGGTGGCTGGCCTCGAGCCCTGCCGCTCCTCCACGCCCCCTGCGTCCCGACGACCCTGCCTGCTCCCGGCGACCTGGCCTACCCTCTCCTCCCTCCTCTCTCTCTCTCTCTCTCTCTCTCTCTCTCTCTCTCTCTCTCTCTCTGTCGGCACTCAGTGGGCCTCGGGCTGACACGGCCTGTGAAAATGGTTGTGCTTCTCGGACCGGCCCGGCACGGAAATCGGCCTATAGGGCCGTGCCTGGGCCGAAGGCCAGGCCCATTGCCCTATGAGACACAGCCCGAGAGACACGGCGTGCCATGCCGGCCCATTAGCTATCGGGCGTGCTGGTACGGGCCCGTGCCGTGCTGGGCCGGGCTAGCCCGTTGACCATCCATAGAGCAGACTAGATAGTCTCGCATAACTCACACGTCTTTTAGCTCTAGTGCTCTTTTTTTTTTTATTGTTTCCAGACCCCAAGTCTTCGGCGATTTGTTGCTTACCATTGAGGATGCCTTTATAGGCACGTAAGGCACGGAATCATACCGGTATCCTAAAATAAGTTTTGTATTGGCACAAACATGATGCATGATATGCTTGCCTCTCTTCATGTTGTGTCATCCTAATCACGTCTCCTGGGAATATCTTTGTTTGTTTTTTTTTCTCATATTAATAATGTTTCACATGTATTATTTTCATAAAAAGTTTTGATTCTTTTCGGAATCTATTCAAGAACAAGAATGAGAAAAGATTGACAATGTATTGTATTGTATGGGACGATGGCTTAGGTATCATTTTCGTACCGTACCGATCTAAACACAATTCAAAATACAGGTCATGACATATCATCCATGGTATTGAGATCCCATACACAATATGACGGTCGTGTTTATACCGTTTGTTCGGAACGCATACCGTACCACGTAAAAGATTACGCTATTGGCCATGTTCGCTTGGCTTATCAGCCGTACTTTTCTAATAAAATAACAGTATTTTTCTCTCACAACAAATCAGCGAACAGTACTTTTCAATCTTACTTTTTAGCAAAGCGAACAGGACCCATTGTTCGTCCCCATTTGATCACGACCCATTCTAGAATCTAGGCCGCGCAGACTAGAGGCGCTCTGCCTGCCCCCGCTTGCCTTCGAGGACGACATCAAATGGCGGGTCGGTCCAAGTGTCGTCGAGGTGCCGCACGCCGGATGTTTCGTACTACACCGCATCGCCATGACGGAGGTGAACCTGAGGCCTGGTTTAATTCCCAAAAATTTTCAACCCAAACTATCACATCGAATCTTGCAGTATATGCATGGAGTATTAAATATAGATGGAAAAAAAAACTAATTGCATAGTTTGGTTGTAAATCGCGAGACGAATGTTTTAAGACTAATTAGTCCATGATTAGCCATAAGTGCTACAGCAACTAGCATGCGCTAATGACGGATTAATTAGGCTTAATAAATTCGTCTCGCAGTTTCCAGGCGAGCTATGTAATTAGTTTTTTATTAGTATCCAAAAATTACTTCCGACATCTCCGAAACATCCGGGCCTTGTTTAGATCACCTCCAAATCCCAAGTTTTTTCACTCTCTCTTCATCATATTAATTTTTAGCCGCTTGCATGGAGCATTAAATATAGGTAAAACAATAACTAATTACACAGTTTAGTTCGAAATTACGAGATGAATCTTTTAAGCTTAGTTGGTCCACGATTGGACAATATTTATCAAATAAGACGAAAGTGCTACTATTTATTAGGTTGAAATTTTTTGCAATCTAATCATAGCCCCGGTCGCGAACTAAACATAGCCCATCAGGCGCAACAGCCCATGCCGTCCCTGTCTAGGGCCGGGGCACCAGCACCCAACTACCACAAGACAAAGCCTTACCCAGAGCAGTGGCCGGACCACGTCCGTACGCGCGCGCGCCATGCTCTCCGGTCTCCGGTCCCTCCCGCTCGGCGGCTTGGGCAGTTGGCCGGCGAATCCGTCCAATCGCGCGGCGCTGCCGGTGGTGTTCGGCGACCCCACGCGCGTGCGCGGGGCCTCATACAGTATTTGCGGAGACGGCGCGGCGTGACGACGCGCGGGGATGGGGCTGCCTTGCACAATAATGGGTCGCACGCCACATCATTCCTGTACAGTCGCCGCCTGTCTTCCGTTACAAAGCTCCTGTTTCTTGGGTACAAAAACCTATATGTGCAGACATGGAGTAGTATCCCCTAGCCGGTGGTGGCGCCAGGAATCATGTATAAGAGGGGCCCGTCCAAGAATTTCAAAAATATGAGAATGAAGCGTAGCTTATTTGTTTAGATTTTTGTCCCAGGGTTGGGGTTCTATTTTTCTGCATTTATTCTAGTATTTGACGATTTAATTATGCTCGTTGTTCTTTACGCAGTAGACGACTGTGTCTATCGACAGTTGGGCGCATGTGATGAATCATAAATATTGAAATCTAGCAGTTTAGTATTTTGGAAGTGCTCGTACCCATGGTAGGTAACCATGTCGGTTGACAACAGGATATATGTGATTACTCATGAATCTTGAAATCTACATGCTTAGCATTTCGAAAGTGGTCATAGTGGAGTAGAACTTGTGTTTAATCATAGAAGCGTGTGTACGTGCACGTATGTAAGTGTCTATATTTATACTGCCATTTGCAGTAAAAAGGATGGTCATTGAATATGGTACGGAAATAAATACAAATTCAATAAAATATGAAGTATAAGTATTTTAGTAAAACCAAAAAGCTTAATAGATATATCCTAATATAGTAGGGAAACAAATTTAAATAAATCATATATTTTGTTCTAACTATATTGTGTGTGATTTTGCTGTCTAAGAGATATCAATAAACATTATAACAAGAATTTCTTTATTATACGTTTTTAATATAAACAGACTACTTACTATATTATTAGTATATATATATATATATAATTGGTATTGTTAGGGGGCGCATGGCTCCGCCAGTGCTCCTAGCCCACTTCTACCACGTTCCGGAGCTGATTGTTTAGCTTTAGCTCGTTTGTAAAGCACGATGGCCCGCGCCCCCTCCCCCAGTATTGGGGGGTATCACGAACGTTGCGAGGTGGCCCCAGACGGCGCCCGCTCCTCCACGGCCTATCAGCACCAGAAACAGAATAGCGTCAACGCACAGCGAAGCGGAGGGGAGCCGAAGACCACACTATCACGAACCTGAGCCTCGCGACGAGCATCTTGGCGAACTGGAACTCCAACGCTGCCAGTAGCAGTAGCAGCACAATGCATGTGACGAGCCCCGAGAGAGCAGCAACGATCCGCCCGACGTCGACCTCTGCCTCTGTGGTCGTCAAGCCCGCTACGTGGCATCCCAAGGTGGATCACTGCACTCTGCTGTAGTACACTGGAATTGTCTGCTGCTGTTCTACCACGCTGTACAAAAGGGTTGTGCTGCTCTTCCAATTTATAGGACAATGGCGCGAGATGTACACAGCACCGAACTGATTCCATCCGGGCTCGGGGCAGACACTACGGACGTGATTGGTCGTAGACCTAAGCCTTGAGCCAGGATGGTTAGGCTGTGTAGGACCGAAGAAGTCGGGTTGAGCTTGTGTAGGTGGTCGTGTTTGGTTGTCTTGGCTGTTAGTTCAGTACGAGACGGGATTGTGTTCGGTTGCATACATGCATTAGTTTTTTTTAGTGTCTGACGCATGGGTCCCTGCATCCTGGGTGAATCAAGTCATCCCGCACCCAAAGGAGAAATCCAGAAGACGAAGTCGTGCGGGATGGAGGAGGGAATCTGCAGGAGAAAGATGCGAGTAGAGCAACCAAACACAGACGAATGCACCAAAGGATACGGGATGGGCCAAATAACGGTCTGATTCGGACAACCAATCACGCTCTACAGATCTAGGCCATCGGATGTTTGGACACATGCATGAAGTATTAAATATAAATAAAAAAATAACTAATTGCACAGATTGTGGCTAATTTGCGAGACGAATTTTTTAAGCCTAATTAGTCCATGATTTGACAATGTGGTGCTACAGTAAATATGTGCTAATGGCAGATTAATTAGGCTTAATAAATTCGTCTCGTAAATTAGTCTCCATCTATGTAATTAGTTTTATAATTAACTCATATTTAGTTCTTCTAAATAGCATCCGAACGTCCGATATGACATGGACTAAAATTTAGTCCATGGAACCAAACACCCCCCGCTACTATGCCAATTTTGCCGTTTTTGGCGCCAATAATTCGCCAACCACTGTTATCCTTTCTTTCAAATCGTCCGCTGATCTAAAATCCCCCCGTCGCATGCCTCTAAACCTAGCTCGGAGCTACGCGCCATAGCCTTTGTTTCTCAAACCAAATGAATGCGGTTTGCAGAGGGGGCAGCAGGTCAATCTTAAAAGCCAAATGAATGCAGTTTGCAGAGGGGGCAGCACGTCAATCTTAAATTATCTAAAGTTTGGTCAAATTTATTTATGAAAAAAGATATCAATATTTATAAAATCAGATAGATTTATATACTGCTAAGATATATTCGGTCTATTCGCTGGTTGGTTTCTAGGCTGGTTTAGGCTGGCTGATGCTGGTTTGTTGTGAGAGAAAAACACTGTTGGCTGGCTGGTTTGGGCTGACTGAAACCAACAAACGAACAGACTGATTCAATGAAGAATTAATCTATAACGATATTTTGGTATAATAACTATTGATACTTTTGTATACAAATTTTTCATAGAAAAATTATATATAAATTTAGTTAAACTTATTATGCATTGACTCGGTGCTACGATAGAATTACACCCTTTTTTATAAATAGAAGGTGTATAAATTTAGTTGAATTTAAGATTGACCTGATGGCACCATAAAGACCACTAGTCTAATGTAGGTAGTGTTTAGTTCCTAAAATTTTTTAAGATTCTCCATCACATCGAATCTTTGGACGCATGTATGAAGCATTAAATATAAATAAAAAATAAAACTAATTACACAGTTTAGACGAAATTTACGAGACGAATCTTTTAAGGCTAATTAGACCATGATTAGACACTAATTGTTAAATAACAACGAAAGTGCTACAGTACCATTTCGCCAAAATTTCACCAACTAAGCAAGCCCGTAGTACATGGATGCATTGAGATATTTTGGGCACAAAAGGTGGCTCTCGGTCCCGAAAAATCCCACCAAGTCGGTGATAGGAAATGGGGCTTGAGAACCCTAAACCTGGAGGGTCAATGTCGTCGTGTCACACTTGTTACATCCGTGTGAATGGAGGAGGACGTCATCATTTATTTGTATCGGCAAATCGATCGTTTTCACTGAATTACTTACTCCTACTGGTCAACACTAGCATCAAGTAGTACGCGTAGTTTATAAAGCAGTATCATCAGTATACCATCAAGAAAGCTGCGCCTGTACGGTACCCCAAGTAGAAGATGCACAACAGCTGTCATTTGTTAAGCGGTGATGTCGAAATTAAGCCAGAAAATGAACCACACACGGGTCATTAGAGAGATGCAGACAGCTGCACCGCTACCGCTGCAGCCGTAGCAGAAGCGAGATACGTACGCTCTTTGTGTTTGCAGTTTTGTTGTGTGCGACGAGGAAAATGTCCCGAAAGCTCAATAGTGTGCAAGTGCAAGGAGCGTCTCATCTCACTGTTTGTATACGGCTGATGGTGTTTGAAATTATATGGATAGTTTCCCTAAATTCATACTCAAAGGCCCAATACTTATGTTCTCTAATGGGCTTTAATGTTTAAGTCTATGAGTATAGGTGGGAGGTAAAACATCAATTAGTATCATATTGCTAGTTGATGTGAAGGTAGGGGTTCTCATCCCTATATATATGTACCAATCCTTCTGTAAAAGACACACCAGAAACTACTATTGTGAGTTCTAGTTTGAAAAATCTAAATGTAGTAAATTAGTATTTTTCTCTTCTCGCTGTCGCTGTAGTCTCTCCATCCGGGTGTCTGCGTGCATCAACGTTCAGGAGAGCAGGTCTCTGAAACTCTCGTCCTTGTGATCCTGCACCGGGAGAGAACATATAAGGTTTTTGGGAAGCGCTCGTCGCGCGACTGCTCTCAACTTTCACGACGGGTCATCTTCTATCAAGTCAGGCAATGCTACGTCCCGACGTATTCGTCGTCAGCTGCTGAAAGGTCCTAATGGCTAGAGGGGGGATGAATAGCCTAATAAAAATTTCTACAACAACACTTAACAAAAGGTTAGACAATTATGAGGCGAAACAAGTGTTGCGCTAGCCTACTTAAAATGCAAGCCACCTACCACAATTCTAGTTTAGATAGTGTCGATTCACACAAGAGGTATGACACTACCCTATGTTAGTGTGCTCTCAAAGGCTAACTAAAGAGCCACACCAACCAAGTAAGCAAGCTCTCACAACTAGTTACACTAAAGAGCTTGTCAACTAGTTTGCGATAATGTAAAGAGAGTGATCAAGATAGTTATACCGCCGTGTAGAGGAGTGAACCAATCAATCACAATAATGAATAACAATGAATACCAATCACCTCGGAATCAAAGGATGAACACAATGATTTTTACCAAGGTTCACTTGCTTACCGACAAGCTACTCCTCGTTGTGGCGATTCACTCACTTGGAGGTTCACGCGCTAATTGGCTTCAGACGCTAAACCCTCAATAGGGTGCCGCACAATCAACACAAGATGAGGATTACACAAGCCACGAGCAATTCACTAGAGTAACTTTTGGCGCTCCACCGGGGAAAGGTCAAGAACCCCTCTCACAATCACCACGATCGGAGCCGGAGACAATCATCACCCTCCGTTCAATGATCTCCGCTACTCCAAGCCGTTTAGGTGGCGGCAACCACCAAGAGTAACAAGCGAAATCCACAGCGAAACACGAACACCAAGTGCCTCTAGATGCAATCACTCAAGCAATGCACTTGGATTACTCCCAATCTCACTATGATGATGAATCAATGATGGAGATGAGTGGGAGGACTTCGGCTAGGCTCACAAGGTTGCTATGTCAATGAAAATGGCTAAAGATGTGAGCCATAGTCAGCCATGGGGCTTAAATAGAAGCCCCTACGAAATAGAGCCGTTATGCCCCTTCACTGGGCATAACACGGGTCGACCGGACGCTCCGGTCGAACTGACCGGACGCCAGCCCTGAGCGTCCGGTCGCCCGATGGACATCACACGTCACCAGCTTCAAACGCTGTTCATCAGATGTCAACGGCTACGAGGTGACCGGACGCTCTGGCAAAACTGACCAGACGCTAAAGCCCTAGCGTCCGGTCGTTTCCAGTAAGCTCCCCGAGACGTATTTCTTTGACCAGACGCGTCCGGTACACCTTGACCGGACACAGACCAGCGTCCGGTGCAATACCCTAGGTACTATGCCGACCGACCAGTTCGACTGAACGCAAGCTGCCAGCATCTGGTGCTTTCCGACCCAGCGTCCGGTCAGTTGACCGACGCCAGCGTCTTCGCGACCAACTCGTTTTTACTTCTAACTTCTTCACCCTTGCTCCAATGTGCCAACCACGAAGTGTATCACCTTGTGCACATGTGTTAGCATATTTTCACAAATATTTTCAAGGGTGTTAGCACTCCACTAGATCCTAAATGCATATGCGATGAGTTAGAGCATCTAGTGGCACTTTGATAACCGTATTCCGATGCGAGTTTCACCTCTCTTAATAGTACGGTTATCAAACCTAAATGTGATCACACTCTCTAAGTGTCTTGATCACCAAAACAAAATAGCTCTTACAAATTATACCTTTGCTTTGAGCTTTTTGTTTTTCTCTTTCTTCTTTTTAAGTTTGAGCCCTTGATCATCACCATGCCATCACCATAGTCATACTACGATCTTCATTACCTTCTCCACTTGAAGTATGCTACCTATCTTATGATCACTTGATAAACTAGGTTAGCACTTAGGGCTTCATCAATTCACCAAAATCAAACTAGAGCTTTCAATCTCCCCCTTTTTGGTAATTGATGACAACCCTTATACAAAGATATGAATTAAAATTCAGTTGAATCCATATTGCTTGCCCAAGCATATTTACCATGTGTAAAAGGATATGGACAAGTTTCATGAACCCCAAATGGTAGCAATTGCTCCCCCTACATATGTGCTAAGAGTTTGGATTGAAGCTTGCACATATGCTTAGATAGGAAATATAGGAGTCAATGTCTACCACATGATGCTAAGGTATAAGAGATGGACCTTTGAAGCGTGATATCAATCAGAGTGCATCATTATATCATCCTTAGCACCATGGTTAGCTTAATACCACTTGGAAACATACTTTAGAAAGATACCACTTGTAAAGACTTACTTGGAAATGAAAGTTATTTAGTGATTTCATTTCATCATTCAATCTTACAACTAACATTCATCACACAAGCATGGATGTTTAAATTTAATACTTATGACATGCAAGCAAACATATGAAATGCACATTCAAATGCACCATACAAGTTCATGAGCTTGCTCCCCCCACTTGTGTTCTCAAAATTTTAGTTGATCCCTTTCCTTTTTCATATCTCTCCTCCTATGTCATATGTCAAGATATCTTTATGTTTCTTTCCCTTTTTCACTATCTTTGTTTCTCTCCTCTTTGTTTCTCTCCCCTTATCTTTGTTTTCCTCCCCCTTTGTCATCAATGACCACAAAGGTTCTAAATATAGATAGTATTACTTGTAGGGTCAAGATTATCAATGTCAATCAATGGGGTAAGGATCATTTTCCTAAATTTGGTCTAGTCTAGATCATTTACCAAAGATATTTAACTTGGTTTGATCCAAGGACAAGCTTCTTCACACCTCTAAATAAGGGTTATCTTGTACCATGTTGAGTTAAACACTTATAGCTCATTTTCTAGATTAAACACTAGGTTTACAAGCCCATAAACATGTCATATGCTATCACTAGATCAAATCAAGCATAGAAGCAATAGTGATATCATATAGACATCAAAATCATTTGATTTTCATGAATGAGCCTAATAAAATAGAACCATTTGAAAGGTCCTAATAAGATTGAAAATATGACTAGATGCACTAAACATGTCCTTAGCAAGGATGTATGCCATGCCAATCAACTTTTACCTTGGATTGCTCGAAGGAGAGGCATGTCATGTAAATGGGGGGGGTGCATCAACACATATTTGAGAAATCCAATATATTCAACTCATTCCTTAGCTTGTCAAAACCTTTTCTCATCCAATGGCTTGGTGAATATATCGGCAAGTTGATCTTCGGTGTCTACACTCTCAATGCAAATGTCCCCTTTTTGTTGATGATCTCTTATAAATAGGTGGCAGGACATCAATGTGCTTTGTTCTTGCATGTTGAACCGGATTGTTGGTTAGCTTGATTGCAATCTCATTGTCACATAGCAATGGTACTTTCTTGAACTTGATTCCAAAGTCACTCAAAGTGGCCTTCATCCAAAGTACTTGTGCACAACAACTACCAATGGATATGTATTTGACTTCGGCGGTTGATAATGCAACACTATTTTGCTTCTTTGATGACCATGAAACAAGTGATCTTCCCAATAATTGACATGTGCCTGAGGTGCTCTTCCTTTCAACCTTGCATCCCGCATAGTCCGAGTCGGAGTAACCAACTAGCTCAAACTTTTGCTCCTTTGGGATACCACAAACCAACATTTGGTGTATGCTTCAAGTACCTTAATATCCTCTTTGTAGCCTTCAAATGACTTTCTTTGGTGAGGCTTGAAATCTTACACACATGCATACACTAAACATGGCATCTGGCCTTGATGTGGTCACATAGAGTAGGCTTCCAATCATAGACCGATACAACTTTTGATCCACCATGTTTCCACTTGCATCACTATCCAAGTTGCCATTGGTTCCCATTGGTGTGCTAATGACTTTGCTATCAATCATTCCAAACTTTTTGATCATGTCCTTGATGTACTTTCCTTGACTCACAAATGTACCATTCTTCAATTGCTTGATTTGAAGACCAAGGAAGTAACTCAACTCTCCAATCATAGATATCTCAAACTCATTAGCCATCATCTTTCCAAATTCATCACAAAAATCTTGATTTGTTGATCCAAATATGATGTCATCTATATAGATTTGCAATACAAATAGACCTTTTCCAATCTTCTTGATGAAAAGAGTGGTGTCTACCTTGCCCATTGTGAATTCTTTAGAGAGGAGAAAGTCCCTCAATCTCTCATACCATGCTCTAGGTGCTTGCTTCAAGCCATGCAATGCCTTCTTCAACTTGTATGCATAGTTGGGCTTCTTATCATCTTCAAAACCAGGAGATTGCTCAACATATACTTCTTCATTGATATAACCATTGAGAAATGCACTTTTAACATCCATTTGATAGAGCTTGATATTGTGGGCACAAGCATAGGCTAGCAAGATTCTAATTGCTTCCAGTCTAGCAACGGGGGCATATGTTTCTCCAAAGTCAAGACCTTTAATTTGTGTATAGCCTTGTGCTACTAATCTTTCTTTGTTCCTTACTACTATCCTATCTTGATCTTACTTGTTTCTAAAGACCCATTTGGTTCCAATCACATTGTGTCCCTTTGGTCTCTCTACTAATTCCCATACTTGATTTCTTGTGAAGTTGTTTAATTCTTCATGCATAGCATTCACCCAATCAACATCCTTCAAAGCTTCATCTATCTTCTTTGGTTCAATGGATGACACAAATGAGTAGTGTTCACAAAATCATGCTAATCTTGATCTTGTTTGTACATCTCTTAAATATCACCAATGATTGTATCCAAAGGATGATCTCTAGCAACATTGGTTGGTTGGAGGATTGGAAGTTGATTGCTTGCACTTGCTTAATCATTGGGTTGAGATGATGTACTAGCCACTTGATCTTGATCAATGTCATGAGAGTCACTTGCACTAGCTTGATTTGTATTATCTTGCACATTTGAGTTGGAGAGCACTTGCACTTGATCATCTTCATCATTAATCACTTGCCTAGGCCTCAATTCACCAATATCCATGTTCTTCATAGCATTTGAAAGTTGAATGCATCTAACATCTTCTAAGTTCTCATTTTCTTCTTGTGAACCCTTAGTTTCATCAAATTCAACATCATGAACCTCCTCGAGAGTACCACTATCCAAATTCCATACTCTATACGCTTTGCTTGTAGTGGAGTAACCAAGTAGGAATCCTTCATCACATTTCTTATCAAACTTGCCTAATCTTGTGCCTTTCTTCAAGATATAGCATTTGTAACCAAAAACCCAAAAATATGCAATGTTGGGCTTTCTACCATTCAAGAGCTCATATGGTGTCTTCTCTTTCAATCAGTGACAATAGAGGCGGTTGCTACAATAGCAAGCCGTGTTGATAGCTTCGGCCCAAAAAGATTGACTCATATTGTACTCACTAAGCATAGACCTTGCCTATATCAATGAGTGTTCTATTCTTCTCTAACAAGGCCTATTTGATTAAGGTGTGTACTTGGCCGAGAATTGATGTCTAATTCCTAAATTCATCACATAACTCATCAATTCTAGTGTTCTTGAACTCACTACCATTGTCACTTCTAACTCTCTTGATGGTTGTTTCAAACTCATTGTGAATGCCTTTGACAAATGATTTGAATGTTGTAAATACATCACTTTTGTCCACTAGAAAGAATACCCATGTGTATATAGTATAGTCATCCACTATCACAAATCCATATTTATTTCCACCGATACTAGTGTATTGTGTTGGCCCAAACAAATCCATGTGCAATAACTCAAATGCTTTACTAGTGCTCATCATGCTTTTCTTAGGATGGGTGTTTCCAACTTGTTTGCCGGCTTGACAAGAGCTACAAAGCTTATCCTTTTCAAACACAACATCTTTCAAGCCTTTAACTAAGTCATGCTTAATCAATCTATTCAATTGTTTCATTCCAACATGACCAAGCCTTCTATACCATAACCAACCCATGCTAGACTTAGTGAACAAGCATGTTGACAATCTAGCTTCACTAGCATTGAAATCAACCAAGTATAGATTTTCATATCTAAAGCCTTTGAAGATCAAGTTAGAGCCATCTACACTTATGATCTCTACATCATCTACTCTAAATATGCATTTGAATCCAAGATCACACAATTATGCCACAGATAGCAAATTGAAGTTCAAGCTTTCTACTAGCAACACATTGGATATGCTCAAGTCATTGGATATTGACAATCTTACCAAGCACTTTGACCTTGCCTTTGCCATTGTCAACAAATGTGATACTATCATAACCATCATTGCCATTGGTGTTGATTGAGTTGAACATTCTTGCATCACCGGTCATGTGTTGAGTGCACCCTACTATCAAGAACCCAATGTCCTTCCTCCGACTTTGTAATTGACCTACAAAAGAAGATCAATTCTTTTTAGGTACCCAAACTTGCTTGGGTCCTTGAAGATTAGTAACCAAGCTCTTTGGCAACCAAATGGCTTTCTTCTTTGAGCCCATCCATAGGTTTGCCAATGAACTTAGCCTTCACACCATTTATACCATTAACAAGCATATAGGAAGAATTAAGCTTGATGGAGGATACATTAGCATTTTTGCTTTTGTTGGTGCATTCATGCTCTTTATGACCAACTTGCTTGCAACTAGTACAAAACCGACCATTGTTCTTCACAAAACTTGTCTTGTGAGGAGCAAAGGCCGCCTTGCTTTTCTTGGGGGTATAGCCCAATCTCTCTTTGTAGAGAGAAGCTCTTTGGCTACCCAAGGCCATAAGCAAGCAGGTCCTCACGACCATAAGCCTTAGCTAAGGTGTGAGTGAGCTTAGTGACCTCCTTATTGAGGTTCTCATTCTCAATCACTAGTGAGGCATCATAAGTGAGACCATCACTACTAGATGAGGTAGAAGTGGAAGTGCTACAAGAAGGGTTAGTAGGAGCAACAATGATAGGCATAGATAGTGATTCATCTATTATATCACAAGTTAAACATACATTGCAAGTTTCAATATGTTTCCTTTTATTTTGCTCATCAAGCAAAGTGGAATGAGCCTTTTCAAGCTTTTTGTGAGCTTTGCCAAGCTTCTCATTGGCTTCCTCTAGCTTCTCATGAGATGCTTTGAGCTCATCAAAGGACTTGCTTAAGGGCTTTTAGTTCCTTACGCAAGCTTTTGCATTCCCTTCTCTTGATATTAAAGTGTTCTCTAGCATCTTCTAGCATGTTAATTAATTCATCTTTAGTAGGTTCATCATCATCACTATCACTATCATTTTCATTTTCATGTTTATTATCATCAACATGTTCTTCATCACTTTCATCATCATAAGACTGTACCTTAGTGGCCTTAGCCATGAAGCATGATGAAGATTTAAAGAGAGAAGGCTTTTCATTGATGGCAATGCTTGCAAGAACCTTCTTCTTGGTGGTCTTGTGATCATCACTATCATCATCATCATCACTTGAGGAGTCATCACTATCCTAAGTGACTACATATGAACCACCCTTCTTCTTCTTGAAGGCCATCTTGTCCTTCTTCTCTTTCTTTTCCTTCTTGTCCTTCTTCTTGTTCTTCTTGTTGTCATCATCATTGTCACTATTGTATGGCCATTGAGCAACAAGATGATCTTTGCTTCCACACTTGAAGCACCTTCTTGACTCTTCTTTGTTCTTGGATGAAGACTTCTTTCTTCTAGCACAGGTAGCCCTTCTTCACCATGAACTTGCCAAATCTCTTGATAAATAGAGCCATCTTCTCATCATCATCATCATCCCAAGATTCATCTTCTTCACTTGAAGTTTCTTGCTTTGCTTTGCCCTTGGATGATGTGGCTTTGAATGCCACGCTTTTCTTCTTCTCATCCTTCTTCTCCTTCTTTCTTCCTTCTCATCATCATCTCTATAAGTATCATCGGTCATTATATCTCCCAACACTTGGTTTGGTGTCATGGTGTCCAAACCACTCCTCATTAGAATAGTGACCAATATACCAAATCTTGAGGGTAAGCATCTCAAGAACTTGTGGGAGAAGTCCTTATCCTTCACCCCTTCTCCAAGTGCTTTGAGATCATTGATAAGCACTTGAAGCCTATGAAACATCTCTGGCACACTCTCATTCTCCTTCATCTTGAAGCTTTCAAACTTTTCTTTAAGGATATATGCCTTTGCACCCTTCACGCTTGAGTGCCCTCAAATGATTCTTCCAACTTCTTCCAAGCTTCATGTGCCATCTCAATATTCTTGATTTGCTCAAATGTTCTTTCATCAATTGCATCATGAATGGCACTTAGGGCAATGTCATTGTTTTAGAGAAACACTTCTTCGGCAGCGGTGGGATTCTCCGGATCACCAATCTCAATTTTGGTTTCTACCACCTTCCACACCTTTCTATTGATTGACTTGATACGTGTGGTCATCTTTAACTTCCAATAAAGATAATTTATGCCATCAAATTGGGGTGCTTCTTGGTGTTGTTGATTTGAGCTATTTTAACACCGAAGGTCATTAAGCCTCAAATAACGGTGACCTTGGCTCTAATACTACTTGAAAGGTCCTAATGGCTAGAGGGGGATGAATAGCCTAATAAAAATTTCTACAACAACACTTAACAAAAGGTTAGATAATTATGAGGCGAAGCAAGTGTTGCGCTAGCCTAGTCAAAATGCAAGCCACCTACCACAATTCTAGTTTAGATAGTGTCGATTCACACAAGAGGTATGACACTACCCTATGTTAGTATGCTCTCAAAGGCTAACTAAAGAGCCACACCAACCAAGCAAGCAAGCTCTCACAACTAGTTACACTAAAGAGCTTGTCAACTAGTTTGCGATAATGTAAAGAGAGTGATCAAGATAGTTATACCGCCGTATAGAGGAGTGAACCAATCAATCACAAGGATGAATAACAATGAAGACCAATCACCTCAGAATCAAAGGATGAACATAATGATTTTTACCGAGGTTCACTTGCTTGCCGGCAAGCTACTCCTCGTTGTTGCGATTCACTCACTTAGAGGTTCATGCGCTAATTGGCTTCACACGCCAAACCCTCAATAGGGTGCCGCACAACCAACACAAGATGAGGATCACATAAGCCACTGAGCAATTCACTAGAGTACCTTTTGGCGCTCCGCTAGGGGAAAGGTCAAGAACCCCTCACAATCACCACGATCAGAGCCGGATACAATCACCACCCTCCGCTCAACGATCCTCGCTACTCCAAGCTGTCTAGGTGGCGGCAACCACCAAGAGTAACAAGCGAAATCAGTAGCGAAACACGAACACCAAGTGTCTCTAGATGCAATCACTCAAGCAATGCACTTGGATCACTCCCAATCTCACTATGATGATGAATCAATGATGGAGATGAGTGGGAGGACTTTGGCTAGGCTCACAAGGTTGCTATGTCAATGAAAATGGCCAAAGATGTGAGCCATAGCCGGCCATGGGGCTTAAATAGAAGCCCCCACTGAAAATAGAGCCGTTATGCCCCTTCACTGGGCATAACACGGGCCGACCGGACGCTCCGGTCGAACTGATCGGACGCCTAGCCCTCAGCGTCCAGTCACCCGATGGACGCCACGTGTCACTAGCTTCAAACGCTGTTTGTCAGATGTCAACGGCTGTGAGGTGACTGGACGATCTAGCAAAACTGACCGGATGCTGAAGCCCCAGCGTCCGGTCATTTCCAGTAAGCTCCCCAAGGCGTATTTCTTCGACCGAACGCGTCCGATCCACCTTGATCGGACATAGACCAGCATCCGGTGCAATACCCTAGGTACTATGCCGACCGACCAATTCGACCGGACGCAAGCTGCCAGCGTCCGGTGCTTTCTGACCCAGCGTCCGGTCAGTTGACCAACGCCAGCGTCTTCGCTACCAACTCGTTTTCACTTCTAACTTCTTCACCCTTGCTCCAATGTGCCAACCACCAAGTGTATCACCTTGTGCACATGTGTTAGCATATTTTCACAAACATTTTCAAGGGTGTTAGCACTCCACTAGATCCTAAATGCATATGCAATGAGTTAGAGCATCTAGTGGCACTTTGATAACCGTATTCCAATGCGAGTTTCACCCCTCTTAATAGTACAGCTATCAAACCTAAATGTGATCACACTCTTTAAGTGTCTGGATCACCAAAACAAAATAGCTCCTACAAATTATACCTTTGCCTTGAGCTTTTTGTTTTTCTCTTTCTTCTTTTCAAGTTTGAGCCCTTGATCATCACCATGCCATCACCATAGTCATGCTATGATCTTCATTACCTTCTCCACTTGAAGTATGCTACCTATCTCATGATCACTTGATAAACTAGGTTAGCACTTAGGGTTTCATCAATTCACCAAAACTAAACTAGAGCTTTCAGCTGCCCTAAGCTCTTTCTTCACCACTCATCGACGACTTAGTACCACCACCAACAGTGTCTCCCTTTGCATCATCTTCACCAGCGATACAATTTTCTTCTGCAAATAAAAGGTACACACCACGTGACCAATCTATTATTGTCATTCGTCTATTGTGTTGATCATGATGATCTTAGCTATATTGCTATTTAATGCTGCTTGATTTAACTAGTTTGTTAGAGATCTGCATACTAGTTTATGATATTGTCATGATTTGTATTCTGCTATTAATTTGAAAATTAATCAGGAAATTGCCTAATTATTCAACAATCCAAAAACCTTATTGTAGGCCTTTTCCTGAATTATCTATGGCTAGTCTCACTGACGTGCTGAGGCTGAAAAAGTTTTTTGGTGCGTACTTTAAGAGATGGCAAGTAAAGGCCACTAATTGGTTGACAACCATGAAAGTGTTCTGGGTGAGCGCTGGTATGCCCGAGGGAAATATCTCTGAAGAAGATCTAAGAAGATTCTAGGATGCCAACGAGATCTTTGTGGGAGCTATGCAGAATGTACTTTCTGATCATCTATTTGATTCAACTTTGCACATAAAAGATGTAAAGACATTGTGGGATCGTCTGAATGTTACTTACGGTGCATCAGATGTTAGCAGTGAGCTGTACATCATGGAGAGCTTTCATGACTACAAGATGGTTGCTAATCGATCTGTAGTTGAGCAAGCTCATGAGGTTTAGCATCTAGCTAAGGAACTTGAACTCCTTAAGTGTGTCATACCCAATGAATTTGTAGTTGGGTGCATTATTGCTAAGTTGCCTCCTTCATGGAGGGGCTTCTCTACAAGCCTTAAACATAAGAGACAGAAAATATCAGTTGAAAACCTGATAGCATCTCTTGATGTTGAGGAGAAGGCTCAGGCTAAGGACAACATTAAGAAGGAGAACAAGGGGCATCCTAGTGCTAATTTTGTCTAGAGAAACCCACATGGCAGGAACAAAGAAAAGAATAAACCTTTCAATGCCAAGTCTACTACTACCTTCAAAAAGAAGAAGAAAGATAAAGCAAAGGTGCCTTGCTTCACATGTGAAGAGCTTGGCCACTTTTCCAAAGAGTGTTCGAAGCGAGCGGACCACAAAGGAAAAAATAAGAATGTCAATCTCGTGACTACTAGCAATGCTGATGATGGGTATGGTAATCTTCCTACTGTACTATCAGTGTTTCAATCTCCAAGTTGGTGGGTTGATAAATGTGCTAATATTCATGTGTGTGCTGACATCTCTATGTTTTCTTCTTATTAGGGCTCCAAGGTGTCTTTGTACTAATGGGGAATGGGTCGCATGCTTCTGTTCGTGGTGTTGGCACGGTGGATCTGAAGTTTACTTCAAGAAAGATCGTGCAGCTAAGGAATGTGTAGCATGTCCCTACTATACGGAAGAACCTAGTTAGTGTCTCCCTTCTTTTGATAGATGGGTTTAAGGTAGTGTTAGAGTCCAATAAAGTAGTAATGTCTAAGCATGAATAATTTATTGGTAAATGTTATAATTGTGGAGGCTTGTTCCGCCTATCTTTGGCAGATTTTTTTATAAGTCAGTGAATCACTAATGATATTTCAAGTGTTTGGCATTCTTGTTTATGCCATGTCATTTTTGGGTTGATGTCATGTTTATCTAGCATGAGTTTAATTCTAGATTTCACTATGTGTCAAAATCAAAGCAACCTCGAAAGCCTCACAAGGCAGCGGAGGAGAGAAACTTGGCACCTCTAGAACTCATACATTCTGATCTATGTGAGATGAATAGTGTGTTGACAAAAGGTGAAAAGAGATATTTCATGACTTTAATTGATGATGCAACTAGATTTTGCTATGCTTACTTGCTAAAAACTAAAGATGAAATGCTAGACTACTTTAAACTCTATAAGGCTAAATGTGGCAGAACCGCCTAATCTAATGCCTTCTAGGAGTTATCGTCTTCCATTAGACACTAAGCACCCAAGGGAGAACACCAAATTACACAGTTCCATCGGGCACACCTCAGGGGAGAACCCAAAAATCCACATTTTTCCATCAGGATCACAAATAAGAGAATAAAGCTTACATCATTCTTAATCATTTCTTACATCACTTTTAATATAACATCAGAGTATAATATTTATTATTATAACAGTGGAACGTAATCATATTATCAGAGTTATAAACAATTTAATTGAATAGCGGAATATAAACATGTGATCAGAATTTTAGCGAAAATAAATATCTAATCATGACATAATGAAGTATTGATATATAAACTACGACAACAGATTATGAAACTTTCATTTATAAAAGCATTTGATGAAAGTTATAAATAACAACTACGATTGCAGCATAAAGGAATCCTCGCTGAGCCCACTAGGAGGTATCCATACATAAGGGTTAGCTCTAGCTTCCACCTGTCACCTACAACATGGGGAATAAAACCCTGAGTACTCAATTGTACTCAGCAAGACTTACCCAACAAGAGGAAAGAAAAGACTCTAAGGACATGCAAGGCTGTCTAGCTTATGGGTTTATTGCATATGCAGAAGCATTACTAAAAGTGCATCCTTATATTCAATTTTTATTAATAGCCGCATTTGTTCATTAACTAATCATTCTATGAAAGCACATGTGCTACTTTCAAGCAGGTGGTAAGCAATTAGATTTTCTTTTTCCATCTTTCATCTTTCAGCTCTTACTACGGTGCTAAACCGTAGACAAGCCGTACCAGATTTATGGCAATTCATGAATCAATTGTAACACCTTGGGTGTTTAAATATTAAAATCTGACATGTCATCATATGCATTGCAAAGCATTTGGCATTTGGTGAAACTTTGAGATGCATACGCTAAAATAAGTTTATATTTATGTGGTATATGTTGCATTGTATTGTTTTACTCTAGTTCAATGTTTGTTTGGATTTTGAATTTTTTCAGAAAACCCCGCTTTTCAACATTTAAACCCTACCCTGAAAATCCATTTCAAAATCTAAGCATATTTTGGGGTTGGGCCCAAAAGCAAAAGTGTAGAGCTTGGCAAGTTATACAAAGTTTGTTTTTGGAGTTTTTCAAGTTGTTTAGAAAATTTTTGAGTAAATCAAAAAGGCGTAATTTGGTAAATTTCCCTATTCAAATTCAAAAGTTCATTTCAAAATCTAGACCGAATTAGGAGATGGTTATAAAAGCAAAGTTGTAGAACTTTTGATTTTGACCAACTTTTATTTTTGGAGATTTTTGAGTTGTTGCAAAAATTTGGGAGTAATTTGAGTTTCAAACTAGAGGGCAATTTTGTAAATTCGATGAACAGTACTCACCGCTCAAAGCTACACCGGCGGCGACCTTCGGTTTGCTTCCAGGCGTGGTCGTGGCCGTCTTTGGCATCGCGCTGGCGTGGTGAAGGCCACAGCGCAGCTTCCTTGCGCTTCTGAGCTGCTCTATTTAGCCCAGGCCGTCGCCGTTGGCCCCGTTCTCTTGCTCTGTTTTCCCGACGCCACCGCCATAGCTCCGGTGAGCCTGCACCGTCTCCCTAGCGCTGTGATCGTATTGGTAAAGGCCGTTCCAGTTACATCTTTCTCTTGCGCATCCACCCAGCCAACTGTGGTCGGCTGATTTCGCCGGGAACTCGCTGACCACACTCTTCTTCCTCGCGGCCGGTAGAGTCCCTGTCGAGCGAGCGCCGTCGTGGCCAGTACTCTACGGTGAGCTTCAGATCTCGGGAAGCATTGTTTCAGCTTCTCCGTGATGCCGTGGTGCTTAATATCTTGTTGATTGCTCGTTTTGTCCACCACAGCCACTGGAACACCGCCGTTGCCATTGCTCGCACCGCCATGATCGCTGTGAATGCCGCCCCGCTTCACCGTTGCTTCTCTGGCCTTAATTCTTGCTTGAACGTGTTCGTGGTGAGCTACTGGACCTTCCCATGCCCTCTGTTTCCCCGTTTTCGGCTTCGTTTCACCGGCATAGCACTGCCGTGCCACCGCATCCGCCATGGCCGAAGTTGAGCTAGCATAGGACCGTTATCAGATTAAGTAGGGACGTCAATAGATGCGCCTAGTCTTGGTGAACGTTTTGGTACCTTGGCCATCGCCATTGGACTCACCGTTGGCGAGTTATCTCCGGTCAGAGCCGTCACTGCCGTGGTCAACGTCGGAGGTTGAAGATGACATGTGGGACCCGTTGTCAGTGACTCAGCGTTCAAATGGATTTTTCTATTTTCAGATTTGAATGAATAGTGTCTGTTTTTGTTATTTTTGTGTAGATTTATTTAGAGCTCCAAAAATTATGAAAATTTTTGAGTGACTTCTCTGTGAGGTATAGTATTTAAGAAAAATATGAAATAATGTTTTTCAGTAATTTTTAAATGTGATAAAAATTGCTCAATTTATTTATAAATGGATTTCCATGATTTTTCTAGGCTTATTTATTTATCCAAAAATTATGAAATTTGTTTTGCCACTTAGTTAACATGTAATGAACATGTACTAAAATTTTGAGCTCAATCAGAATAAGTTGATTTATTTCATAATTTTGAATTAAATAATTAATTCATAAAAGCAAATAGTAACCTTTAATGATTTAGGTTTTTGTTTGGACTTTTGGATTGAGTGATGACCTCGGATCATTTGTTGTTAATGATCCTTGGCAGTTGATATATGTGTTACGAAAAAGATTTAGTTTGTTTGACTTGCAACTGTACCGCGAAGGAAAGTTGTATTCAAATTATTAATTTTGCATCCATCATCGAGCATCATATTTCGTATTCCGCATCATGTTAAACATGGCATTGTTATTACATGTAGTGAACGAAGGTGAAAACGTGGTAGTTAATCAAGCTGTTGAAGAGGTTAATCCGTCTATTGAGGTCGGATCGAATACTTGTGTAACGTCGCAGGAATCGGACTTTTCCGTCAACGAAGGCAAGCCCCAGATGCATACAACCCTACCTTGTGTTTTACAAATTAATTTCGCTTTTGCTTTCCGTTACTGCATTAAGTGATTAAGAGTTAAGTAAAAGCCTAATTGGTGCATTACCACCCTTGTTATTCCATATTTACCATTTTATCAGTTTTAAACTCGTATATGCCTAGTTTTGCTTAGCTATGCGTAGAACGATGAAAGTCGGATGACTACCTGCCACCTGCAAGTTTTAAATGGAACATTGGTTGTGATATGGGAATGTAGAGTAATAAATCTAGACCGGGCAGACTCGGTGTGTGTGAGCCACAAGACATGGAGGTCTTGTGAGCGGGTTCTTTCCGCCTGTGTCGATTAAGGCACATCCGTTGTTGAATTGTATGAGGTGAGAATTTGTAGTACTAACCACATACTCCGGTAAGCCTGAACTTGGCAATTCTATTACGAGAATGGCTACTCAAGCACTGGGAGTGGAGAGATGGCGGGAATAGCGTGTACCCACGTGGCCATGGGCTGGAATGGTGGAGTACTGTGTTCTCGGGTGGCGCGGACCCATTCTTATTTTAGAGGATCTGAGGGTAGGTTGGTATATGGAGGTCAGGGACCTGCATATGTCATGTGGTCTGGAATTCCCAGCTGGGTTTATAATCGGTTCGAATCGTCATTGCTCCTCGGTTATGGAGACTCAACTCACTGTTCATCATCGTAGAATTAATAACCAGAACTTGAATAAGGCTTGTGAAGGTGCTGAATATGAAGTTTCATGATCTCAGTGCGGATCGTGTCAGCTTTATATATAATTCTTGAGAAGTTTTCTATATAAAGAATGTTGTTAAAAGAGCTTTTACACAAAAGAACTTTGATCATTGTTAAAGCTATACCTTGAATCCCTGAGCCTGCATTACTGAGTTTATCAGTTAATATTTCGGATAAGTCTTGTTGAGTACTTTTGTACTCAGGGTTCGTTGACCCCTTGTTGCAGGTGAGCCTCATAAGCAGATCTGTTTTGGATCGTGCTGCATGACTATCGTTCGTTCTGACGATGAGAAGTAAATGTGTGATCCTTGGGCAGGATGTTTATTTTGTGTGTTATGTATATATTAATTATGCCACTCCACTACTACTATGGTTTGTAATAATTAAAGAACTTAGTTTGTAAGGTTTGAAATAACTGGTTTGTAAACTATGTTATTGTAAGACTTTCGCTGTTTTTACTCTGGTTTTGATATTTGAATAAATGTTGTAATACTGCAATGACTCTGTAACGTGATCCTGCTCGGAAATCATGGATGATTCAGGGTTCCCCGAGGACACCCGACAGTCTTTTTAAGTTCATGGAAACATATGCATAGATGTCAAAGGTCGCCGGACAGTGACAGGTGCATGTGGGCCCTATAACTTAGGAGGTTCTGCCACAGAATGGTATCAGAGTGATCGTTACAAGGTTTTGTTGTATTGTTTTACAAAAACTTCAAAATGATTTGGATGACTAAATTTAACTTGGCAATTTAGTCCAAATTGCTTCTGACTTATCTTATTTCTTTCTCACCATTCCCTATTTAATTAAAAAGGTTTTTGTGTGGTGGAGTAGTAATTATACTATGCCCTATATAAAAATAAATGTTGTTTATGTGCATTATAAACTTTGATGTTTTTGTTCGTAAGAACGATTCATGCATTAGGAATAATTCACTCGTTACTTCCTTCACCTCTTAGTCTGGAGTTAAGCAGTGAGTCTAGTTTGAGGAATGTAATCCATTTTAGCTACTTTTTAGATTTTGATCTAATGGTCTTACTTGGATTAAATTGGCTTCCTACAGTATGGCTCGTGCCAAGATGACGCCCCGTAAGTCCACCGGACCCAAAGGAGTTCCTCGTCACCAACTTGCCCCTAGAAATGATGGTGCTAGCAGTAGCAGTACTAGGCCTGATCCCCAAGTAGAGATACTAAGGGTTTCTATGGAGTTAGCACAATCTACTAGAGATAGGACTTTGGATGTTATACAAATAGGAGAATTACAGGGTCAATTGAGGTAGCTCACCACCGCGCATAGGAACTGCGAAAGTATGTTAGTTCGTACGGTGGAGGGAAGAAATGAAGCTTGGCACAGGGAAAATGTAGCTAGAGCTAGAACTCATGAGCTAGAATTCTATGTAGAAGATTTAGAAGAACATAATACATATCTACATGAGGAAGTTCATAGGCTTAGCAATCTACTAAATCTGAATCATGAGCCTCAAGCTGATGCCATGGACCCCAGTGTCATCCTTGCCGATGATGATGAATCGGGAGAGGAAGAAGAAGAAGATCCTGAAGAATTAGTAATGATCGATGAAAGTGATGATGAAGGCGGTAATAATTCCGGAATGGATACCGAGCCTGAAGTTTGAAGAAATTGAGGAAAAGAGTAGAGTTGTATAATAGTAGCTCTAGTTAAGTTAAGTAGTTTTGTTCTCGTACTCGTGGGTTTGTTTGTACATTAGTAAACTCTTTGTAATGTGTCTAGAGTAAGCTTTGGTACAATTCAATAAAGACATGTGAATAAAGTTTGGTTTGTTATGAGCAGATGCGTCGTACGCGGGGTTTGTATATTCCTGAAACTTCACAAGATGAGGATGGTATTCCAGATCCGCCACCTGTTCCAACCAATTTAGCTGATGCTATAACTGCACTTGTCAATGTGACGGCTGAAAATTCTCGTTTGCTTCATGAGATGGCCCAGAGTAATCAGAATCAGATGTACAGAAACTGTGGACGCCACCATAACCAACAAGAGGCTACATATGTTGATTTCACAGACACAAGACCCCCAGTGTTCACCAAGGTAGATGAACCATTGGAGGCTGATGACTGGCTTCGAACCATGGAGCAGAAATTTGACCTTATCCCATGCACGGAGTATCAGAAACCTACGTTTGCCGCCCAACAACTTAGAGGAGCAGCAAGTGCTTGGTGGGCAAACTTAGTGGCTATGCAACCTGCTGGTATTCCAATAACTTAGGCTAAGTTCTGTACTGCCTTCAGAGCCCATTATATCCCTGAAGGAGTGATGGCTATGAAGCTAGATGAATTCCTTGCTTTGAAACAAGGAGATCAAACCGTGATACAGTATGTGGGAAGATTTAATCATCTATCCCAATATGCATCCGAACATGTCAATACTGATGCCAAGAAGAAGAGGTGGTTTATGAGAGGCCTGAATACCAAGTTGCAGACTATGATGACCACTTGCACCAATGTTACTTACCATGAGGCAGTAAATATTGCAATTGCTTCAGAATCAAAGTATCGGCAGCATAAGGAGCTCAAAAAGAAAAAGAGTGTGCCGTCTGGATCTTTTGGGGGAAATCCGAAGAGGCAGAGGGTGATTTATCATCCAGTACATCATAATCGTCCTCCTTATCGTCCGCCGCAGTTCCAAGCTGGGCAACAGTCAAATGTCCGTCCTGCTATAACCTATCTGAGTTCACAGTCAACCAATGCTCCTAGTGGCAATGCTCCAACATCCTAGGGTCACAACTATCTGTGTTACAATTGTGGAAGAACTGGTCATTTCTCTAGGGAATGTCCATATCCTAGGCAGGCTAATCAAAATTATCAGAAGGCCCCTGCTAATCAACAACAGGGTTAGGCACCAAACAAGAACCCCAATCAGAATGCTCAGAAGGGCAAAGATGAGAGGAAGACAGGACGGGTGTTCTATATTCAAGCTGGAGAAATTCCAGAAGGGGAGCCAGTGATGATGGGTATGTTTCCTGTTGCCAATCACCCTGCAGTTATACTTTTTGATTCTGGCGCATCGCATTCATTCATCAATAGAACATTTGTTGTGAAGCATGAAATTTCAATTGGGGCAACAAAGGAAAGTTTCTTTATACAGTCACCCGGGGGACGTCTATGTACTAAGGAAATGGCATACCAGGTACCCGTAAACCTGGGTGGGCATATTTTTCCCACTACCATGATTATCCTTAAGGATCAGGATATAGATGTAATTTTGGGAATGAATTGGATGTATCAGTATAAGGCTATTATAGATGCTTTGAATAGGACCTTACGAGTGAATTTGCCTGATAGTAATTCTCAACTTCTTATCCAACTTCCAACCCTAAGAAAATCAGTGGGCAAGATTTGTGCAACTGTTGTCAAAGAGATTAGAGATATTCCGGTAGTGTGTGAATTTCCGGATGTGTTTCCTGAAGATTTACCCGGTCTACCACCTGATAGGGATGTACAGTTTAATATAGAGTTACAACCTAGAATAGCTCCGATTTCTCGAAGAGCTTATAGGATGCCACCTAAGGAATTGGCCGAGTTGAAGACTCAGTTACAAGAATTGATTGAGAAAGGGTTTATCCAACCTAGTTTCTCACCTTGGGGATGTCCGGCAATTTTTGTGAAAAAGAAAGATGAGACCCTGAGGTTATGTGTTGACTATCGTCTGTTGAATGAAGTGACCATCAAGAATAAATATCCATTACCTCGGATAGATCTGCTTTTTGATCAATTGGTCAGAGCCAAAGTTTTCTCCAAGATAGATTTGAGATCAGGATATCACCAAATCAAGATAAAGCCTGAAGATATTCCCAAAACGGCGTTTACCACAAGATATGGATTATATGAATACTTGGTAATGTCTTTTGGTTTGACAAATGCTCCAGCTCATTTCATGTATCTAATGAACTCAGTATTCATGCCTGAGCTAGACAGGTTTGTAGTAGTGTTTATTGATGACATTTTAGTATATTCCAAGAATAAGAAAGAACATGCGGAACATCTCTGAATTGTTCTGACCCGTTTGAGAGAACATCAACTATATGCCAAGTTCAGCAAGTGTGATTTTTGGCTTAAGGAAGTGCAATTTCTTGGACATGTCTTGTCAGCCGAAGGAGTTGTAGTTGATCCAAGCAAAGTGAAGGATGTGCTTGATTGGAAACCGCCAACCATAGTTCATCAAGTTCGGAGTTTTCTGGGTTTGGCGGGATATTACCGCCGGTTTATTCCAGATTTCTCAAAAATATCAAAGTCCATAACTGAATTATTGAAGAACCAAGTTAAGTTTGTCTGGTCATTAGATTGTGAGGAGGCTTTCCAGACTTTGAAGAGACTGTTAACCACTGCACCAGTATTAGCCCAACCTGACATCGAGAAGCCGTTTGATGTTTATTGTGATGCTTCAGGTATTGGTATTGGATGTGTATTGATGCAAGAAGGTCGAGTCATTGCTTATGCATCCCGGCAACTTAAGCAACATGAAGAACACTATCCGACCCATGACTTGGAGTTAGCAGCTGTGGTTCATGCTCTGAAGATTTGGCGGCATTACCTGCTTGGTAATACATGTCATATGTATACAGACCACAAAAGCCTAAAGTATATCTTTACTCAGTCAGAGTTGAACATGCGACAGAGAAGATGGTTAGAACTGATTAAGGATTATGACTTGAAAGTACATTATCACCCCGGTAAAGCAAATGTAGTTGCAGATGCCCTCAGTCGCAAAGGTTATTGCAATTGTCTGACAGTGAGGACAATGGATTTGAATTTATGTCAAGAAATGGAGAAGTTGAATGTAGAAGTAATTCAACAAGAAAGTTTGGCCAACATAATTGTTGAAGCCACTATTCGAGATCAAGTTATTGCTGCTTAGAAGGAAAACAAGGGTATAACCCATATTAAGGAAAGAGTCAAGAATGGAAAAGCGGAATGCTTTAGCATTGACAATGAAGATGTGTTGTGGTTCAAGGATCGCCTGGTGGTACCAAAAGTTCCTGAGTTGCGGCAGTCAATTCTAGATGAGGCACATGCTACTAGGTTATCTATCCATCCAGGAAGCAACAAGATGTACCATGATTTGAAGCAAAGATTCTGGTGGACTAAAATGAAAATAGAAATTGCTAGATATATAGTGAAGTGTAATACTTGTCAAAAGGTGAAAGCTATACATTTGAGGTCTGCTGGTGAATTACAACCATTGCCTATTCCATCTTGGAAGTGGGAGGACATAAGTATGGATTTTATTGTTGGTCTACCCAAGACATCAAAAGGATTTAACTTAGTATGGGTTATTGTAGATCGACTCACTAAGTCAGCACATTTTCTTCCAGTTAAGACAATATATCCTATGATCTAATATGCCAAGATGTACTTAGCAAGAATCATGAGTTTGCATGGAGTACCCAAGACTATTGTGTCAGATAGAGGTACACAGTTTGTCTCCAACTTTTGGAAACAATTGCATTCTTCATTGGGTACTAAACTTCTATATAGTACAGCTTATCATCCGCAGACTGATGGACAGATGGAAAGAGTCAATCAAGTACTTGAAGATATGTTAAGGTGTTGTGTCCTTAACTATTCCAATAAGTGGGATGAATGCTTACCTTTGGTCGAGTTCTCATACAACAATAGTTATCAAGAAAGCATTAGAATGACTCCATTTGAAGCACTCTATGGTCGTAGATGCAGAACATCATTGAGTTGGTCTGAACCTGGAGAAAGAAGATTCTTTGGAGTTGACCTTGTGAAAGAAACAGAAGACAAGGTTAGGCAAATACAGAGAAATTTGAAGATAGCTCAATCCTGACAAAAGAGTTATGCGGATAGAAGACGGAGACCATTGGTATTTACCAAAGGAGATTTTGTATATCTGAAAGTATCACCAATGAAGGGAGTTACCCGTTTTGGTGTTAAAGGAAAGTTGGCACCTCGATATATTGGACCATATCAAATTTTGGAAAGGTATAGAAAAGTGGCATATCGCTTGCAATTACCTAAACATCTTGCAGCCGTGCATGATGTGTTCCATGTTTCTCAATTGAAGAAATGTCTCCGAGTGCCTGAACAGAATGTTGAAGTTGAAGGAGTGGAACTAGAACTGGATTTAACTTATTTCGAATATCCTATCCGAGTGTTAGATCAGAAAGATCGTGTTACTCAAAGACGGACAATCAAGTTCTATAAAATACAATGGAATCAACATTCAGAAGAGGAAGCTACTTGGGAATCAGAAGACTACTTGTTAGAAAAGTTTCCAGAATTTCTAGCGTCAATATAGAATAGAATAATGTTAGTTGAGCTCGGTTGCTACAAGTTGTGTTTTGTAAAGTAACCTCGGCTATTTTATGGACAGAGTTTGTATGTGTTCTCGCGTCACATTTCCTTTTCCATTACTTACCCTATGGCTTTGAATCTCGGGGTGAGATTTCTTTTAGGGGGAAGGATTGTAACACCTCGGGTGTTTAGATATTAAAATCCGACATGTCATCATATGCATTGCAAAGCATTTGGCATTTGGTGAAACTTTGAGATGCATACACTAAAACAAGTTTATATTTATGTGGTATGTGTTGCATTGTATTGTTTGACTCTAGTTCAATGTTTGTTTGGATTTTGAATTTTTCCAGAAAACCCCGCTTTTCAACATTTAAACCCTACCCTGAAAATCTATTTCAAAATCTAAGCATATTTTGGGGTTGGGCCCAAAAGCAAAAGTGTAGAGCTTGGCAAGTTATACAAAGTTTGTTTTTGGAGTTTTTCAAGTTGTTTAGAAAATTTTTGAGTAAATCAAAAAGGCGTAATTCAGTAAATTTCCCTATTCAAATTCAAAAGTTCATTTCAAAATCTAGACCGAATTAGGAGATGGTTATAAAAGCAAAGTTGTAGAACTTTTGATTTTGACCAATTTTTATTTTTGGAGATTTTTGAGTTGTTGCAAAAATTTGGGAGTAATTTGAGTTTCAAACTGGAGGGCAATTTTGTAAATTCGATGAACAGTACTCACCGCTCAAAGCTACACCAGCGGCGACCTTCGGTTTGCTTCCAGGCGCGGTCGTGGCCGTCTTTGGCGTCGCGCTGGCGCGGTGAAGGCCACAGCGTAGCTTCCTTGCGCTTCTGAGCTGCTCTATTTAGCCCAGGCCGTCACCGTTGGCCCCGTTCTCTTGCTCTGTTTTCCCGACGCCACCGCCATAGCTCCAGCGAGCCCGCACCGTCTCCCTAGCACCGTGATCGTCTTGGTAAAGGCCGTTCCAGTTCCATCTTTCTCTTGCGCATCCACCCAGCCAACTATGGTCGGCTGATTTCGCCGAGAACTCGCTGACCACGCTCTTCTTCCTCGCGGCCGGCAGAGTCCCCGTCGAGCGAGCGCCGTCGTGGCCAGTACTCTACGGTGAGCTTCTGATCTCGGGAAGCATTGCTTCAGCTTCTCCGTGATGCCGTGGTGCTTAATATCTTGTTGATTACTCGTTTTGTCCACCACAGCCACTGGAACACCGCCGTCGCCATTGCTCGCACCGCCGTGATCGCTGTGAACGCCGCCCCGCTTCACCGTTGCTTCTCCGGCCTTAATTCTTGCTTGAACGTGTTCATGGTGAGCTACTGGACCTTCCCATGCCCTCTATTTCCCCATTTTCAGCTTCATTTTGCCGGTGTAGCACTGCCGTGCCACCGCATCCACCATGGCCGACATTGAGCTAGCATAGGACCGTTATCGGATCAAGTAGGGACGTCAATAGATGCGCCTAGTCTTGGTGAACGTTTTGGTACCTTGGCCATCGCCATTGGACTCACCGTCGGCGAGTTATCTCTGGTTAGAGCCGTCGCTGCCGTGGTCAACGTCGGAGGTTGAAGATGACATGTGGGACCTGTTGTCAGTGACTCAGCGTTCAAATGGATTTTTCTATTTTTAGATTTGAATGAATAGTGTCTATTTTGTTATTTTTGTGTAGATTTATTTAGAGCTCCAAAAATTATGAAAATTTTTGAGTGACTTCTCTGTGAGGTATAGTATTTAAGAAAAATATGAAATAATGTTTTTCAGTAATTTTTAAATGTGATAAAAATTGCTCAATTTATTTATAAATGGATTTCCATGATTTTTCTAGGCTTATTTATTTATCCAAAAATTATGAAATTTGTTTTGCCACTTAGTTAACATGTAATGAACATGTACTAAAATTTTGAGCTCAATCAGAATAAGTTGATTTATTTCGTAATTTTGAATTAAATAATTAATTCATAAAAGCAAATAGTAACCTTTAATGATTTAGGTTTTTGTTTGGACTTTTGGATTGAGTGACGACCTCGGATCATTTGTTGTTAATGATCCTTGGTAGTTGATATATGTGTTACGAAAAAGATTTAGTTTGTTTGACTTGCAACTGTACCGCGAAGGAAAGTTGTATTCAAATTATTAATTTTGCATCCATCATCGAGCATCATATTTCGTATTCCGCATCATGTTAAACATGGCATTGTTATTACGTGTAGTGAACGAAGGTGAAAACGTGGTAGTTAATCAAGCTGTTGAAGAGGTTAATCCGTCTGTTGAGGTCGGATCGAATACTTGTGTAACGTCGCAGGAATCGGACTTTTCCATCAACGAAGGCAAGCCCCGGATGCATACAACCCTACCTTGTGTTTTACAAATTAATTTCGCTTTTGCTTTCCGTTACTGCATTAAGTGATTAAGAGTTAAGTAAAAGCCTAATTGGTGCATTACCACCCTTGTTATTCCATATTTACCATTTTATCAGTTTTAAACTCGTATATGCCTAGTTTTGCTTAGCTATGCGTAGAACGATGAAAGTCGGGTGACTACCTGCCACCTGCAAGTTTTAAATGGAACATTGGTTAATTATGTTAGCATGTGATATGGGAATGTGGAGTAATAAATCTAGACCGGGCGGACTCGGTGTGTGTGAGCCACAAGACATGGAGGTCTTGTGAGCGGGTTCTTTCCGCCTGTGTCGATTAAGGCACGTCTGTTGTTGAATTGTATGAGGTGAGAATTTGTAGTACTAACCACATACTCCGGTAAGCCTGAACTTGGCAATTCTATTACGAGAATAGCTACTCACGCACTGGGAGTGGAGAGATGACGGGAATAGCGTGTACCCACGTGGCCATGGGCTGGAATGGTGGAGTACTATGTTCTCGGGTGGCGCGGACCCATTCTTGTTTTAGAGGATCCGAGGGTAGGTTGGTATATGGAGGTCAGGGACCTGCATATGTCGTGTGGTCTAGAATTCCCAGCTGGGTTTATAATCGGTTCGAATCATCATTGCTCCTCGGTTATGGAGACTCAACTCACTGTTCATCATCGTAGAATTAATAACCGAAACTTGAATAAGGCTTGTGAAGGTGCTGAATATGAAGTTTCATGATCTCAGTGCGAATCGTGTCAGCTTTATATATAATTCTTGAGAAGTTTTCTATATAAAGAATATTGTTAAAAGAGCTTTTACGCAAAAGAACTTTGATCATTGTTAAAGCTATACCTTGAATCCCTGAGCCTGCATTACTGAGTTTATCAGTTAATATTTCGAATAAGTCTTGTTGAGTACTTTTGTACTTAGGGTTCATTGACCCCTTGTTGTAGGTGAGCCTCATGAGCAGATCTGTTTTGGATCGTGCTGCATGACTATCGTTCGTTCTGACGATGAGAAGTAAATGTGTGATCCTTGGGCAGGATGTTTATTTTGTGTGTTATGTATATATTAATTATGCCACTCCACTACTACTATGGTTTGTAATAATTAAAGAACTTAGTTTGTAAGGTTTGAAATAACTGGTTTGTAAACTATGTTATCGTAAGACTTCCGCTGTTTTTACTCTGGTTTTGATATTTGAATAAATGTTGTAATACTGCAATGACTCTGTAACGTGATCCTGCTCGGAAATCGTGGATGATTCGGGGTTCCCCAAGGACACCCGATAGTCTTTTTAAGTTCATAGAAACATATGCATAGATGTCAAAGGTCGCTGGACAGTGACAGGTGCATGTGGGCCCTATAACTTAGGAGGTTCTGCCACAGATGCCCCTAGCTAGGTACCCCGAAAACACACGCCCACTTGTATCTCGGGCACAAGCAGTACTAACCTATCACCCTCCTGTCCTGGGTGTCTAGGTCCCCATCCAAACTGGGACTCTAAGCCACCGCCCCTGAGTTCCAGACTCAGTGCGGTGCAAGGACATCCTCCACCAAAAAGAAACCCTGACAGTTGGTCTAGAAAGAGCCAGATCCAACGACAAGAGAGCAACAAGTCTTACAAGCGCCCATATATAAGTATGTGCTCGAGATAATAAATCTGTGACTTGCCTCGAGACTTATGCAATGATCGGTCCTTAACCGATACAGACAGGGAAAGCAGTGTAACTAAGCTATGCCCCACGTCTACGGCGACACAACCTCTTACACCCACCAATACCTAAAACATATCCCTGCCCGATCACCATTTTTCCTTCCACCATTTTTATATATTCCAAGTGATAATAATTCAATAATATAATTCCTATCTCTCGCGAGTGACAGCCATCACTCGACTTCTACCGGAGTCCTGTAGCATAGCAATCTACATGATCATGTCATACTAGTAAGACTCATAGGATAAAGATATATATATGCAAGTGGGTTTCATTCATCTCCTTAAAACTTGATGCACAAACATAATTTAAACTGTAGAAAAGTAGGAGTTATGCACCGGGGCTTGCCTGGGTAAGATATATATTAAAAAGTTAGTATCTGCATCTTTAGATCATCCACCATCAACTGAATAGAAAGCCCATTGCATCATCTTCGGATTCCCAATTATCCTTCAATCAATCCGTTGATCCATCATCGTACCTATATGATATGCAATACGATGCAATGCAAAGACGTAATTAATCAACTTGCAACCGTGACTTGTAAAATACGATTTACGCCTCTCAAGTTAACGAGCTAGTTCTAACGATGACTGTACTTAGGCTACATATCCATATTGTCGAATAAGACACTATTTTCCAACAATTATTTTAGTTACATAAACCCAAGTTGTTTCTTTATTTCATTCTATCGATTTAATCATTATTCGAAATAGGACATCATTATCCATCTACCAAACTAATTATTCTGAAGCTACAAAAATTACAGTGAGCAACTAATATTGCTAGAAGCCTACTATAAAATTTTAGATTCAACACTATTACCTATTTCTCATGGAAATTCCTACAAATTCACATTTTAACAATATTAAGCATGTTAAAATAATTAGAGCAAATCCTAAAAATATACATAACCTATGTGAACGAAATACCCTATCAGATAGATCATGATTTTAGGAACAATATTCCTACCCGGTCACCATTTTTCCTTTCCACCATTTATATTTATTCCAAGTGATAATAATTCAATAATATATTTCCTATCTCTCACGAGTGACAACCATCACTCGACTTCTATCGGAGTCCTGTAGCATAGCAGTTTACACGATCCTGTCATACTAGTAAGACTCATAGGGTAAAGATATATATATATATATGCAAGTGGGTTTCATTCAACTCCTTAAAACTTAATGCACAAACATATTTTAAACTACAGAAAAGTAGGGGTTATGCACCGGGGCTCGCCTGGGTAAGATATATATTAAAAAGTTAGTATCTGCATCTTCAGATTATCCACCATCAACTGAATAGAAAATCCATTGCATCATCTTTGAATTTTCAATCATCCTTCAATTGATCCGTTGATCCATCATCGTACCTATATGATATGCAATGCGATACAATGCAAAGATGTAATTAATCAACTACAACTGTGACTTGTAAAATACGATTTACGCCTCTCAAGTTAATGAGCAAGTTCTAACGACGACCATACTTAGGCTACATATCCATATTGTCGAATAAGACGCTATTTCCCAATAATTATTTTAGTTACATAAACCCAAGTTGTTTCTTTCTTTTATTCTATCGATTTAATCATTATTTGAAATAGGGCATTATTATCCATCTAGCAAACTAATTATTCTGAAGCTATAAAAATTACAGTGAGCAGCTAATATTGCTAGGAGCCTACTGTAAAAATTTTAGATTCAACACTATTATCAATTTCTCATGGAAATTCCTACAAGTTCACCTTTTAACAATATTAAGCATGTTAAAATAATTAGAGCAAATCCTAAAAATATACATAACCTAAGTGAACAAAATACCCTATCAGATAGATCATGATTTTAGGAACTCAACAAAATTGGTTTGGCATTTTAAAGATTTTTCTATGATTTACTGCGAATTTTACAAGTTTATTTTTAGAACTAAATTAACAAATGCTTTAGAACGAAAGAGAGCCAGCGGCCATCAAAATTGGCCCAGCGAATGCGTGGCCACAGCATGTCCCATGACCGGCGCTCCAGACCGGCACGTAGGCGCGCATGGCCAAACTGGCCAGGCGCGGCCCAGCGGCCTAGGACCGGCCCACAGAGCACGTGGCCCATTCACGGCGCGAATGGCCTAGGCAGGCCGTGGAGCAGGCACGACCACAGAGGCGTAGGGCGAGTGGCCCACAAGCCAGCCAACGTGGCGTGGCCCAGGCACAGCACACATTTTTGCAATAAAGGCCCCCACATTTCTACCTATTAATATGCTTCCATTTCTACTATTCCTGTGAGTCAATATTATCGCACCTAGGCCCTTACTTTTATCACTATTTACACTTAAGTCCACCAGCTACCTTGATACGGAGCAGCGCAGGGCAGAGGAATCGACCGACGGCCGACGAAAGCGATGTGTAGGGCAACGAGGGCGACCACGGCGCACCGGTGGGTGGTTGCGGCATGGCGGCTGGTGAGGGCAGCCCTTCGACACTGGTGGACCAGCGCTGAAGGCAGAGCCCCACGGTGGCATCGATGGCGTGCGGCAACGTGGCTCGGCAGCGTCAGCGGCTCCAAGCGCGGACGGTGTCAGGATGGAGGCGCAGGAGCAGGCATGGCCGAAGAGGACGGCGCGACCAAGAACCGACCCCCCACGAGGTTCTCCGCGTGGTGGTGTGGCGAGGTAGAGCTGCACACGGCCACTCGAGCCCAGGCGCGCTCGTGGGGAGACAGGGCAACTGAACAGCGGCGAAGGAGCGGGGAAGGGGGCGGCATTGCGGCATGGAGAAGGCAGTGGTGATGCGGTACATGATAGCATGGGGGAGAAGCGCGGCCATGACCTGGCATGCCTAGCCACGTCAAGGACCAAGGCAAAGGGGCACCTAAGAGGGGCAGTGTCTGGCCGGGGCAGGTCAGGGAGCTTGCTTGTGCGGTGGCCAGCGATGGAAGTGCGGCCACGGCGAGCGCTGCGGCTCGGTCCAGCATAGGACCGTGGTGGTGCTCTAGGCTTGGGCGGTTGTGGCTGGCTCTGAGATGACACTATGGAGCAGCAGGGCAGCGCTACGGCATGTGTGCGACCAAGGAGTAGCAGGCCCAGCGCGGTAGGGTGGCTCCCTGGCTCCGATGGATGCTCGCACGTGCGGTAGCGGTGACGACTGAAGGCGCAGCAATGGCAGGGCACTGCGGGCCGACGCAGCTGTGGCTTGGTAGGGCGACGGCGCTGTAGGCGCGAATGGAGGTGAGCAGGGAAGGGAGAGCATGAACTGGGACTGCGGTTGAGCGCGTAGCAAGCAGAGGAAGGAAATGAGCAAGCAGTGGCGGTAGCAGCTCGGCTCGAAGAAGCAATCGGAGACATAGCAGAGAAGAATGGGGAGGATTCGGCCTTCACTCGAATGAGAACATAGGGCAGCATAGAGATAAAGCATGCAGACAGGGACAAGATGAGGTAGGCAAGCAGAGGGAGGTGAGGGAAACAAAGAGCGACTAGCGGATAGGAGCTGGGGCTGGCCGCTAGAATAGAAAAGGAAGGGGACAACAGCATGAGGGTCGGACCAACTTCCACTATGCAGGGACCGTGTGGCTGTGCTCCAGCAACATTTCAAAGCCGATGGACGATGTGAGCAGTAGGACAAGCAAGGTAGTACATGGCAGCAGTAGTCCGGCCAACTTTCATCCATTAGCGCGCGCGTCATACCGACGAGTGAGGTGGGGCGAGTGGTCAGCAGGCACTATCGTTATTATTCAGTTCTCAAATATTCATTTACCAAGACGACTATTTATATTTTCCAACATGGCTAAAGCACTAAAGTTTGTTACTCGATATTTTAAATGCAACCAAAATCATGCTCCGAATTTTACTTACTATATACCAGTCATATCGTATTCTTGTTTATAAACATTGTTTTTCATGCTTAATCCTAATAGAACAAATCGTTCACTATCTATTGGTTAGAATTATCGTTTGACATTCCTAAATATTTTTACCGTACCTTTAACTTGGGCGTTACTAGCATCCACAAAACTAAGTCACACTAGATTCACTTATCGACTCAAGTACATTTTAAATCAAAAATCCGAGAAACCTGTTTTTGGAAATTTTACTTAGGCCTAAATCGTGGTGCTAAGCAGCTCATAACACTAGGGGTGCTACACTAAAGTTGAGAATCAACTAGAGAGAAAGATTAAGCGTCTAAGGTTGGATCTTGGTGGTGAATATTTTCCTAGATTATTTAATGAATTCTATGAGGAACATGGTATTATTTATGAGCGGATGTCTCCCTATTCGCCCAAATCAAACAGGGTTGCCTAGAGGAAGAACGACACGCTAACTGACTTGGTGAATGCCATGTTAGACACTACAAGTTTATCTAAGGCATGGTGGGGGGAGGCTTTATTTACTATAAGTCATGTCCTGAATAGAATTCCAAACAGAAATAAAGAGACAACCCCATATGAGAATTGGGTTGGGAGGAAACCATCACTTTCATACTTGCGCACGTGGGGATGCTTGATGAAGGTCAACATACCAATTTCTAAGAAGTGCAAGCTTGGACCAAAGATTGTAGACTGTGTCTTTCTAGGATATGCTCATCAGAGCATTGCCTATAGGTTTTTAGTAGTAAAATCTAAAGTTCCTGATATGCATGTTGATATAATTATGGAATCTCGTGATGCTACATTTTTTGAGAACATATTTCCTATGAAAGATATGCATAGCAATGCTAGATTTTCTTCTGAGATGGCTCCTAATTTTACTACACCTATTGAGTCTCCTGTTGAGTCATTTGAGCAACCACTTGAAGAAGTCCTTGAGAAGGATGACAATGAAGTTCCTACGAGGAACAAGAGACATAGGATTGCAAAACCTTTTGGTGATGATTTCATTGTGTACCTTGTGGACGATACTCCCACCTCTATTGTAGAGGCGTATGCATCTCCGAACGTAGATGATTGGAAAGAAACTATTCGTAGTAAGATGGACTTGATACTTTCTAATGGGACTTGGAAATTATCTAAGCTTCCGAGCTGTCGTTTGGTTGCAAACTTATGGGTTGTAAGTGGGTGTTCAAGAAGAAGCTTAGACCTGACTGGTACTATTGACAAGTACAAGGCTTAGCTTGTGGCCAAGGGTTATACCCAGAAGCAAGGCGAGGATTTCTTTGATACTTATTCACCTATTGCTAGAATGACCACTATTCGAGTGCTACTTTCCCTGGCTGCCTCATATGATCTTCTCATTCATCAAATGGATGTGAAGACAACTTTCCTTAATGGAGAGTTGGATGAGGAAATCTATATGGATCAGCCTGATGAGTTTGTAGTAAAAGGTGAAGAGCGCAAGGTGTGCAAGTTACTGAAATCATTGTATGGCTTGAAACAAGCACCTAAATAATGGTATGAGAAGTTTGACACAACTTTAATGAGTGCGGGCTTTACCATAAATGAGGCTAATAGGTGTGTGTACTATCGACATGGTGGGAGCAATTCTGTTATATTATGCTTATATGTCGATGATATTCTAATCTTTGGCATGAACATTAATGCAATTAATGAGGTCAAGTCTTTTCTGTCTAAGAGCTTTGACATGAAAGATCTAGGAGAAGCTACTGTGATTCTAAACATTAAGTTGATTAAGAATGAGAGTGCGATTACTTTGTTGCAATCTCACTATGTTGAGAAGGTCTTGAGCCAGTTTGGCTTTATGGATAGCAACCCTTCTCCAACACCTTATGATCCTAGCATGACTTTGAGAAAAGAACAAAAAGATAGGTAGAGACCATATGAGATACTCTCAGATTCATTGGTTCACTTCATGTATTTAGCTAGCGCAACAAGACCAGATATCTCTTTTGCTGTGAGCAAGTTGAGTAGGTACACGTCCAACCCGGGTGATGATCATTGGTGTGAACTTGAAAGGGTCTTGCGTTATCTTAAAGGTACAATGAGTTTTGGGATTCACTATTCTAGGCACCCAGTTGTGCTTGAGGGATATATTGATTCGAACTAGAAATATGATATTGACCAAATCTACGCCACTAGTGGGTATGTGTTTACTTTTGGAGGTGGCGTAGTGTCGTGGAGGTCTTGCTAAACAGACTTATTTTAACAAAATCAACCATGGAAGCAGAACTTACTGCTTTAGATACAGCTTCTGCAGAGGCAGAATGGCTGCGTGAGCTCTTAGTTGAACTTGTCGTTGGTTGAAAAACCAATACCGGCTATCCTTATGAACTGTGATAATCAAACTATGATTACTAAAGTGAACAAGTGCTAAGGATAATGCGAAGTCCATAAGACACGTTAAAAGACGTTTGAAGACTGTCAGGAAGTTGAGAAACTCCGAAGTAATAGTTGTGGTCTATGTGCAAACAGACAAAAATCTGGTAGATCCCTTTACAAAAGGGCTATCACGGAATGCTGATAGAAATTGCATCAAGGAAAATGGGTATGAGACCCATGTGAGTTTACAATAGTAGTAACCCAACCTTTTTGATCGGAGATCCCATGACTAAGGATCTGGGAAGAACAAGCTATTGGTAAACTAAGGAGAGTAAACTATAACCCTCTCTATGTGAAGATGCAATACTCTCAAAGCAATGATGCACTGTATGGTAGGTTGGCGAATGTCTTAATGTGTTCTATTGGATTTAACAAGCGAAGATGTTCCTACAGAGCATTCTTTAAAGAATATACCTATATGAGCCCGACTATATAACGTCGCAGTCTATGAGACTTGGGTGATCTCTAGTAAGCTCATGAAGAGACTAGGGAGTACGACGTATATGCTCCACCCACAGGGAAGGCTACTGGCAGCCAGGTACTAGTTTGACTTTGAGTAAAACTCGTTCGCACAAAACTTACAATTCAAGGCATTGGCCATTGTTCAAGTTGTGGATGGGTATAACTTAAAGCTCTAGGCGAATGTTCAACTTAACAGTCTCTGCTGAAACACTGGTATATAAACAATAGTGGGAGAAGGAAAATATCTATACTGAGCAGTTGAGATCTGGTGGGGGATTGTTAGAATTTATACGAATAATTCCCCTAAATTCATATGAAGAAATTCTAATAAATCTCAAAGGCCCAATACTTGTGTTCCCTAATGGGCTTTAATGTTTAAGCACATGAGTAGAGGTGGGAGGTACCACATTAATTAGTAACATATTACTAGTTGATGTGGAAGTAGGGGGTTCTCATCCCTATATATATGTACCAATCCTCCTGGGAAAAAGACACACAAAAAACTATTAATGGGAGTTCTAGTTTGGAAAATCCAAAGGTAGTAAATTAGTATTTTTCTCTTCTCGTTGCTGCGCTTGTCGCCGTAGTCTCTCCATCCCGGATGTCTGCGTGTACCGACGTTCGGGAGAACAGATCTCTGGAACCCTCAGTCCTTGTGATCCTGCACCGGGAGAGGACGTATAAGGTTTTTGGGAAGCGCTCGTCGCGCGACTGCTCCCGACTTCCTCGACGGGTCGTCTTCCATTCCATCCAAGTCAGGGCGGTGCTATGTCCCGACGTATTCGTCGTCAGCTGCTCCGAACTCTTCCTTCACCACTCATCGACGACTTAGTACCACCACCACCAGCATCTCCCTCTGCATCATCTTCACCAAGCGACACCATTTTTTCTGCATAGAAAAGGTACACACCATGTGATCAATCTATTATTGTCGTTTCTCTACTGCAGTTGATCATGATGATCTTAGCTATGTTGCTTAGATATAGTTGCTATTAATGCTGCCTGATTTAACTGATATGTTAGAGATCTGCATGTTAGTTTATGAGATTGTCATGATTTGTATTCTACTATTAATCTGAAAATTAATCAGAAAATTGCTAGGCTGATGCTCCGGCTTACCAACTTACTCCTCCTAGAGCCTTTTCTTTTTTCTTTTTAAAAGTTAAATATTGCCTTTTTGTTTGCCACGTGGCAAGTAGATCACAGGACCAATGCCGTCCTTCTAGAAACTCTTGCCGATTCAAAGGGGCAGCAGGGTTCACCCTCGCCCACCAAGCAGGCAGACACGTACTGTACGGTTGAAAAACACCAGGCGACTCGCTTGTTTAGTTCCACCTTAAATTTCTAAAAAGTGCTACAGTATCTATTAAATTAAATGTTTGTGGCTCGTGCATGGAGCATTAAATATAGACGAAAAAAAACTAATTGCACAGTTTGGTGAAAAATTACGAAACAAACGTTTTGAGCCTAATTAGTCCATAATTAAACACTAATTGTCAAATAAAAACAAAAGTGCTACAGTAGCCCTAAATTCCAACTTCCCTAAATTAAACACGCGCCGATGATAACAAGGAAAGGCGCGGCAAGATAAAAAAAAAACACAGAGATTCAGTAGAATTAATTACTCTACTTCTGAATTTAGTTGGACTACGCGTAGAGTTGGGAGCTTGGGGCTAAAGGTAAAACAGCCCCGAGAAAAAAGCATCCGCGAAAACCTTCGCGGTGAAGGCGTAGACTGAGACAGGGGGTGCCCCCGCGTGCCGCGACATCCACGTCTCGTCGCCAGGGGGCGACGCGGTTTGGCGACCTTCCCCGAAGCTTCCTCCGGCGCTCCCGGCCCCCGTCCTGCTTGCCAACTGACGCCGAACGCACACGATGACACGGCGCGCTCGAGTCAGCAGTCACACCACCACCGCCACGGGTACGAGACGAGACGCACCACCCCACCCACCGAAGCGGCGATAAAACCGCCCTCGGCACACGCGGCGGCACCTCCACACTTGCACTTGGTTGGAGCTTCTCCTTTTTCCATTGCTCTGCTTCGCGTCTCCCTCCCTCCTTGCCTCCGCCTAACACAGCAGCGCAGGAACACAGAGAGGGATCGAGGCCATGGAGGGCTACGACCGCGAGTTCTGGCAGTTCAGCGACACGCTGCGCCTGCAGACGGCCGCCTTCTCGGGCTTCTCCCTCGGCGACTCCATCTGGTCCCCCGCCACCGCCGACCGGCGCAACAACAACAACGACCTATTCGCCGCCTCCGCGTCGCCCGCCAACGCCGCCGCCAAGAACAACGGCGTCGTCGGCCTCAAACTCAACGATGGCGGACCGGGCCTCATCGGCTCCGGGAAGCTCGCCTTCGGCGGCGGCAAGGCCGACCGCTACAACAACCTCCCCACCACCGAGAAGGCCGCGTCCGTGTACAACTACAACAACAACGGCGGCGGCTACGCCAAGAACAACAACAACAACGCCCTGGCGTTCAGCAAGATGGGGAGCTACGGCTACACCAGCAACGGCAACAACAGCAGCGGGGAGGTGAAGAGCTACTTCAACAAGTCCGCCGGGAGGGCGGCGAGCAACAACAGCCACGGGCACGCCGGCGGCAAGAAGGGCGGGGAGTACGGCAAGAAGAAGCACGCCAAGAACGAGGGCAACAACGGCGGTGGCGCGGCGGCCACGGACAAGCGGTTCAAGACGCTGCCGGCGTCGGAGGCGCTGCCGCGGGGCCAAGCCATCGGTGGGTACATCTTCGTCTGCAACAACGACACCATGGACGAGAACCTCAGGAGGGAGCTCTTCGGTGAGTCACTGATCGACTGACTGACCGCACGCATAAAAATTGCATCTTTCTATCTCTATTTCAGTGAAAAAAAATAGGAAAACTGAAAAGGAGCAATATTTGTTCATATCTTTGAACTTGTTGATTGATGTTGATGATGATAAACACCAGCAGCATGCTGATTAGTGGTGTTGTGTGTTGATGGATGGATGCAGGGCTGCCGTCGAGGTACAGGGACTCGGTGCGGGCCATCCGCCCAGGGCTGCCTCTTTTCCTCTACAACTACTCCACCCACCAGCTCCACGGCATCTTCGAGGTACTCCTACACTACAGTAGCCAATTCGTGATCCCCTTTCTCGCTTCTTCATCTGTCCTTAGTTGTACCGTACCGTACTCATGGATCCGATTCGATTCCGATCACCAGGCCGCGAGCTTCGGCGGGACCAACATCGACCCGGCGGCGTGGGAGGACAAGAAGTGCCCCGGCGAGTCGCGCTTCCCTGCACAGGTACCTATCTGCTTCATTCAATCCAGTCCTCTCATGGCGGATGATCGATCAGCTCAGCTCAGCCACGCAACTATCTTGTCATGGCGGATGATCGATCAGCTCAGCCACTAGCGTGACTTTTTCACTTGTTTGAGTGGTTCAACAACACCAAACAGTACATTACCGACAGACGAAGGCTAGCCGCTAGCGTAGCGACCCATAACCCATTCACTTCACATGTGGCGACGACGTGTGGAATCGCAAAAGATTAGAGGCCCCGGGATAAATTTGTCTACAATCGCCGTGTGCGGAACTAAACCGACTCGTTACTAGTTCAGCTTGGACAGTCAGCAGAGAGGTTCGGTGTCTTTAGGTCAGCTCGTCCCGTTGGTTTGGGCTGGATTCACTCTTGAGCCATGGCTGAAAGTATAATTGATTGGTTTTGTGTAAGAAAAAAAAAACTATTTCGTTGATTTATAAGTCATAGTTTATTGGGCAAATACGACCGAGCGAATTCCTATGTTGCTTGGCCAGCCGGCAGAGGATCGATCTGGTCGCAGGGCGACGGAGCATGCGTCAGAGCATCTAGGGCCTAAATTATAAATTTTTGTAATCCGGATACTGTAGCACGTTTGGTTTGTATTTGACAAATATTATCCGATCATAGATTAACTAGGCTCAAAAGATTCGTCTCGTGATTTACAACCAAACTGTACAATTAGTTACTTTTTTTATCTACATTTAATACTCTATACATGCGTCTAAAAATTAATATGATGAGAGAGTGAAAAAACTTAGAACTTTGAGGTAATCTAAACAAGTCCTAGATGCAGCAACTGCAAGCGGTGTGAGGGTGTCACCTGTAGCTGTAGCCTGTATTCCATCTCAACTACTAGCAGCCTGTTCGCTTGCTCGTAAATGATCGTAAATTTCTAGCCGGGAACAATGTTTTTCTCTTATACCAAACCAGTCAGCAGTAAATAATTCACGATACGATACGACCTCTCGAATAGGCTATAGAGGACATAGGAGTAGTTGTTGTTGCCCAAGTGGTGACGCATGGTGCTTGTGATGTGCAGGTGCGGGTGGCAACGCGGAAGATCTACGACCCACTGGAGGAGGACGCCTTCCGTCCCATCCTCCACCACTACGACGGACCCAAGTTCCGGCTGGAGCTCTCCGTCACCGAGGCCCTCGCCCTCCTCGACATCTTCGCCGACAAGGACGACGCCTGATCCTGATCCTGATCCTGATCGGATCGTCAGGCACTCAGGCTTGGAATTTGGGTGAATGAATAATGGATGGACTTGTGGAGCAGTATATTAATAATAATTAATATAATATATCCACCTTTGTTTGATATTAAGGGCTATGTATGAGGCACGCGTCCCATTGTTTTGTTTTTATATAACACTTGTGCGATGATTGCAGAGGACTAGCCCTCGTTTTTTGTAAGACAAAACTCGTACTAACATATCTGTATTATTCAGGTCCAACTGACATGTATAAACCATCTGTGAAATGATCTGTTCTTGTGCTGTACTACAACTGAACGTAAGGAACGGTCTTTGTTACTCTGTTCAAGCACCAGACGTGTTTCTATTGGATTGGAATTTTGTCCCTGGCGACAATTACAATGCGCACCTCGGCTAGTATAACAACACTACTGTCTGAATGCTCCAGATTCGAAAGCACCAGCTACCTGCCAGACCATGACTCAGTCCAGTCAGTACAGCAGAAACCATTGAGCTTTCAACCGATTCTAGAAGAGAATTGATCAACTCGCAGCGTCTGGAAGCAGATAAAGTAGCTGCACAACAAAGTACGTCGAAGAACATCACAGTTAGCACCAGATAAATCAAGTCAGCCGCGGCCCACAGTGCCCATAACCTTCCATTCACCGATTTAAGCTTTAATAACACCTAAAACACATTTGTACAAAACTGCGGAATGGAGATCCAGAGGAGTAATATCAACAGCAGATCCACAACGGAGAAAAAAGGGTGGGGGAAGGAAATCTCTCCTCAAATACATCCAGACAATCTATCTCCGGTCAAGAAGCATACCACATCAAACATTCACCACCGAATTTTCTTCCCAAAGGTTTCTTCTTGCTTTTCTTCTCCTCCAGCTTCAACCAAACATATTATGCGGAGCAGGGTCAGCCATGAGCGAGCTGTGGTGATGGACCATATACCACCTGCCGTTCCAGAGCTCGTACACGTTGGTCACATGGAACAGCACAGGGTCAATGTCAACATTCGCCTTCATGTTGACCCATGCCACCTCATCGAGCACACGGACACGGACATCCCTTATCTGGAAGGCAATGCCCTGCCCTCCATCTTGGCCCCAGTTGAATAGCAGGCCCCAGCTCTCCATCACTGCGTTGTATCTGAGAAAGAATGGAAATGGATTAGCATCTATGACACAAGTAAGGCCTGTTAGATAACGCCTCTTCAACAGTTCGATTAGAAAATCAATACTCATAAGGGGAATAAAATAAAAAAGGCTTTTTACAATTTCAATACAAAACATTCATCCCAAATACAAAACAACAATACTGAAGGTGTTAGCATCTATGACCTGACACACCAAGCCTATAGTGGATGGATTTAGTTCTATACTTATATGGTATGGTTAGCTGGTTAATTAAAGCTAATAGAAGACAGCAACCAATGGGTCCCGATACTGCCAAAGCATACAAATTTTAGTTCAGTTCTCACAAAAGAAACGGATATTTCAATGAGCACATCTTCATTTATGTTCACAGGTACAAAGGTTATTCAAAAGTGTACTTCATAAGATGAAAACTACATGTGTGCACACTGTTTTAAAAGGCAATCCCCCTAGCCCTCCTAATAAGCAAAGAGACTACATGTGTGCACACTGTTTTAAAAGGCAATCCCCCTAGCCCTCCTAATAAGCGACGAGACGCTAGATAACCTTCAGCTGCCCATGTAGCATCTAGTGATTTTTCAGACATTTGTGTGTATAACTAGAAACTAGCACTTTTGTCAAAAAAAGATAAATAAATCCAACCGATCTTCAGCATAGTTGCAAGATCTCAACAGTTGGAGCTACTAGAAGGACAAGCAAAAAGGAAAGAACAAAAATTGAATACGGAGAAACTCTGAGGTTAGAAATAACAGAATGGCAGAAATTGGCATACCTATGCATAGGTGTGACTGTCTAATAGTATTATATATTAACAAATTATACAAATAACTAGACTTCACAAGTCACAAGCTATTTCTCACGGATATGGCCACAACTCTATGGTATGGAAGCCTTAAAAAAACTTCTACTCTAGCCATGGTCTTATATGTTGTGTCTAAGCAAGCATAATTCATAGTGTGTATGTGAGCCATGGTCTTACCGCCTGTGACCGGAAGGGCAGGCCTGGTGCAAGCGGTAGTGTCTTACCGCCTGTGACCGGAAGGTCCCGGGTTCGAGTCACGGTCTCCTCGCATTGCACAGGCGAGGGTAAGGCTTGCCACTAACACCCTTCCCCAGACCCCGCACAGAGCGGGAGCTCTCTGCACTGGGTACGCCCCCTTATGTGAGCCATGGTCTTATATGCTGTGTCAGCAAGGACGGTTCATAGTAGGCGTGATTGGTTGGCCGTTTCCAGCCGGCACAGGCCAGTGAGATGCAGCTCCATAGCGATTGGTTCGCTGCACAACACGTGCCTGGCCTGCGGCATGCAGCAAGCCTGGCCGTGGGGAAACGAGAACCGATTCCGTTTCCTCTGAGCCTGGCCCGTGGGGGTGTGAGCGTGCACTGTGACTCTGCAAGAAAGAACCGGTGCAGCTACAAGCCAGAAAGTAGGCAACCAAACAACAGATGTGTTCATCTAGTATGTACTAATACAGTCAACCAAACAAAATGATGTTGCACACAACAGGCCTGTCCTAGCTCAGCCAGGCTCATAGGAGCGAGCCAGGTTCACCTCGGCACCAAACCAATCAGGCCCATTGTGTATGCGTTTTTTTCTGAAGAACTATCAGCAGAGCTTGATTTAGTAAAAGAAACAAAATTAATAGTTATAGTAATGCATTGGTGTGAAGGGTGGGCCTAGTGCAAGCGGTAGAGTCTTACCGCCTGTGACCGGAAGGTCCCGGGTTCGAGTCGCGGTCTCCTCGCATTGCACAGGCGAGGGTAAGGCTTGCCACTAACACCCTTCCCCAGACCCCGCACAGAGCGGGAGCTCTCTGCACTGGGTACGCCCTTTAGTAATGCATTGGTGTGTCTATATAACAAAAAAAATCATGTGTTGACTCAAAACTTATCTGCTTCTCCACCAATGATTCATAGTGTGTATGTTAGCCTTGTCTCATATGCTGTGTCTAAGCAACCACGATTCATAGTGTGTATTTGTTTTTTTCTGAAGAACCATCAGCAGAGCTTAAAGTTTGTAGAAGAAACAAAATTAATCATTACAATAATGCATTGATATGTGTGTATATACCAAATAATTCAAGTGTTGACTCAAAATTTCTCTGCTTCTCCACCAATGCAATGCAAGGATACCTGTCGGTGTCTCTCTAACAGGTATCAAATTGTATCAAACAAAATTTACTTCACATTGACCTAACATATGCAACGAGTTCAAATTAATTTGCTAAGAACCTTATAACATACTCCATCCATTTCGCAATGTGTCCATGGCCACCAATTGGGCACAGAACAAGGAAACCTAACATCTATGCAAACGAAGCAATAGATCAGCCACAACTAGGTGCACACCCCTTGGAAGATACAAGTCAACAAGTAAGTCTGTACATGCATTGGTTATTCCCTTCCAAATAAACACCTTGCATTTAAAGTCAACAACATCGATCACCAACTTGTCTGAATTGCAATGAAAATGGCTTAGTCGACTTGTAAATAAACTATAGGCCCGCAAAGCAGAAGAATTAGAAACCAGAGAATAATTAGAACTTTGAATCGATCGCAGTGAAGTCAAGACATACCCAGTGCAGAACTCCCCAGTTGCATGAATACACTTGACATAATCTGCATTAAGCCAAAAACGGCTCATTGCTGGCAAGGACCCTTCCCTGATGATATTGTAGAACTCTGCATTAAGGTTAATGATGGCTTTTGTAGCTGCATAGTATGCCTTCCATCCATTAGGAGGATTTATAGTACCCTGCTCCACCGTAAAATCCTGCAAGAGTTGATTTATTAGATTAAAAGGATGCAAAACAAAGTCAGAAATTATTATTAAAAAAACTTTCATCATAACCACAGGAATTGCCGTTTTAAACAGTCAAAATGCACAACTTCACAGTCACATCAAGGAGGGGAACAAAAGGAGAAATTCAACAAGTTACATCAATAACTTCTTATCCAATTAAAAGGTCATGTAAATTCAAATGGAACACAGAAAACTAACCCATAAGTTAAGTTGTGCGGAGAGTTAGAAGGGACGACTGTATGATAAACAAACACAGTATTATGATTTGCGGGCAGCCTAAAAACCCGGCAAACAAGGGTACATCCATACATGTACACAACACAAACTTTCTTGCTTGTCATAGGCAGTCACATGCCTATCAACATGGGAAGATTGTGAAAACACCAGGAAAGATTCGGAAACTGAAACAAGGTGAAGTCCTTCACATCATATCTGTAGCTGTAAGCCCTGCTTCCCAGGCACATTTAGTGTATTTAAGTTTTTAGTTAATCTATGTCATTAAGTCCTTGGGTAGCCCAAGAGTTGTGCGGGTACCCAGGCAGCTATTCTGTCTAGTTAAAGCTCTAGTGAGCTGTATGTAATCAATGCAGTACTTATCCTCTATATATTGTAATGCAGTCGCCTGGGAGAGTTGCCCTGGCTGATTATTTCTCTGTTACCTCCAACAATTGGTATCAGAGACTAGGTTAGACACCTTCTCATCTTCTCCATGACGTCAACCTCCTCTAAGCGCCGGGCTAGGAAGACCAAGGGAGCCACTGAGGGCGAGCTGGGCGACCCCTCTGGCAGGGCTGCGCGCCTGAAGGCAGCAGAGGAGGCGGCGGCGCTGGCTGTCAAGGCGGCACAGCAGGCTGCAGCAGCCGCGGAGGCGGCGGCCAGGACAGCGCAGGAGCTGCGGGCGGAGATAGCAGCAGAGGAGATGAGGAGGAGGAGGAGGAAGAAGAAGAGGAGGACCGGAGGAACCGGCGGCCGCGGACTCCGCCGCGGGACAGGCGCCGTTCGCAGTCACCACTGCGTGACCGAAGGCGTCGTGGCGGCGGTCGCTATGAGTCGCCGCAAGGCAGGGTGGTCTACCGCGATTCCGGCAGCGGCACATCATGGCCAATGCTGGACAAGACCAATTATTATGAGTGGAGCCAGACGATGAAGCTCAGGATGCAGGCGCGCGACCTCTGGGAAGCTGTCGAAGGAGGCCCAGTGCAGTTTCGCGATGACAGGCGAGCTCTGGAGGTGATCGTCGCTGCTGTGCCCAAGGAGTTGGGGCTCCCGCTCCTCGACAAGGCGACGGCAAAAGAGGCATGGGATGCCATCGCTGCGACTCGTATCGGTGTGGACAGGGTCCGCCGAGCGACGTTGCAGCGACTGCGTCGGGAGTGGGAGAACATTGACGTCAAGCCTGGCGAGCCGGTGGAGGATTTTGCCCTGCGGCTGTCAACTCTGCACCAGCAGCTGGTGCTTCATGGAGACAGGGACATCGATGAGGCGCGTGTCGTGGAAAAGTTTCTGCGCACGGTGCCGACCAAGTACGCGCAGATCGTCGTCGCCATTGAGCAGTTCCTCGACTTCGAGGCGCTCACGCTTGAAGAGGTGACAGGAAGGCTCAAGGCGGTGGATGACCGTGAAGCGCAAGCTGTGACAGAGCCGGTGTCCATCAACGGCAAGCTGCTGTACACTGAGGAGCAGTGGCGTGCGCGTTTGAGGAAGGAGAAGAAAGGCGCAGAAGAAGCTGGCGGTTCTGGTTTCAAGAACCAGCGCGGCGGTGGCGGAGGACGCAGCCGCGGAGGTGGACGCGGACAGGGCAGAGGTGCTGGCCGTGGCGGCGGACGTGGAGAAGGCAATGGCGCCGGCCGTGTTGGCCCCAACACGTGCCTCAACTGCCATCAGGAAGGGCATTGGGCGCGTGAATGTCCCCAGCCGTGCCGTGATGGAACAGAGCGCGGCGGCGGGGGAGGAAATCGTGGTGGACGTGGCGGCGGAAACTGTGGAGGAGGTCGTGGCGGCGGTAACCAAGCTGGGCAGCAAGGAGGACATGAAGGGCGTGCCCAGTTTGCTGAGTGTGAGGAAGATGCAGCTCTGTTTCTGTCTCACGGCTTCATTGAGATGGAACAGAGCACGCCGGAGCTCAACTATACAGCGCAGCGCGTTGAGTTCTTTGAGCCACGTGCGCGTGCTTATCTGGGAGCAGATGATGAAGAGATGGCTGGCGGCTGGTACCTTGATTCAGGCGCAACACACCACATGACTGGGCGGCGTGACCTGTTTTCAGACCTGAACACGGACGTTCGAGGCACGGTTCGGTTCGGGGACGCGTCCAAGGTGGAAATCAAGGGCGTTGGCTCAATTGTTTTTGAAGCAAAGACTGGTGAGCATCGTGTTCTTCATGGAGTTTATTTCATTCCGGCGTTGAAGAACTCGATCATGAGCCTCGGTCAACTTGATGAGAATGGCTCAAAGGTGGTGATTGATGATGGAGTACTGCGGATTTGGGAACGCAGCAGCGGTCGCCTACTGGCCAAGGTGAGGCGTGGCGCGAACCGGCTGTATGTACTGCATATGAAGACAGCACAACCAGTGTGTCTTGCTGCGCGCAGGGATGAGGAGGCGTGGCAATGGCATGAGCGTTTTGGGCATCTGAATTTTGAGGCCCTGCGGAGGCTTGGCAAGGAGGAAATGGCAAGAGGGATGCCAAAGATCGATCATGTTGAGCAAGTGTGTGACACTTGTGTCACCACCAAACAGAGGAGGCGATCATTTCCTGCTGCAGCAACATATCGTGCTCAGGATCACCTTGAATTGGTGCATGGTGATCTCTGTGGGCCAGTTACACCAGCAACTTCGGCAGGTAATCGCTATATTCTGCTGCTTGTAGATGATGCCACACGATTCATGTGGGCAGTGCTGCTGTCATCTAAGGATGCTGCAGCAGATGCTATCAAGAAGGTGAAGGCTGCTGCAGAGGTGGAGAGTGGGCGTAAACTGAAAGTTCTGCGCACAGATAATGGAGGAGAGTTTACTGTTGCAGAATTTGCTGCTTATTGGGCCAATGAAGGAGTCAAAAGGCATTACAGTGCTCCTCATTCACCACAGCAGAATGGCGTGGTGGAGCGTAGAAATCAAACCGTGGTGGCCATGGCACGTGCCTTACTCAAGCAGCGCCAGATGCCAGCCAAGTTTTGGGGGGAGGCAGTGATGACTGCTGTGCATATTCTGAATCGGTCACCAACCAAGGCTCTGGTGATGTCACTCCCTATGAAGCATGGCATGGCCGAGCACCCACTGTTGGCCATCTGAAGGTGTTTGGTTGTGTGGCATATACTCGCCGTTTGTCTCAGCTCAGGAAACTTGATGATCGTGGTGAAGCTGGAGTATTTATTGGCTATGCTGAAGGAGCCAAAGCCTATCGAGTTTTTGATCCAGCATCTCAGCGTGTACGTGTCAGCCGAGATGTGGTTTTTGATGAAGGAAGAGGTTGGGATTGGACATCACCAGCAGCAGGTACGTCTGGGGCAGCTGGTAGTGATTTTGTGGTGGAATTTCCTTGGGAGGAAGAAGTCCCTGGAGCTGGAGGTTCAGTGCAGTCACACTCATCTCCTCAGCCCCATTCTGCCTCACCTGAAGCTTTCCCAGCAGCAGAATCGGTGCTTGATGCAGGAGAAGAGGTGTCTGAGACATCCAGAACGCCTTCACCACCACCAGCTCCAGCCAGCCCACAAGTGGAGCACGTGACTCCCTTGGAAGATGATGAGGAACGGCTGGACACTTATCACAACGACGAGCAGCTGCGCTATCGTACCATAGATGGCATATTGGGCGGGGAACAGGAAGTTCCGCCGCCGGCGCAGCGCTTGTTCGCAGAGCTCCACCTCACCCACTCTGGGGAACCCATTTCTTATGCAGAGGCAAAAGATGATCATGCATGGCAGGCAGCAATGAAAGAGGAGCTGCGCGCTGTTGAGCGCAATGGCACCTGGGAGCTTGTGTCTCCCCGAGCTGGCCATCGGCCAATTTCTCTAAAATGGGTCTACAAGCTGAAGAAAGATGAGAAAGGAAATGTGATCAAGCACAAGGCTCGGCTTGTTGCTCGTGGGTTTGTGCAGCAAGAGGGTGTTGATTATGAGGATGTGTTCGCTCCTGTTGCGCGCATAGAATCAGTGAGACTGCTGCTTGCTCTAGCTGCCCAGGAAGAATGGACTGTTCATCATATGGATGTCAAGACAGCTTTTCTAAATGGAGAGCTCAAGGAAGAAGTATATGTCCAGCAGCCACCTGGGTTTGCTATTCCTGGGGAAGAAAGCAAGGTATATCGCCTGCACAAAGCTTTGTATGGGCTGAAGCAGGCACCCAGGGCGTGGAACGCTAAGTTGGACTCTAGTCTGAAGGAAATGGGGTTCAAACAGAGCAAACATGAAGCAGCAATTTACAGGAAAGGTTCAGAGGGCTCAGTGTTGCTGGTTGGGGTCTATGTTGATGATCTGATCATCACTGGAGCAGTCAAAGATGAAGTAAAGGCTTTCAAGGAAAGGATGAAATCCACCTTTGAGATGAGTGACTTGGGTTTGCTCAGTTTCTACCTTGGCATTGAAGTGCAGCAAGGCAAGAATGGGACCACCATGAGGCAGACTCACTATGCCAAGAAAATCCTAGAACTGGGAGGCATGTCTGATTGCAATCCAGCAGCTACACCAATGGAAGAGCGCCTGAAGCTCAGCAAGCATAGCACTGCCAAGGAGGTGGATCCAACTCAGTATAGGAGGCTGGTTGGAAGCTTGAGATACCTGGTTCATACCAGGCCTGATTTGGCTTTCTCAGTGGGCTATGTGAGCAGATTCTTGGAGAAACCGACCACTGAGCACCAGCAAGCAGTCAAGAGGGTGCTGAGGTACTTGGCTGGAACATTGGACTATGGTCTGCAGTTCAAAAGAGCCCCAAATTCTGCTAGGTTTGTGGGCTACTGTGATTCAGACCTAGCCGGTGATATTGACTCCAGCAAAAGCACAACAGGTTGTCTGTTCTTCTTTGGCAATAGCTTGGTCAGCTGGCAATCTATCAAGCAGAGGGTGGTGGCTTTGTCTAGTTGTGAGGCTGAATATGTGGCTATGACTTCAGCAGCAACACAAGCCCTGTGGCTGTCAAGATTGTTGGCTGATTTGTTGGGAAGAAAGGTGGAGACTGTGGAACTGAGGGTTGACAACAAGTCTGCAATTGCACTTGCTAAGAACCCTGTCTTCCATGACAGGAGCAAACATATCAGAGTTAAGCAACATTTTATCAGGGATTGTATTGAAGAAGGCAGCATCAGGACTAAGTATATCCCTATAGCTGATCAATTGGCAGACATTCTCACTAAGGCTTTGGGCAAGGCCAAGCTTGAAGATATGAGAAGCAGAATTGGCATCAAGCAGATCAAGAAGGGTTGAAGCAGGTCTTAGGGGGAGAACTGTAGCTGTAAGCCCTGCTTCCCAGGCACATTTAGTGTATTTAAGTTTTTAGTTAATCTATGTCATTAAGTCCTTGGGTAGCCCAAGAGTTGTGCGGGTACCCAGGCAGCTATTCTGTCTAGTTAAAGCTCTAGTGAGCTGTATGTAACCAATGCAGTACTTATCCTCTATATATTGTAATGCAGTCGCCTGGGAGAGTTGCCCTGGCTGATTATTTCTCTGTTACCTCCACCAATATCTGGGTAACTTCCCTTCAGTTTAGAAATGGAAGTAGATGCCATGGCAAAGTTCAGGCCATCCCGTGTGTCCGATGAGAGCTATGGACGTTCGCAACGGCTTACCAAAAATTTCAGTTGCTGGGATGAAAACGACCGGAAACAGTCGGTTCCGATATTTACTATGCAGAAACGATTCCCGGTCGGTCGGAAACTCACCATATTTTCATTTTAACTATTTATTAACGGCATAAGAAATTAAAAAATCAAAAGTTGAAATAAGGTAATGGTTGAAAACCGTCATAAAAGATATCACTATTTCGGAAATGAGTCCCGATAAACAAAATCTTCCATTCTCACTTTCATCCCAAACTTAGAGAAATCCATATGGATTCCGGACAGAATAACTGTACAAAGAAAATATCCTATCCACATGAGCTTTTGAATTAGGTCGTTCCATATCCCAACCCCTATCCTACCCTCTTGGCCCTGTTCGCTTTGGCTGATAAGCCAGGCTGAAAAGTACTCGTGGGCGATTCCTCGCGAAAGAAAAACACTGTTCATTCACAGGAAAAATAAGGCTCATAAGATAACGATACAATTGTATGCACCAGCAGAAAGGTAATACACCCAAACCTCAAGACAGTGATGGTCCATTTACGATGGAAACAAGCAGGGACGGATAAACTACATTGCCAATCAGACAGTAGAGCAGTCAAGGGGAAGTTCAGGGAGGGTTGTGGGCGCATCAGGCCCCGCAGCACACCTTGTGGTACAGTGCCTTCCAGGCGCCGTCGTCGTTGGCCGCGCGGCGCATGGCGGAGTTGGCCATGGAGAGACGGCAGAGGCTGGTGTAGTCGAGGTAGCTGAGCGCGTGGGTGGTGATCTCGGGCACAAGCTGCTCCATCATGGAGGGCGCCTCCGGCGGAGCCGGCTCCGACGCCTTCTTCTTGTTCTCCCCGCCCACAGCCATGTCGCCGTTGGCGGACTTGGCGTCGCGGCAGCCGCAGCAGTTGGCGGGAGGGGATCGGTGCTTCTTTGAGGATGCGGGGGAGGAGGAGGAAGAGGAGTGGAAGACCCAGAAGGCGCAGGCGAGGCAGCAGACGGCGGTGGCACCGGCGGCGATCAGGACTCGGGCGCCGTCCATGCGGATGCGGACATCCAGGTCGCTGGGGCGACGGCGGCGGAGGAAGAAGAGGAGGTCAGGGTGTGGGGGTAGGGTTTGGACGGCATCCCATCACACGGAAGAGGAGGCTAGGGTTTTGTCGTTTGGGGTTGGGAGGAGACGAGATGGGGAATGAATGAGCACGGAGCGCGCGGGGGGGGGGGGGGGGGGGGGGGGGGGGGTGGCCTTGTTTCCGTTTCGGATTGAGGAAGACGAACAGAGAATGGATGCGATGCCACTTATGAACGGGGTTGGGTTGGGCTTGGGCACCGTCACCGTGGACGCAATCGCCGGATCGGCGTTCGGTTCTGGCTCGCATTCGGCGTTACGGTGGAGGGTGACCGTAGATGTCGACTTAGGTAGTGGCAACTCTAGCAATGTCTTTACTTTCAATCCCTGAATATGAAATCTTTAGGTTTTTTCTCTCAACACTGTTCATCTCGCTATATTTTAAGGCGCGTTTAATTAGATGGGTATCCTTAAGTGAGAGATGGCAGTTCATAGACAAACGGTGTTCGGTTCGCGGACGAGTTAAATATGGAATATTCTTCTAGATGTTGGATATCTTAAAAAAAATTGTCTGGTTTTCTAATCTATGTATTTAGTAAATAATTAAGGATTATTAGTATGTTATATTACTATTTAGTAATTATGATGGCAAATTAATTTTGATGAGTGCTAATATGTTGATTAGTGCATGTTTTGTATGCCAATTAGGATAATAATGGTGCTAATTAGCATATTTTTTGTAATTAGTGACTATAGCATGACAAGATTAGTGTTAATACATACTATTAGTGTATAATTAGCTATTTTTTAAAATGACATAAATACAATTAGTCAAGTATTCTCATCTCATCTACTCTCATCCATCTAACCAAACAGAAAAATAACTCTTTCCCTATCCATCCAACCAAACAAGCAGCATGGATATCAATATCTCTAAATTTATGGATGGTCATATCCCATATGAAAGGTCCTAGTTTGATTTTGATAGCTGAGTGACAACTTAGGTAGACTAATATGAGCTTATGTTGAGATACACATATATTAGTCCACAAGTATACTGGTGTAAGCAACACTTTAAAGCCACGATGGAGAGGGATCTTGGGTTGTTGCGCAATGTAACACCCTCGGTGTTACGCTGTAATTTTTTTGCTAAAACACTATATGGACACCATGTTTATGTGATAGTGTATGTAAAATAGTGTGTAAATTAATTTCTGTAACTCGAAACGATCGACGAAAACGCGAAACGAAAGTTACCTTTCAATGTCACGTTACATCACTTAGGGTTTTAAATTAATTTTTATTAAGCAAAAATGCTATAGAACGTATATACATAATTTTAATAAAGTTTGTAATACAAACTTCGTAGGTGACGATGAAATACTTGAGGTCGCCAAAGGAATTCACAAGCTAGCGTACCGAATAGCTTGGAAATCGAATTCGACGCAAATCCGATTGAGACAGTCGAATTTCCAAAGTCGGGAAACGCTTTGATGAAGCTAAGTTCGGCAATTCTTGTAGAAGAATAGGGTTAAGTAGTGGTATAGTCCTAGGGCTTGTTTTAGCATCCTAACATGCCATCTCGAGTGTAAAATAGGTGGTTTAGCAATTGAAGCATCGAGTTAGATTTTTGGGGCGCTTTAAAAATCATGCATGGCATGTTACCGCCGGTTTTAGCGTCTGGGCGTGGTCACCGTGCCTCGGCCCAGCGTCACCGCTCGTCCACGCGCGCACACGCACACCGTCACGCGGGCTTCGCATCACTGCTGCCACGCTCACGTACGCGCCCACACACGTGACTCACGCGCGCACTCACGCGCACGCCGCGCTAGGTGGGTCACTGGGGCCGACGAGCCTAGTCGCTCTACCACCGCCGCTGCCGTCATTGTCAGCACGCGCACGTGCCTCTGCATCGCGTTGTCACCTTGTGTGCGCTCACATCACTTGTGTCGCGTCGTCGCTGTCGCTGTTGCGCGCGCCCGCTGCGTCGTCACGTGGCTTGGCCGTCGTCGTCTTGCGAGTCAAAGCGCTGCGGTCGCACGTTGTCGTGCTGGCCTTGTACGTGCATGTTGAGCCGTCATCTGTCACACTGTTGTCCTCTTCCATTTAGTGATTGCGCCACGCCGCGCTTCCTATCACAATCACTTTGAATGGCGCCGCGCCGGCCGGCCAGCCGCGCCGCGCCAAGGCCAACCCGCATAGCCTGGCCCCATCCATGTAATTGCGCACACCTGGAGCTTGAATTAGGGCCTAGCTTCACGCCAAGCCTGCCACTGCTGCAGCCGTATGGTGTCGGGCTTCAATTTGAGGTTTCCCCCGCCGTCGACCACCTTAAGACCGAACGACGTCGTCCACCCAATTGGCCTCTCACCGTCCACCTCTGTCCAATTAACTATGCACCCAACTAGCTCTAGTGGTTAGCTCGTAATTGGAGTCGACCTGACGAGCTTTCATCCTCTAGGGAGGTACTACGGAGCTTTTCCCTCGTGGTGGTCCGCCATGGCCGTCGGGGTGGGTGCTCGGCCAGGGCGTCGTTCCTTGCCCCTTTGTCTCAATTGAGCGTTGCTTTTGCGTCTCCTTGACTTGGTTGCCTCTCTTGTGAAATAGTTTCATCAGGAGTGCAGCGAGTCACTGAGAACGTCGTCAACATGCTTGCCGTGAACCAGAGCAACCCCACGCACGTGGCCAACCACCTTGCTGAGCCTCGCGACTTCGTCCAGGCCGTCATTCATGTCTCTAGTGAGGCCCTCTTGCTCCTAGGGTAGATGGTTGAATCGGTTAGGGCCGAGGCTCGCTGAAACGCGTGGACGCCTTTGACGAACGTGGTGTAGATGTTGTGTCCATGGCCGGTTCATTTGGGAGTAGAATGGGTATATCTCAGACCTCTAGAATGTTATCAGTACTCTAGGCATGGAGTCTATGTAGTGATGGTAGCGCTAGGCTTGATGTTTTCGCTGGCGTTAGTGTCACTACGGCCAAACCCTATCGTGGTGCATGGCCACGCCTCTGTGCAGCACCAATCGTGGTGTTTTATACCTCTATCGACTGCGCTTGTGATGAAGAGTGTCACGATGGTGATGTTTGCTGCCGAGGAGGTCCGTGCTTGTCGACGTTTGGCCGGAGATGCCGCGGCCTCTAATAAGTTCCAGCCAGGGACTTTTAAATGGGAATTTGAAGTAAGTCGGGGGGGGGGGTTAGTGAGAGCGTCAGTGAGAGAGTGAAATAGTAGATAGGACTGTGGGTCCATTTAGTTAAAAGCTGAGGGCTCTTTTGCATAATCGTCGGTGTGCGCGGGTCTCCCCTCCGTGGGCCACTATCGCGCGTGTGCCGAGCCGCGTGGGCCACGCCAGAGTGCTGCGTGTGCGTGCATGTGATGCGTGGGAGTGGGCCGCGCCACTCGCTCGTGGGGCCACATGGTGGATGTTGGTTTTTCATTTTTTAGTGAATTAGTAAAGTTTTGTTCAATTTAGTTTTGAGCTAAACTTTAAAAAATTATAGTAAATTCGGTAGATGTTCAAAAATAGTAAAACAAAATTTGTTTGGTTCACAAAAATGCTATCTAGCTGTTGGTGTAGTTAGTTTACAGTTATCTGTGATAATGATAGATTCATTAATTCATTTAGGAGAGCTTAGTATTATTTAGCTTAATATTTGTAGGAATTTTTGTGACACATTGGTGATAGCTTTAGCCATAAATTTTTTATAGTAGGTTCATTAGATTATTATGTACTCACTGTAATTTTTGTAGCATTAGAATATGATGATAAATAGGGTGGCTAATACTCCTTGTTTTATAGTTGTAGGGTCGAGATGGCGACTAGAGGGGGTGACTAGTCGTTTCTAAAACTTAATCGCGTCGGCTAACCGAAACAAGTGCGGAATTAAAACTATCGGTCTAGCCAAGACTACACCCTTCTATCTATATTCTCTAGCACCTTGCATAGATCCTAATTAAGCAACAAAGGTGCCGGGCAAGCTAGAGCTCACCTAATCAATTCTAGAAGCAAGGTCACATAAACCTATGCCACTAATACTTTAAGCAACAAGGGAGCTCCTACACATGCTAATAAGCAAAAGTACAAAGCCAACTAAGCTCACTAGCAATGCTCAATAATAAGGCAACCAATGCGAATTTAGAGAGCGTAAATACTTAGCTACACAAACTAAGCAATATGACTAACAAGGTTACACAAACCAAATTAGCCACGTAAGGGAGCTACTTCTTATGGTACACAAGCAAGAAGGTAACTAGTGAGCTACACAAGCTAACTAATTACAAGAACAACTACACAAGCATAATGTATGTGAAAGTAATTATAAGCTTGTGTAAGGGGATTGCAAACCAACGGGAAGAACAAAGTTGACACGGTGATTTTTCTTCCGAGGTTCACGTGCTTGCCAACACGCTAGTCCTCGTTGTGTCGACTACTCACTTGGTGGTTCGGCAGCTAATTGGCATCACCCGCCAAGCCCACATGTCGAGCACCGCAAGAACCTACCCCAAAAGTGAGGGTAGCTCAATGACATGCTTTACTAGAGTTACTCTTCACGGCTCCCGCAGGGCGAGCACAATGCCCCTCACAAAGCTCTTCTCCGAAGCACTGCATAAGATTCTTGTGGGCTTCAATGGAGACCACCAACAAGCTATCTATGAGGTGGCAACCTCCAAGAGTAACAAGCACCACCGGCTTGCAACTCGATCACCTAGTGCCACTCGATGCAACCTCACGATGCAATCACACTAGAATCACTCTCTCACACAATCGGATGATCACTATCAAGCATATGTGAGATGAAGGGCTCCCAAGCACTCTCAAGCATGGACACAAAGTCCCCTGAGGTGCTCAGCACAAGCCTTGGTTGAGACCTCATTCTATTTATAGCCCCACGAGCTAAAATAGCCGTTACCCCTTTACTGGGCATTTTTTGGATTGACCGAACACGCCGGTCATATCGACCAGACGTAGGACCTCAGCGTCCGGTCAATGGATGCTCGCCACGTGTTGCCTTCGTTCAACCTCAGTCACTTGATCTCAACGGTCAAGTGATGACCGGACATAGCTGCTCAAAGTGATCGAACGTGGGACCCCAGCGTCCGGTCACTTCCAGTAAGCTTCCAGAGGTGAAAATTCATGATCAAACACGTCTGGTCAGTCATGATCGGACGTAGCAACAACGTCTGGTCATTTCTCCTCTTCTCTATGCTGCCATGTTAGCGGGACCGGATGTAGCCACCCAGTGTCTAGTCATGAAGTGACCCAGCGTTCGGTCGAAGACCAACACCTGCGCCTTCACTGCTGCCACTAACCGAACATAGGACCCTAGCATCCGATGCACACTATGAAACCTTGTCTTTTCTATACAGGGCGTCGGTGGCATCGTCGGACTATCCGCACTCTATGGGCGGACACTCTGCCATTGGAGTTTCAAACCTTTCTCGCTTCCATTCCATCGCCGAGTTGATCCACATCAACTCCAACTTCATCTCCTTTGTAAATGTGCCGACACCACCAAGTGTACACCACCATGTGTATATGTGTTAGCATTTTCACAATCATTTTCCAAAGGATTAGCCACTCAACTTGCCGTGCCACTCAATCCTAGCGACGATGCAAAGTTAGATCACTCGAGTGACACTAGATGATCGATATGCAAACAAGTTTGCCCTTCTTGATAGTACGGCCATCTATCCTAAACTCAGTCATCAACTTCTCTACACACCTATGACCGGTGAAATGAAATGCCCTAGGTTATACCTTTGCCTTACGCATTCCATTCCATCTCCTCCAATGTCAATGCAACACATGCACCAACATGATCAATAGTGATATGATCCACTTTATATCATTACGTGATCATATTGGTTCATCGATCTTGACTTCACTTGCTTTTCGTTGTTGCCTTCGTCCATTGGCGCCAAGTCTTGCTTAAGCTTCACCACCACACGGTCCATCGCTCCAAAGCCTCCAACTTGCCCTTCACGCTTGCAACCGGTCCATCAAGCCAAGTCATGTCTTAATCTTCTCCACCTTGATCACATGACTCAATGTCATGTCTCATTTGCAATGAGCTCCTTCATCATCACATGTGTGAGCTTTGCAGCATCTCCAAGCCATTTTTACCTTCATGGCATATGTTGCTCACACACATGTACATGTGGACTAATCACCTGTGTATCTCACATAAACACAGTTAGTCCACCTAGGTTATCACTCAATTACCAAAACCACACAAGGACCTTTCAATCTCCCCCTTTTTGATAATTGATGACAACTCTACAAAGATATGGAAATTAAGCTCTTTTGGATTTATGTTGCTTGCCCAAGCAATTTTACCATGTGAAAATGATTTTGGACAAGTACCACAAACCCGAGATGGTAGTATTAGCTCCCCCTACATATGTGCTAGAGTGTTTGGTTTGAAGTTCGCACATATGTATAGATTGGAAATGTGGGAGAGTAATTACTACCGAATGATGCTAAGATGTATAGAGTAAACCTTTGAAGTGTGATACCAATCGGAGTTGCACCTTTAAGTTCATCCTTAGCACCATGGTTAGCTAGATAACACTTGAAAAAAAAATAAAAGGCACTAGATACCTCATGAGATCAACATTAAAAGCAAAGTACTAGCATTACTTGAAAAAACATACCAAGTGTCTAGCTATCATCCTATGCATGCTAGTTTTCATTTCATCAATCAAATTTTACATCTAGCATACATCACACAAGCATGCATATTGAATTTAAGAACTTATGCAATGCAAGCAAGCACATGAATATGCACATATCAAATGCAATCAATCAAAGTTCATGAGCTTGCTCCCCCTACTTATGTGCTTCTCTTGTCCAAAAATTTTGATCCATCTCTTTTCTTCAATGTTGCTCCCTCTTTGTCCATGTCGATGTCCAACCTCTACTTCTTTATCTCAATCTCTCCCAAAGCTTTCATATCTTATCTTATCTCTCTTGTACAATCTTAATCCCAAGGCTTTCATATCTTTGTACAATCTCTCCCCCTTTGTCATCAATTTCTATAAAAGGTGTGCTTCTCATTGATGCAAAGGTATGCATTTGGGGTAGATGGTTGAGACTTGAATCTTGCATTTTTTATAGACATCACTTGATTGTTGGAATGCCACCACTTGTAGATACCACTTGTAACTTGTACCACTTGTATCTTGTGTAGGGCTTCTTGAGATACCACACATAGGATCTTTGATCTTGATATCAATTTGTGTGACACCTCCCCCTATGTGATAGCATGGGTCATCCATTTGATACACTTGAGCTCTTGTAGGTGAGGGATGCATTCTTCATTTTATGATCACTTAAATTTGAGGATCACTTGTGGAACCATCGTCTTGCATGATTGATACCACGTGTAGATGTGATACTATGGCAGAACCACTCGAAATAGCATGCTTACGGAGGTTCTCGTCTTCCACCAGACACTAAGCACCCCGAAAGCAAGCTATAGCGGGCAGTATCTGTCGGGCACACCCTAAGGGAGAACATGAAAGGTCCACATTTTCCCCAAGGATCCAATAATGAGAACGAGTTACAATACCAGTCCATTTCATACATCAGAGTTTCTTAAAAAGTACATTATTATAATACCAAATATCAGAGTGCGGAATGATAAACTATGGAATTTTAAAAATATACACCTAGCGATAGGGACAAGGATCCGTCTGAGCCCACCAGAAGAATCCTCCACACAAGGTACTTCTCATGCATCACTTGCAACAGGGGTAAATAAACCCTGAGTACATAATGTACTCGCAAGACTTATCTGACCAGTGGGAATAATTTCCTGACTCCAAGGAATATGATAAGCTTTATGGTTGGCTGGTTTCTTTTGGTAGAAAGCAATACTAATAGTGAGTCCTTATTCATGTTTTATTATAGTCGTATTAAGTTATCATCTAGCCAGTCTATATAAGCACCTATTCTACTTTTAAGCAAGGGTTGAGCAATCAGTTTCATTTCTTCTCCTTTCAACTTCCAGTTGTACTATGGTGCTAAACTGCAGACAAGCCATACCGGATCGCCCGATGATTTGTGAATCAATGTGCCTAGCTGGGTGCCCCAAAAACACATGCCTTGCTTGTACCCTAGGCACAAGCAGGACTAACCCATCACTCTCCTATCCTAGGTGTCCAGGTCCCTGTCCAAACTTGGACTCCAAGCCCCCATTCCTGAGTCCCTAACTCGGTGTGGTGTAAGGACCTCCACCATCTCCGCCTCCAATCAGTCAGTCCAGAAAGAGCCGGATCCATGACAAGAGAGCAACAAGTCTTTCCTGCGCCCATACCTAAGTTTGCGCTCGAGACAATAAATCTATGACTTGCCTAGAGTCATATGCAACGACTGGTCCTTAATCGACATAGACAGGAAAAAGTGTAACCAAGTTATGCCCTGTTGGCCGTAGGACACAACCCTTTACACCCACCAATACCTAAACCATATCCCTGCCCGATCACCATTTACCTTTCCATCATTTTATCATGAGTGATCATATTTTATCACCTATTTGTGAGTAATGGTAGGTTACTCACACTACCGATATCCTGAGCATAGCAGCTACTCGACCTGTACTAGTATGACTCATGGGTAGATATATTTATGCATGTAGTTTCCATAAAATGCCTGTAACTTATATGCACATCACATATATATTCAATGACCATTAAAATAGGGGTTATGCACTGCGGCTTGCCTTGGGTAGGCGACAGGTCAGTAGGATCAGCACCAATAGGCTCCTGGCTCCCTCCTGCACGAGGATCTCCTCCTTGTACTCCTCGATCACCTCATCATACTCTGGCTCGCCGATGGGCACGAAGTCTACCAGCTCATGATCTACATGCATGAAATGATGATGCAATGCTTAGGAATATAACAATCAGCAACTCTTAAAATAAAAGTACATTGATTTAACTACTAAGCTAGCGCTACCGACCATGGTGCTAAGCTATTGTCAATGTTTCACCACCGATAGCCTGCCATGGGGGTACCCGAGGTAGTTTGTTTGGGCTTCAGCGTATGCAGAACTCGACGGTAAACGCAAGAGACAGTCGATTTATCCTAGTTTGGGTCCTCGACCATGATCGAGTAATAGCCCTACATCTAGTCGGCGTTAGCCTTTGCATTGGATTGATTGTCCAGTGTTGTCTCTCTAACTCTCCCTCCTACCTCCCCATCTAAGGAGCCCTGCCCTCCTTTATATAGTCAGGAGGCCAAAGTCCTAATTGGTTTACAATGTAGAGTTTTAGTAGGATTATAGGGTAGTATTACTACTAGGATTACATGGGAGGAATCCTAATCAAACTAGATCTCATCTCTTCCTTGTGGTGTATCCCATGGGTCCCGCATCGACAAGCCCCCAAGCACTTCATGGTTAAACTCCGGAAGCCTTGTCTTGTTCCTCTAGGTCTTGCTGAGCAGGAACAAGCGTCGCTCGAGTGCTTTCTTGAGTAAAACCATGTAGCGCTTCTTGGGATCTTCGAGTGGTGTGTGCTTTTTTGAAGAAAAAAGTACTCCCATCTTGGTGTAGCCCCCGAGCCTTGGATTGATTGAATAATCAACTCAAGGGTCTCGAATCTTCACACAAGTCATCATCTGAGTAGTTTTGCGACGTCCAGCCCCTGAGCTTATGCGCCAGGTGTCGATGTTTCACCACCGATAGCCTGCCACGAGGGTACCCGAGCAGTTTGTTTGGGCTTCAGCATATGCAGAACTCAACGGTAAATGCAAGAGACAGTCGATTTATCCTAGTTCGGGCCCTTGACCGTGATCGAGTAATAGCCCTACGTCCAGTCGGTGTTAGCCTTTGCGTTGGATTGATTGTCCAGTGTTGTCTCTCTAACTCTCCCTCCTACCTCCCCCTCTAAGGAGCCCTGTCTTCCTTTATATAGTTAGGAAGCCAGAGTCCTAGTCGGTTTATAATGTAGAGTCCTAGTAGGATTACAGGGTAGTATTACTACTAGGATTACATGGGAGGAATCCTAATCAAACTAGATCTCCTCTCTTCCTTGCGGTGTATCCCATGGGTCCCGCATCGACAAGCCCTCGAGCACTTCATGGTTGAACTCCGGAAGCCTTGTCTTGTTCCTCTAGGTCTTGCCGAGCAGGAACAAGCGTCGCCCGAGTGCTTTCTTGAGTGAAACCATGTAGCGCTTCTTGGGATCTTCGAGTGGTATGTGCTTTTTTGAAGAAAAAAGTACTCCCATCTTGGTGTAGCCCCCGAGCCTTGGATTGATTGAATAATCAACTCAAGGGTCTCGAATCTTCACACAAGTCATCATCCGAGTAGTTTTGCGGCGTCCAGCCCCTAAGCTTATGCGCTAGGTGTCGATGTTTCACCACCGATAGCCTACCACGAGGGTACCCGAGCAGTTTGTTCGGGCTTCAGCGTATGCAGAACTCGATGGTAAACGCAAGAGACAGTCGATTTATCCTAGTTTGGGCCCTCAACCATGATCAAGTAATAGCCCTATGTCCAGTCAGCGTTAGCCTTTGTGTTGGATTGATTGTCCAGTGTTGTCTCTCTAACTCTCCCTCCTACCTCCCCATCTAAGGACCCCTGCCTTCCTTTATATAGTCAGGAGGTCAGAGTCCTAGTCGGTTTACAATGTAGAGTCCTAATAGGATTACAGGGTAGTATTACTACTAGGATTACATGGGAGGAATCCTAATCAAACTAGATCTCCTCTCTTCCTTGCGGTGTATCCCATGGGTCCCGCATCGACAAGCCCCCGAGCACTTCATGGTTGAACTCTGGAAGCCTTGTCTTGTTCCTCCAGGTCTTGCCGAGCAGGAACAAGTGTCGCCCGAGTGCTTTCTTGAGTGAAACCATGTAGCGCTTCTTGGGATCTTCGAGTGGTGTGTGCTTTTTTGAAGAAAAAAATACTCCCATCTTGGTGTAGCCCCCGAGCCTTGGATTGATTGAATAATCAACTCAAGGGTCTCGAATCTTCACACAAGTCATCATCCAAGTAGTTTTGCGGTGTCTAGTCCCTGAGCTTATGCGCTAGGTGTTGATGTTTCACCACCGATAGCCTACCACAGGGGTACTCGGGGTAGTTTGTTCGGGCTTCAGCGTATGCAGAACTCGATGGTAAACGCAAGAGACAGTCGATTTATCCTGGTTCGGGCCCTCGACCGTGGTCGAGTAATAGCCCTACGTCTAGTCGACATTAGCCTTTGTGTTGGATTGATTGTCCAGTGTTGTCTCTCTAACTCTCCCTCCTACCTCCTCATCTAAGGAGCCCTATCCTCCTTTATATAGTCAGGAGGCCAGAGTCCTAGTCGGTTTATAATGTAGAGTCCTAGTAGGATTACAGGGTAGTATTACTATTAGGATTACATAGGAGGAATCCTAATCAAACTAGATCTCCTCTCTTCCTTGTGGTGTATCCCATGGGTCCCACATCGACAGCTATCTAATAGCAAGTTTGAAATATGGCATTCATTATTATTATAGCAACTACAGGTGTTCTTACTCCTAATGCTAATTTACGCTATATATGATAAAGCAAGGGTATATGATAAAGCAAGGGTAATGGCTACCCTATTTAACAACCTACTCTAGGGCTATAAAATCTATAGCAAGTACACAATAATATAGTAAGCCTATTGTAAAACTTTTATAGCTATATCCAATACCAATTTACCATAAAAATTCCTACAAATATTAATCTACATAATACTAAACCATCTAGCCTAAATTTATGAACCTTCCATCGTCATGGCTAATTGTAATATAACTGCACTAACAGGTAGATGATAATTTTGCGAACCTAACAAACTTAGTTTCACTATTTTTGGACATCTACAAGATTTACTATAATTTATCAAAGTTCAGCTAGAAACTATATTGAATAAACATTTATGATCTACTGGAAAATGGAAAACGCCATTCTATTGCGCGGCCCACTCGGTTCAGCTTGGCCCAACAAGCAGCGAGGGTGGCCCAGCGCAGCAGCGTGGCCCAACAGGTGAGGCGTGGACGCGAGCGGCGCTAGCGTGGCCCAGCAGCGGCAGCGCGGCATGATACGAGCGTAGCAGCGGGCAGGCCAGCCCACGGTGGGGTGCGACACTAGCGCCAACAGGCCTAGGCGAACAGATGCAAGCGCGCGGACGGCGAGTGCGAATGGTGGACCAGGCGCGGATATGAGGCGTGCGCGGACGGCGCGCGTGGCCCAGCATGCGGAGCTGGCCCAGGCAGCTACGCGGACACGCCCAACAGAGCAAAGCGGTGTATTTCAATGTATTCAAGGATTTATTTTTCTACAAGAAAATGGCCCTAAAACATGTGTGACGTAGGGATGACGCAGAGCTGACATCAATAAGCTAGGAGCAACAGTATGCACCGCCGGCTACTCTGCTTGCGCGCGGTTGCTCTGTTCACACCGGCCGCGGAGAAGACGCTATATGATGGTAGAGCTTCGGATGAGGTGAGCAGAGCGATAAGCAGCTAGAGGAGAGGCTAGCAGTGCAATGAATTGAAATGTTATGCCTTGGGTCCACGGCTTGCCGATGGCGTAGGCCACCCCGGTCTTAAAGACCCAGTGGAGCGGCACTTCAAAATTGAGGCACAGTGCAGTGCTACAAGCTGTGCGGTGGGGTCGGTTGAGCTATTGGCTACCTAGCGGAGCTAAAAACGTGACTAATTGGATCACGACGCTGCCACGATGGAGAACCGAAGGAAATGGTCACACCAGCCAAGACGACAGCGGAGACAGGGGAGCTTTGGCACGGCTTGGTTTGGCACACTCGGGGCCATCAATGTAAATTACCAGCACACACAAACGATAGGGACAACGAGGTGCTCCAGGCGGCTGTCCGCACGGCTGAACCCGCAAGCCAATGAAGCACGGTACTGCGCCATAGCGGACGGCGTCGGACAAGGGAAGCAATAGCGCAACGTGACGCCGAAGTGATGGTGGAGCAGGCGGCCGTCTCATGTGCGCAGCTGTGGCTGGTCAACGGGAGTAGTGCCGCCACGGTGGCGATGGATGACGCATAGCGCGACCAGGGTACCGCGCGACACGATGGCGAGGCAGAGCTATCAGGACCCATGCGCAGTGTGCTTGCGTGCGTGGTGAGCGCCGGGCAGAAATGTCCGCCCGAGCAGCAGCATGAGGACCAATGCGTAGGGTGCTGGCACAGGGCTATAGTGAGGACGTGGCCAGCGCTGGCCCTGTCCAAACTAGGTGATGTGCATGCTTTTTAAAGCAGTCGCAAAATCCTACCCATTGGTCCAAACACCAAACCAATTCTTTTAAACGCAAGAGGGTACGTAGGGCTATCGACCCAAGCCATGACATCACGTCACTTCTTAGGCCGCTCGTTCTACAAAAATTTCCAAACGCGGCTTTCGTTGACCCAATTATAGACTTAACGCGAAACGAATAAACCTCGATGGTTTTGCATCGAATTAAATTTCCGAGCTTCTTGATATACTAGCTAGCGAGCCTCATCCTCGACCGCACATATTTCATCATCAATTACAAAATACATACTACAAACTTTATTATAGTTTGCATAAACGCTCTACAACATTTTTATCCGATAAAAATTCGCTTAGAATACTAACAATGTAAAGCGACATTAAATGTAACATTTGTTCCTTGTTTCAGACAAACGTGTCAAGTGGCGTATATTGATCTATACTCCAATTTACACACAAGTATAAACAAGCATGATGCTCATATAGTGTTTTAACAAAACAGGACATTGTAACACCGAGGGTGTTACAAATCTACCCCCTAAAACAAAATCTTGACCCGAGATTTTGTGTGCCCAGTATGAGAAAGAGATAGGGAATACATTTTTTTGCGCAGCAACTAACTATCAGAGCCAGTGAGAAGATGGGGGTAATGTTGCAATAGGTAACTCTCTTATTCCCAGGTGGCTCCATCCTCTGAATGGTTTTGCCACTACACCTTGTAAAACTTTACCACTCTGCTCCTGGTCACTCTCTCCTTCTCATCCAAGATTTTGATAGGGTGCTCCACATAAGTCAAATCTGGCTGGAGGGGAAGTTCTTCAATTTCCACCGCTTCATCAGGAACATGCAGACATTTCTTCAATTGCGATACATGAAACACATTGTGTACTGTAGATAAAATATCAGGAAGCTAGAGACGATAAGCAACGGGGCCACATTGTTGCAACACCCGGCACGAGCCCACATACCGTGGGGCTAGCTTGCCATGGACACCAAACCGATATACCCCTCTCATAGGAGACACCTTGAGATACACATAATCCCCAGCTGCAAACTCCAAGGGCCTCCTTCGCTTGTCTGAGTAAGCCTTTTGTCGGCTTTGAGCTGCCTTCAAGTGGCTTCGAATAATATTTACTTTCTCTCAAGCCTCTTTTATGAAATCCAGCCCAAAGTACCCATGGTCTCCCACTTTGACCCAGTTTAGTGGCGTTCTACACTTCTGCCCGTATAGAGCCTCAAATGGTGCCATGCAGATGCTCTCTTGATAGTTGTTATTGTAAGAAAATTCAGCTAACTTCAAGCATTTATCCCACTTCTCAGGAAAAGAGATGGCACAAGCCCTCAACATATTCTCGAGCACCTAGTTCACCCTTTTAGTTTGGCCATCGGTCTGTGGGTGGTATGCTGAGCTTCTAAGAAGCTGAGTACCCAGACATTCCTAGAGTTGCTCCTAAAAACGAGAGACAAAAACTAACCCTCTATCAGAGATGATAGTAAGAGGAACTCCATGTAAAGTCGCAATCTGATCAAAATATATCTCTGCATACTTCCTGGTAGTGTATCTAGTGTCCACCGGAATAAAATGGGCAGACTTGGTGAGATGGTCCACAATGACCCAAATAGAATTAAAGCCCGTGGAAGTGCGGGGTAAACCCACAATGAAATCCATGGAAACATCCTCCCATTTCTAGATCGAAATGGGCAAGGGCTACAAATATCCTGGGGTACGCATATGATCTGCTTTAACCCTACCATAAGTGTTGCACTCCACGACATGCTGGGTGATGTCTTGCTTCATGTTAGACCACCAGTATAAGTGGCACAGATGATGATACATCTTGTTACTGCTAGGATGAATAGACAGTTTTGAATGATGAGCTTCATTCAAAATCTTTCTGTTTAGCTCTTCATTGGATGGAACCACCAATCTATCCTTGTATCTCACTACTCCATGCTCATCAATGCTAAAGTGAGGGCCACGCCCTTCGGCCATCAATTTTCTGATGTGGGGAATTTCTTCGGGATCTTCCTTTTGCTCATGAATAATCTACTCCAGCAATTCTGAGGTCAATGCAATGTGAGCCAATACCTCTGCATGGTTGAGAGACACAATGCTTCTTCAACCAGATGTGACTTTTGGCTCAAAGCATCAGCTACAACATTGGCTTTCCCTTGGTGATAATGTACTTCTAAGTTGTAATCCTTTATCAATTCTAACCATCTCATTTGCCTCATGTTTAGCTCAGACTGGGTGAAAATATACTTGAGGCTCTTGTGATCTATAAAGATATGCACCTTGTTGCCCAATAGATAGTGCCTCCAAATCTTCAGAGCGTGGACCACAGCAGTCAGCTCTAAGTCATCAGTGGGGTAATTCACCTCGTGCTTCTTCAGTTGGCGCGAAGCATAAGCTATCATATACCCATCTTGCATAATCACACACCCCAACCCTGTCTTTGAGGCATCACAGTACACATCAAAGGGCCTATCAATATCTAGTTGGGCCAACATAGGAGCAGTGGTCAGGAATGTCTTTAGAGTTTGGAAAGCTTCTTCACAAGCTAGACTCTAATCAAACTTAGCTTCTTTTTGGAGTAGCTTGGTCATTGGCTGGGCTATCTTGGAGAAATCAGGAATGAAACGTCGATAGTATCTAGCTAGACCAAGAAACTAACAAATCTGATGCATAGACTTGGGAGACTTCCAATCCAATACACTTGCACCTTGCTGGGATCTATAGAAACGCCTTTAGGTGTCAACACATGCCCCAAAAACTGCACTCGATCTAACCAAAATTCGCACTTGCTGAATTTAGCATACAACTTGTGCTCCCTTAGTCAAGTCAGTACTATCCGAAGGTGTTGTGCATGCTCTTCATCATTCTTGGAATAGATCAAAATGTCATCAATGAAAACTACCACAAACTTATCCAGCTCCGGCATGAAAACTGAATTCATCAAGTACATGAAGAAGGCAGGAGCATTGGTGAGACCAAAAGACATCACTAGGTATTCATACAGCCCATCCCTAGTAGAGAAAGCTATCTTTGGTATATCATGTGGCCTGATCTTGATCTGATGATAGCCTGATCGAAGATCTATCTTCAAGAACACCTTGGCACCAGCTAATTGGTCGAACAAAGTATCTATGCGAGGCAAAGGATACTTGTTCTTAACTGTTACCGTATTAAAAGGGTGGTAATCCACACACATCCGCAAGGTACCATCCTTCTTCTTCATGAAAATCGCCGAGCAACCCCATGGTGAAGAACTAGGACGGATGAAACCTTTGTCCATCAACTCTTCTAGCTGCTTCTTCATTTCAGCTAGTTCCTTTGGAGCCATGCGGTACGAGCGTCTGGAGATGGGGCTAGTACAAGGCTCAAGCTCAATAGAGAATTCCATCTCTCTGTCTAGTAGCAACCCAGGAAGATCTTCAGGGAAAACATCCGGGAACTCACATACTACCAGGATGGAGGTAAGATCAGGAGAGGCTTTAGCATGAGCAGCAATAGGCAAGACTGGATCTATGGGTACAATAAGAGACATCCTATCCTCAGAAGAAGGAAGTCATAACTCCACACTTCTCCTTTTTATATCCAATACTATCCCATACACCCACAACCAGTTCATTCCAAGAATAGCATCAATGCCTTGCCTAGGCATGACCATGAACTGTAGCCGATAAGTGTGGGTGGCTAGTACCAAACTTACTGTATCCGTGCAGATATTGATGAACAATTGTGAACCCATATTATGGATCTTATAGGCATATGGTATAGCCATAAGTGGTAAGTTATGCTGCTCTACAAACCCCATACTCATAAATGATTTTGATGCACCAGAATCGAACAACAGCAAAGCTAGATGGGAGTAGATGGTGAACATACCAGCCATCATCGGCTCCTGCTATAGAATCTATTTAGCATCCATGAAATGCACCTGGCTAGATTTGCTAGGCACTTTCTTCTTGATTATGGTCCTCTTGACAAGCCTAGAATTTGCTAACAGTTGAGCGGACTGAGCTGGCTGGTTCTGGGGGCAAGCTCGGGCATAGTGGCCATCTTTGCCACACTTGAAGCAAGCACCTAGCTTGTTCCCAAACCCTTGACGAGGTGGGACCTACTATCCCTGAGACTGCTAAGGCTACACCTACTATGGGGGTGCACGGTACTGTGCGGAGGAAGTTTGTGAAGTCTACTAGGGCTGCCAGAACGAAGGCCCGCCTGTGATTGATAGGGCCCCCACCAGACAACCTATATCTTCTATGTGTGAGGGTGGCTAGAGGATCTAGCTACCACCTGCTTCCTCTTCCACTTGGCCTAGGACTCCCGCTGAAAACCCTCCATGGCAATGGCGGCGTTCATCAGTGCCCCAAAGGTCTGATAGTTCGCCATGTATAACTTCTCTTGAAGGAGGGGAGTGAGACCATGAAAGAAGTGGTCCTTCTTCTTGTCATCAGAGTCCACATGGATGCCAGCATACTGAGCCAAGTGATTGAACTTATTCACATAACCCATCACTATCATGCTCCCCTAGCGCAGCTCCAGGAACTCAGTCACCTTCCGGTTGATGACACTGGCAGGGATAAAGAACTCTCGAAATGCGGTGGTGAACTCCTACCAGGTTGTCAGATGATCAGGCTGCTCCATGGCATGGAAGGTGTCCCACCATGCGCTTGCGGAACCCAAAAGCTATTGCGCTGCAAAGCGCACCTTCTGCTCATCGGCCATGTCAAGCAGCAAAAACTTCTGCCCCATAATTTGAAGCCAGTGCTCCGCATCCAGAGGCTCATCAGATGGGGTGAAGGTGGGTGGGTGAGTCTTGAAGAAGTCTTGGTAAGAGGATGGTCCCTTAGGACGGCGTGCACCACCCACATCCCCACTGTTGCCCCTAGGGCCTCCGCGGGCAAGGCCCGCGACAGCTTGTGCCTTATGTCCATGGCACGAGCTGACTCTCAATGAGTAGCCAATAGCTCCACCATCATCTCGGCATGGGTCATCAAAGGTGGTGGTGGCAGAGGAAGAGCCAAAAGTGGAGCCCCATGGCTCTCCCCGTTGGGCTCATAGGCCCAGCCACTCTCGTTGTGGCCCTCGCCAAGACCGTGAGCCACCCCCGCACTGGTGCTCCTACATCCAGACCTTAGATTCATCTATAAGAGATTAGAAACCATCCATTTAGAACACCTTCCCGATCAGAAAGCAAGGAATCAGAGGGATGACATCATATTTATTAAAGCATTCTGTTAGTTAGTCCTATCAATTTACTAATTCAATTATACGTGAAGGGGAAAATTTTAGTTGAAGTAAGATGCTATTATCATAATGCATGCTTCGACCTATACGTTCACTCAAGCCAGAATATAGCAACATTCGTAAAATTTTCAGCACATCGCACTCTCACTTTCTGTATACTAAGCGATTTCTTACGCAACGTAAGTCAGTGTACCTGCAGAAAATTGATTAGATAAAACTAGTGCTGCTATCCTAGATAAACCATATTGCTAGGGCTTATACTTATTTAACTTAACTTAATCACATCCTACTTTTTGCAAAGCTTTTGTTGGTCAAATTTTTAGTTTTGAAAAAGAGTGATGAAACTCGTGACCATTATTGGCTCTAGTACCAACTGTGGCAGAATCACTCGAAATAGCACACTTACGGCGGCACTTGTCTTCCACTAGACACTAAGCACTCCAAAAGTAAGCTACAGCGGGCGGTATCTGTTGGGCACACCCCAAGGGATAACCCAAAAGATCCACATTTTTCTCAAGGATCCAATAATGAGAACGAGTTACAATACCAGTCCATTTCATACATCAGAGTTTCTTAAAAAGTATATTATACAACCTACTCTAGGGCTACAAAATCTATAGCAAGCACACAATAATATAGTGAGCCTACTGTAAAATTTTTATAGCTATATCCAATACCAATTTACCACAAAAATTCCTACAAATATTAATCTACATAATACTAAATCATCTAGCCTAAATTTATGAACCTACCATTGTCATGGCTAACTGTAATATAACTGCACTAACAGGTAGATGATAATTTTGCAAACCTAACAAACTTGGTTTTACTATTTTTGGACATCTACAAGATTTACTACGATTTATCAAAGTTTAGCTAGAAACTATATTGAATAAACATTTACGATCTACTGGAAAATGGAAAACGCAATTCTATTGTGCGGCCCACTCGGTTCGGCTCGGCCCAGCAAGCGGCGAGCACGCGTGAGCGGCGCGAGCGTGGCCTAGCATGACAGTGGGGCCCAGCAGGCGAGGCACGAATGCGAGCGGCGCGAGCGCGGCCCAGCAGCGGCAGCGTGGTAGGATACGAGCGTAGCAGCGGGCGTGCAGTGGGTAGGCCAGCCTATGGCGGGGCACGATGCTAGCGCCAACTGGCCCAGGCAAACGGATGCAAGCACGCGGGCGGCGAGCGCGAACGGTAGACCAGGTGCGGATACAAGGCGCGCGCGGACGGCGAGCGTGGCCCAACACGCGGAGCTGGCCCAGGCGGCTATGCGGACACGCCCAATAGAGCAAAGTGATATATTTCAATGTATTCAAGGATTTATTTTTCTACAAGAAAACGGCCCTAAAACATGTGTGACGCAGGGATGACGTAGAGCCGACATCAACAAGCTAAGAGCAACAGTACGCACCATCGACTGCTCTGCTTGCGCGCAGTTGCTCGGTTCACGCTGGCCGCGGAGAAGACGCTATACGTCGGTAGAGCTTTAGATGAGGTGAGCAAAGCAATAAGCAGCTGGAGGAGAGGCTAGCAGTGCAACGAATTGAAAGGTTATGCCTTGGTTCCATGGCTTGCCGATGGCGCAGACCACCCTGGTCTTAAGGACCCGACGGAGCGGCACTTCAAAATTGAGGTACAGTGCTACGCTACAAGCGGCGGGGTGGGGTCGGTTGAGCTGCTGGCTACCTAGCAGAGCTGAGAACATGACTAATTGGATCACGGCGCTGCCATGATGGAGAACCAAAGGAAATGGTCACGCCGGCCAAGACGACAGCGGAGACAGGGGAGCTTTGGCACGGCTTGGTTTGACACACTCGGGCCCATCAATGCAAATTACCAACGCACACAAACGACAGGGACAGCAAGGTGCTCCAGGCAGCTATCCGCATGGCCAAACCCGCAAGCCGACAAAGCACGGTACTGCATCACAGTGGACGGCGTCGAACAAGGGAAGCAATAGTGCAATGTGACACCGAAGTGATGGTGGAGCAGGCGGCAGTCTCATGCATGTAGATGTGGCTGGTCAACAGGAGCAGTGCCGCGCGGTGGTGATGGACGACGCGCAGCGCGACTAGGGTACCACGTGACGCAATGGCGAGGCAGAGCTATCAGGACCCGTGCATAGTGCGCTTGCGTGCATGGTGAGCACCGGACAGAAACATCCACCTGAGCAGCAGCACGAGGACCAATGCGTAGGGTGCTAGCATAGGGCTACAGTGAGGACGCAGCCAGCGCTGGCCCTATCCAAACTAGGTGACGTGCATGCTTTTTAAAGCAGTCACAAAATCCTACCCAATGGTCCAAACGCCAAACCAATTCTTTTAAACGCAAGAGGGTATGTAGGGCTATCGACCCAAGCCATGACATCATGTCACTTCTTAGGCCGCTCATTCTACAAAAATTTCCAAACGCGGCTTTCGTCGACCCAATCACAGACTTAACGTGAAACGAATAAACCTCGATGGTTTCGCATCGAATTAAATTTCTGAGCTTCTTGATATACTAGCTAGCGAGCCTCGTCCTCGACCGCACATATTTCATCATCAACTATGAAATACGTACTACAAACTTTATTATAGTTTGCATAAACGCTCTACATCATTTTTATCCATGAAAAATTTGCTTAGAATACTAACAATGTAAAGCGACATGAAATATAACATTTGTTCCTTGTTTCAGACAAACGTGTCAAGTGGCGTATATTGATCTATACTCCAATTTACACACAAGTATAAACAAGTATGATTCTCATGTAATGTTTTAACAAAATAGGACAATGTAACACCGGGGGTGTTACAGATACCACTTGAAAGCATTTTCTATTATGGAAGCACTTGTTGGATTTATCAATGAAAACCATTTCTTGAACATTTGCTATCTTTATGAGTACCACTTATAGGATATCACTTGTGAGTTGATCTAGACATCACTTGTGAATTTGATGAAATACTTGAGTCTAGATACCACTTGAAACAAACAAACTAGATATCCATTTGCATTGTTGTCTTGTGCTTGTACTCTTATCACTATCATGATCTTCTATGGTTGACTTGAACTAAATTGATTTGCGTAAGTTATCAAGTCCGGTTTGAACCAATGACAAACTTCTTCAAACCTCTTGCAAGGGTTATCTTGCCAATGTTGTACTTGTCACTTGTTATCAATCCAAAATAAGTCAAGTACTTGGGTTCACTAGCTCATGAATAAATTCATATACTAACTGCTAGATCAACTAATCATTCAAGCAATAGTGGTAGGCTATGAATTTAAACATTTCATTTGTTATGCATGATCCTATGAAGTATGAACTGTATGCACTAACTGCATAATAGTAAGGGATGAAATGATCATGCACATTACAGTGATACCTTTGCTATGTTGGAGTAGAGGATAGTCACATAGATTCCAATTCATTACTCAAATAGCAATGTGAAGTCCAATTATAAGCTATGTGAAGACCAATAGATACTATTTTGAATTCCATTCTTCACCCATATGAAATGAATACCACTTATAATCAAGTGCACTTTCTTATTGTGGTTGGCTTGCTTCATCTTTTGATCAATGTGAGAGTACCACTTGAAATATCATGACTAGCTCTCTTTTGGGTGTTGCTTGCTATTCTTGATCAACCATTTTGATTGCTTCAACTAAGCATCTTAAATGTTTTTTGGATCATCACTTCCATGTTAGCCTTCCAAGTACCACACTTGGTTTACCTACTCATAGGCGGCAAGCCCCTACACTAGGGAGAAGTGACCTCTCTTCAAAGAACTATTCTTGATACTCACTTGAAATAGCTTAATTGATTGATCCAAGTGATGCACTTAACTTGATGAGTAACCTTGATTCCTTCTTGAAGTCCTTTTTCTTTCTACTTGTTTAAATTCTTTTCTTTCTACCAAATGATCTCCAATCATATCTAGAACTTAAATTTCATCTTCAACTTGAGTTTGATCTTGATCTTCATCTTGAGTACCAAAAGTGTGCAAAGTACACTCCACAATCATATGACCTTGTACTCTTTGCTTGTCATGCTTCTAGATCATCTCAAAACTAAACTTAGGTGCCTCACTTACTTATAAACATATTTCCAATTTGAGGACCTTTCAATCAAAGTGAGTCTAGATCAATCCAACAATTGTCACTTTTTGGCAGATTTTGTACTCTTCAAAGAAAAATGCATATCTCCCAAAGTACAAATCCAAATACCACGAAATTTAGTGGAGGTGTGCATCACTAAGTCATATAGCTTCTGTAAAAATTTGAGCTTCATTTGATCTCATATGTACTACCAGGAATCAGATCTTCCACCACTGCAGCATGCTGAAAACTGCTGCACTTTAACTGATAAGATCTACTCCAAAACTAAAGAATCTCTTGTCCAACTTTTATGAAATTTATACAGCATCTTGTACCATAAGTATAGAGCATGTACACCAATTTATATGCCAATCCAATAAGTTTTGATCACTCAAACATGGCTAAGATCACAGTTCACTCAGATTTTTAATATAGGACAGATTTCAATCACTTGAGCTATACTTCATCAAATATGAATCAAACTTGAAACTAACTCGTTTGAATACTTTCACAAGACATAAATCCATTCAATCCACTTACTAAATATCATCTTATGAACTTATCCAACACAAATCAATCCAAACTTGACTACTAATCAATTATCCTTTCAATCATCTCATAGCAAGCAATATTGCATATTTATCCAATTCAATCAACTCATATGCACACAAATGAAATGATCAACAAGAGATATACCTTGGCTAGCTCATGATCATCTAACTAGCAAGCTTCAACACAATTATTTGCAAGTCATGAAATATATCCAATGAATCACCAACAACTTGAATTATAGCACTTGTATGATGTAGCACATATGGACTTCACTTAATTATTATGGCATTGAGTTTGGATGTGCACTAGGCTTCATAACTTGACTCAATCATATGATGATCAATGTGAGGTCAATCGAATCAAGCCTCTAATGCCATGGTACCTACAATCATTCATCTACTTTTTGATGGTACCCAAACTAGTTTGGGTCCTCTCAAGTTAGGAGCAACATACTTAGGCATAGCCTTAGTATGAATAGCGGGATGTTTTGCAATTGCAACCAATGAGGTACCATTGCCATCCTTCCTAAGCATAGAATCATCATCAATTGAAATAGGCATAGGAGTGTGTCGATAAAAGATGCTCGGCAGTCCTCCGAGGGGTATCCCACAACGGTATATTGATTGGTGGAGGTGCACGTGATAGGAACCGGATGATGACATAAGGTGTAGAGACAATGATTTAGACAGGTTCGAGCTGTCTGATCGACGTAATATCCTGCATCCTATCTTTGGTGTATTGTATTGAATATGGGATGTATGTAGATGTATGTCGCTATCAACTAGGGGACCCCTGCTTCTCCTTATATACTCTAGAGGGACAGAGTTACAAGGAAAGTATCCTATTTGGTACTATATAATATCTTGCGGTGCACGTCGACCAGTGCTGTGCACATCTTGATCTTGTGGGTTGGGCCACCTCTGAGGGTGTGGCCCATGTCTTGTCTTGTGGATACTAGGGGCCATACCCTCATAGCTAGTCCCCGAGCCTGACAGTAGGTGTTGTAGTCACGTGGTGCTAGGGTCAGAAAGTAGAAGAAAGGCAGAAGACTGGCTGAGTAGGCAACCAGTCCATGGATGGAGCCCTAAATTGAAAAGCACACATTCACCGCAAGGTGAAGTGTGCCCACTTAGTCCCCGAGCCTATTGGAAGATGAAGAATGAATCTTGTAGTAGGGTCAAAGAAAAAGAAGTCTAAAAGCTTGCTGACGTCGTCTGATATGTGCGTATCAAGACCCCATACGTGATGTCCAAGATTAGCACTCTGATCCGAATAGTATGGAGCAGCTTGATAGCACACCAATGAGGCATACCAATATCCGACCATCAAGGGAGTCCCCAGCATAGCTGGCGACGTCCAAGCACCGAGGAGTCCCCGATGTAGCTGGCGATGTCTGACCACTGAGGAGTCCCTGATGTAGCTGGCGATGTCTGAGCACCGAGGAGTCTCCACCGTAGCTAGCAATGTCCGAGCATCGAAGGAGTCCTCGGCGTAGCTGGTGATGTCCGAGCACCGAGGAGTCTCTAGCGTAGCGAGCGATGTCTGAGCACCAAGGAGTCCCCGACATAGCTGGCGATGTCCGAGCACCGAGGAGTCCTCGGCGTAGCTGGCAATGTCCGAGCACCAAGGAGTCCCCGGTGTAGCTGGCAATGTCTGAGCACCGAGGAGTCCCCGACGTAGCTGGTGATGGCCGAGCACTAAGGAGTCTTCGGCATAGCTAGCGATGTCCAATCACCGAGGAGTCTCTAGCATAGCTAGCGATGTTCGAGCACCGAGGAGTCCCTGGCGTAGCTGGTGATGTATGAGCACCGAGGAGTCCCTGGTGTAGCAGGCGATGTCCGAGCACCGAGGAGTCCCCAGTGTAGCTAGCGATGTCTAAGCACCAAGGCGTAGCTGGCGATGGCTGAGCACCGAGGAGTCCCCGGCATAGCTGGCGATGTCCGCAAGGTGAAGTGGGGTGAAGTGTGCCCACTTAGTCCCCGAGCATGAAGAATCCGAGCGCCGAGGAGTAACCGACGTGGCTTGGTGATATTCGAGCACCGAGGAGTCCCCGGCATAGCTGGCAATGTCCAAGCAATGAGGACTCCCCGGCATAGCTAGTGATGAAGCACGAGCGATGAATAGTCTGGTCAACTGGTCAGCGGTGAAGTGAGCATTGAGTAGAAGTGACCGACGAACAGTCCGATCAACTGGTTGGCGACGAAGTCCATGAACCTAGTCGTCTGACTAGTTGATCGGTGGAGAAGTCTAAGCACCAGGTGGTCCGATCACCTGGACGATGATCCTGCAATACAAATATGTAGAACAGGTAGTACATGATGTAAAAATATATGAACTCCAGAGAAAAATCAGCAATGGCGATGAAATAGCATATGTTGCTCGGCGATCAGTTGGTGTGAAGATTATTTATATTTAATATAAACCACTCGATCAGTTAGTGTGTAGTTGAGTCTCTAGCCCTAGCTAGATCATTAACCATAATGTGGAGCACGGAGCCCATGTGTGTGTAGGAAGAACAAAGTGTCGCTAAGGAGCCGCTGCCGACCACCCATAATGCAGAGGGCAGATGCTCATGCACATGTAGGGAGGAGCTAGAGATAGGGCCGTCTCTGGAGGTGTCCGAGCATCAACATGACTGTTCGGGGGTTCGAAAAATCATTTGGAGAGCAAACATGGAGAAAATAGCTTGGAGAAACATTATGGCGATATATAGAGATTGGAGAATATTTAAAAGAATATTAAAGCGTGACTTAGCTTTAGGCAGAACGTTTGGTCGACCTTAGTCAAATCAGATTTGGAGAGATCAATCATGTAGGACTTGGGTGGCTTCGAGGTTGGATCCTGAAGGTATTCGTATGGCAACAAGCAAGGGAAATCGTGCTTGCCTGCTTAAGGTGTACGTATATGCATATACATGTACAAGCCTTAATTAGCTTTCATGCCTTTAATATAGTACTCTTTTGTTCTTCATGGCTAGACATGCATGGCAGGTGCATCGAGACTGGATTCTTGGGAGCCGCCAATGGCATCGGCAAGTGACGTGTAGACGACGGTGACGAGATCAACGCTTGTATTGAGATCAAGATGTAGATGAATTCTACATGCATGTGTGCATGCAGATGTAGATATATTAAAATCCAGATCGCATGGCCCTTCATGAATGCATGCTGGATGTGTACGCCTCCTCCTGGGTGATGGCTTCAAAGCATGTCATGGCCAAGTCTGATCTATCGGGCTATCCCAGGCTACGGTGAAAGCACAAGGCTGCCGCTAGACTCGTCTTGCCATGACACCCCGCCGCGAGTGGCATCGTGATGTTGCCTCGATCAGCTAAGTGACCACAAACGACGTAGATCTTGAGGTACGCTATCTGGTTCGCCATGGATCAAGTGCACAGCCCCTACCTTGCATGCCAACTGTCGACAAAAGATGGTCGACAGTCCTCCAAGGGGTATCCCACGAAGGTATATTGATCGGTGGAGGTGCGCGTGATAGGAACCGGATGGTGACACAAGGCATAGAGACAGCGATTTAGACAGGTTTGGGCCGTCTGATCGATGTAATACCCTATGTCCTATGTCTTTGGTGTATTGTATTGAATATGGGATGTATGTAGATGTATGTCACTGTCAACTAGGGGACCCCTGCTTCTCCTTATATACTCTAGAGGGGTAGGGTTACAAGGAAAGTATCCTATTTGGTACTATACAATATCTTGCGGTGCATGCCGACCAGTGCCGTGCACGCCTTGATCTTGTGGGCTGGGCCACCTCTGAGGGTGCGGCCCATGTCTTGTCTTGTGGATACCAAGGGCCATACCCTCACAGAGTGTTACCTAGGGGACATGAATGTGCCATGTGTCCTCTTTCCCAGCATGAGTAGCAAACTCTCTTTGAATGAGCCTTCTCTTCCTTGCTCATATGTTGCTTCTTATTGCCTTGCCTCTTTTCTTTTGCTTGAATCTTCTTATCAAGCTTGGTAGAACACTTTGAGGCAAAGTGTCCCATATCTTTGGACTTGAAGCACTTGATGTGAGCATGCACCTTCTTCTCATCTTGGGTCTTGCTCATCATATTGGCATCTTGATTAGGAGTTGGATGCCTTGCTCTTGCTTTACCACCTCTTCTAGTTTTCTTCTTCTTTATTATCAAATCACTACCATCATCTTCATGGTTGATATTGATTTGAGGTTGGGGTGTCTTTTCTTGCTTAACTTGTGGCTTTGGTTGAGGCTCTTCTAGTTGCTTCACTAATTTATTGGTTGGGCACATTGAGGTAAGATGACCCCAAGTGCGGCACTTGAAGCACTTAACATGCCTTAGCCTCTCTTCTTCTTTCTTCAACTTGAGCTTTTCTTCATTGGGGCAACCATTTGCAAGATGTCCCACTTCATGGCACTTGAAGCACATGAAATGAGAGAGCTTCTCTTGTTCTTGCTCCTTCATCTCTCTTTCATATCTTCTCTTGCCCCATTTCTTCCCCTTGATCTTGCTCTTGTTGAAGCCAATGCCACTCATGTCATTGTGGCTTTCTTGATGATTGACTTTGCTAGTCTTGAAGCCAATGCCACTCTTGTCACCAAAGTTTCTTTAAGTCTTCAACATATGCTCAAAGGTGACTTGAGAGTTCTAGCACCTCTCTAACTTATTGCTCAATTTCTTCACTTGTTCATTGAGCTCATTGTTCTCCTTCAAAAGGTTAGTCTCACAAGACATAGAAGTAGAACAAGCATCTATATGTGAAGAGTATGGCATATCTAATAAATCATCACAAGAGGTGTATACATGCTTCTTGCCTACATCACAAGAGTTAGCTACAATATGTGATTGATCAATTGACCCATGTGATGAGCTCTTGTTATTTTTAAGTTTCTTTGTAAACACTTTAATGAGAGAAGTATGTTGTTCTAATAATTCATCATGAGATGCAAGTAGTGTCTCATGATTCAATTTTAGCTCATCATATGAAGATTTGAAAGCATTAAGTAATTTCTTATGTTCTTCACAAGAGTTCTTTAGAAATGAGTTTTCATTTTCCAATTTTAATGTTTTAGCTTTCTCATTTTCTAAAGACATGGTTATGCTAGCAAGTCTACTAACAAGCTCATCATATGAATCAACATGATCAACTACATTAGCATTTAATACCTTGGTGTCACCTTGTGACATGAAACAATGTGGTGTAGTTGGAGAGCTTGTAGTAGCATCATCATCATGGCTTGAGCATGAACCAACATTGTCAAGATCACCACCAAGTGTGCTTGAGGTAGAATCCTCACGTGCAACACTTGTGGCATCATCATCAACCTTATCAAGTGAACTTGTAGTGGATCAATCATCATCATCATCACTTGACCATGAGGTAGAGCAATCTTCCACAATCACCAAATTGTGGTTATGCTCAACACACTCATGTGCTTCCACCTTGTGATCATCCTCCTTCTTGAATTTGCCATCATCACTTGTGGAGGAGTCACCGTAGAAGGCTTGGAGTGCCATCCACATATCATGAGCACTCTCCAAGTCCCATACATGTCTAAAAGTATCCTCATATAAAGCACACATTAGATAATAAAGAGCACGATGATCAAGTTGTAAGCAATCCTCTTGTGCTTGGGTTAGGTCATTCTTATCCAAAGCATCATGAGAAAAACCAACAACAATGATCCACCATGCCTTGGGACCCAAATCATGGAAATGATCAAGCATATGACATTTCCACCATGCATAGTGTGTGCCATCAAAAGTGTGTGTGTCACAAACAACATCAAGCCCAAAGTTCGCCATCCTCTCAGGTTGGTAAAGACCACAAATGAGAGACCTTGCTCCGATACCACTTGTAGGATCGAGATGGCGACTAGAGGGGGGGGGTAAATAGTCGTTTCTAAAACTTAATCGCGTCGGCTAACCGAAACAAGTGCGGAATTAAAACTATCGGTCTAGCCAAGACTACACCCTTCTATCTATGTTCTCTAGCACCTTGCAAAGATCTTAATTAAGCAACAAAGGTGTCAGGCTAGCTAGAGCTCACCTAATCAATTCTAGAAGCAAGGTCACAAAAACCTATGCCACTAGTACTTTAAGCAACAAGGGAGCTCCTACACATGCTAGTAAGCAAAAGCACAAAGCCAACTAAGCTCACTAGCAATGCTTAATAACAAGGCAACCAATGCCAAATTAGACAGCGCAAATACTTAGCTATACAAACTAAGCAATATGACTAACAAGGTTACACAAACCAAATTAGCCACGCAAGAGAGCTACTTCTTATGCTACACAAGCAAGAAGGTAATTAGTGAGCTACACAAGCTAACTAATTACAAGAGCAACTACACAAGCACAATGTATGTGAAAGTAATTACAAGCTTGTGTAAGGGGATTGCAAACCAACGGGAAGAACAAAGTTGACACGGTGATTTTTCTCTCAAGGTTCACATGCTTGCCAACACGCTAGTCCCCGTTGTGTCGACCGCTCACTTGGTGGTTCAGTGGCTGATTGACATCACCCGCCAAGCCTGCACATCGGGCACCACAAGAACCTACCCCAGAAGTGAGGGTAGCTCAAAGACATGCTTTACTAGAGGTGCTCTTCATGACTCCCACGGAGCGAGCACAATGCCCCTCACAAAGCTCTTCTCCGGAGCACCGCACAAGCTTCTTGCGGGCTTCGATGGAGACCACCATCAAGCTATCTAGGAGGTGGCAACCTCCAAGAGTAACAAGCACCACCAGCTTGCAACTCGATCACCTAGTGCCACTCAATGCAACCTCATGATGCAATCGCACTAGAATCGCTCTCTCACACAATCGGATGATCACTATCAAGCATGTGTGAGATGGAGGGCTCCCAAGCACTCTCAAGCATGGACACAAAGTCCCCCAAGGTGCTCAGCACAAGCCATGGCTGAGACCCCCTTCTATTTATAGCCCCATGGGCTAAAATAGTCATTACCCCTTTACTAGGCGTTTTTCGGGTTGACCAAACTCACCGGTCATATTGATCGGACGTAGGACCTCAGTGTCCGGTCAATGGATGCTCGACACATGTTGCCTCCGTTCAACCTCAGTCACTTGATCTCAGCGGTCAAGTGATGACTGGACACAGCTGCTCAAAGTGACCGAACGTAGGACCCTAGCGTCCGGTCACTTCCAGTAAGCTTCCAGAGGTGAAAATTCATGACCAGACGTGTCCGGTCGGTCAGGATCAGATGCAGCAACAACATTTGGTCATTTCTCCTCTTCTCTGTGCTGCCACATCAGCAGGACCGGACGTAGCCACCCAGCATCTGGTCATGAAGTGACCCAGCGTTCAGTCGAAGACCGACGCCTGTGCCTTCACTACTGCCATTGACCGGACATAGGACCCCAGTGTCTGGTCACTGTGTGACCAGCGTCTAGTGCACTCTGTGAAACCCTATCTTTTCTATATAGGGCGCCGGTGGCACCATCGGAATGTCCACACTCTATGGGCGGACACTCTGTCATTGGAGTTTCGAACCTTTCTCGCCTCCGTTCCATCACCGAGTTGATCCACATCAACTCCAACTTCATCTTTTTTTGTAAATATGCCAACACCACCAAGTGTACACCACCATGTGTGTGTGTGTTAGCATTTTCCCAATCATTTTCCAAAGGATTAGCCACCCCACTTGCCATGCCACTCAATCCTAGCGATGATGCAAAGTTAGATCACTCGAGTGGCACTAGATGACCGATATGCAAACAAGTTTGCCCCTCTTGATAGTATGGCCATCTATCCTAAACCTGGTCATTAACTTCTCTACACACCTATGATCGGTGAAATAAAATGCCCTAGGTTATACCTTTGCCTTATGTATTCCATTCCATCTCCTCCAATGTCGATGCAACACATGCACCAACATGATCAACAATGATATGATCCACTTCATATCATCACATGTGAAAGCATATGGGCCCCTAGTTGGGTTTTGATGATTAATGACAAGACATGATTACTGTGACTAATGTGTGTTTTGCAGATGCAATTAAGTTAGGTCATGGTAATGGCAATTGATTGGGCAATCATGGTTGTCATGCCCCTACGACGAAAATCATTTTGGTTTTCAAAGGATGGACGACAAGGTTAAGGATGGACTAGTTCTAAGTGTCGTTTGGAGTTGAAGAGACACGTAGAGTAGTTTAGGACTTTGTTTTTCCTTTGGCCATACTATTAAGGGGGTATGAATGGGTAGCTTGACCTAGGTGAGTCTAGTGAGTTAGGAGTGGTGCACACTTGTTAAATCTAGCACTAGGTAGCTCCTAAAAAGCCCTAGATCAATTGGAGCAAACTTCATTCATATATGATTGAGAGTTGGAAGTGAATGGAGGGTCAAATGCTGACCGGACACTGGTTCCAGTGTGATTGGACGCTGGCATAGAGTACGGTTAGTTCATTTGATCAAGGTGAAATCGTCTGGTGTGACCGGACGCTGAGAGGTGAGCGACTGGATGCTGGGTGCCAGCATCCGGTCGACTCTAGTAAGGTTCCAGAGAGGGAAAATCATGACCGGACGCATCTAGTCAATGCTGACTAGACGCTGTCTAGCGTTCGGTCACAACTTAAACACTGGGTTTTGGGGAGAACTAACCAGAGCGTCTGGTCAACTTGACCGGAGCATCCGGTCACCCCATAGAGGCACATAACGGTTCATTTTGAACATGGGTGTATAAATACTTCCTCCATTCGTGTGAGGGGGTACTTTTGCTCATTCCAACAGCTGAGAAACACCCTTGAGAGTGCCAAGAAGAGCAAGGTCCTAGTGAGGTGATTGAGATTTGAGAATCCAAGAGTGAGACCTCATTAGTGAAAGCAAGAGTAGCAAAGCGTGCATCCACCCTTCTCATTAGGCTTGTTGTGGTCAAGTGAGAGTTTGTGCTTGTTACTCTTGGTGATCACCATCACCTAGACGGCTTGGTGGTGATTGGGACCTTGGTGATCATCTGGCGGAGCTTGTGGATGACCCAACTCAAGTTGTGAGCGGTTGTGGGTGATTCACCACGACAGAGTGTCAAAGAATCAACCTGTAGGGAGCACTTGATCCTTGCATGGATCAAGGGGGAGCTACACCCTTGTGCGAGTGCTCCAACGAGGACTAGTGGGGAGTGGTGACTCTCTGATACCTCAGCAAAACATCATCGTGTTCCTCCTTCTCTCTTTACTTTGGGCATTTACTTTGAGCAATTCAATTCTTATCTTTACATTCATAGAATTGCCATGCTAGAGTAGGATTGGAACTTAGGTTGCAAGACTTTTTGTGCGGTAGAACAATAGAAACACTTTCTAGGCACAAGGGGTGAAGTTGGGCTAACCATAGGGTTTAATTATTGCTAAGAAATTTAGAATTAGCCCAATTCACCCCCCTCTTGGGCATCTTGATCCTTTCAATTGGCATTGGAGCCTCGTGCTCACGTATTTAGGCTTAACTGCCTAGTGAAAGATGTCTCACGGGGATGGACATCCTCCTATCTTTGAGGGGGATGATTTTCCTTATTGGAAAATCTGCATGGAGGCGTATTTAGAAGCTCTAGATGTTGTTATACTTAGAGCCGCCTCACAAGGATTCCCAAAACCTTAGGATCCCACGCACCTACAAGACGATGAGGTCAATTACGAAAAATGGAATGCAAAGGCTAGAAACACCATCTTTAGATGCCTTTGCAAAGATGTGTTTGATCGGATGAGGAACCACAAAGACGCCCATGCACTATGGTCAGATATTTGTACGCTCTGTGAGGGAACTAAAAGCGAGCGTGAGGAACGATATCATCTTGTTATGAAAAAGCTAAATTCATTTGAGATGCTTTCTAAGGAGAGTGCTAATGAAATGTACTCACGCTTGAATGTTCTTGTAGAGGAAGTCAATGGGCTTGGACTCACTCAAATGTAACCATCCGATGTTGTAAGAAAGATCTTGAGTGTCCTCCCTATTGATAAATATGGGCATATTGTGACCGTGCTTCATCAAGGTGATCTTTTGACCGCTACACCAACACAAATCTTAGGAAAGATCAATGCTCATGAGATATACATGCATATCACACCACAAGATGGCTCATCCTCTACTAAGAAGAAAAAAAAAGACTTAGCATTCAAAGCTAGCCATGAAAAGGGCAAAGCAAGAATTGAGTATGAAAGCTCAAGTGATGATGAAGTAGATGATGCAAGTATTGCTCTCATGATGAGAAGAACCGCCAAGATGCTAAAGAAGCTCAACAAGAGTGGCATCAAGTTTGATGGGAAGAAAAAGAAGTTCTTCACTAGTTCTAGAAGGAAGCCAATCTCAGAGATGAATTACTATAATTGTGGAGAACTTGGTCATCTAGCACACCAATGCACAAAGCCCAAGAAAGACAAGTACAAGGGCAAGAAAGATGACTCAAGTAATGAAGAAGAAGATGAGAAGAAGGAAAACAAGCCATACAAGAAGAAGGATGGCAAGAAGAAGGAATTCGACAAGAAGAAAAGTGGGAAGGCATACATCGTCGGTGATTGGCTCACGGATATTGATTCATCAAGTTGCTCATACAATGATGATAGTGATAATGAGAAGGTGGCTGCCATTGTGATTGACTCTTCATCATCTTCACCAACACCACCGCTATCATCCTCTACACACCTATGCCTTATGGCCAAGGGTGAACGAAAGGTATCAAATGATGATGATAGTAGTAGTGATGATCATGCTAACAATGATAATTGTGATAGTGATAGTGATAGTGATCATGATGAATTTAAATCACCTTCATATGATGAACTTGTCAAATTGCTAAACAAATATACTAGGATCATTAGAAAGACTAGAGCTAAGAATAACAAGCAAGAAGCTAAGAATGATTCTCTTTTAGCTAAATGTGATATAGCCAAAAAGGCTAGTGTTGAGCTTAGAGAAGCAAATGATGCTATATCATCCAAACTCAAGGAGCTCAAATCTTCTAAGAAAGAGCTTAAAGAAAAACATGATAAACTTGAGAGGATACATAATGAGCTCATCACTAGCCATAATATGCTAAAAGATGAATATACAACTCTCAAGATTAATCATGATAATCTTGTCATTGCTCAAGAATGTTTATCCAATGAGCCACATGATGCTACTAATGATGTTGTTAAGATTGATATAGCTACATCATGTGATGATTTGATCATTGAGAGCATTGAGCAAAGTTCTAGTAGCAACAACATGCAAGTGGTTCAGACCAATAATTATGATGAGTATGTCAAGCTCAAGAATGATAATGAAAAGCTCAAGAAAGATCTTGAAGAGCTCAAAACCACCAACACTATAGTGCTAGAAACTCTTGATCATGATGGTGATTTGATTCTAGAGAATGAGAAGCTCAAAGAAGAGAACAAGAAGCTCAAGGAAGAGAAAAATAATGATGCACTCAAGGAAGAGAACAAGAAGCTCAAGTTGGAGAAAGAGCATCTCAAGATTGGATTGAGCAAGTTCACAAGAGGCAAGCATCTTCAAAGTGAGCTACTAATGAACACCATCATGAAGATGGATAGAAGTGGCATTGGGTACTTGACAAACCAAGAGAAGAAGGCTCAAGCTCAACAACAACACAAGTCAAAGCCAAAGCCAAAGAGATGTTTTGAGTGTGGATAAGAAGGCCACTTTGCCCATGAGTGGCAAACTCCACCACCACAACCCTTACCCAAGCATGCTAGACCCTTTGCTTTTAATGCTCATTATATGCTTAGAAAGGACTCTAGTGGAAAGATGAAAGTCATATTCTTATGACCTCCAAACAAGAATAGGCCTAAGAAAATTTGGGTTGCAAAGTCACTTATTGAGAAGGTGAAGGGCCCTCAACAAGTTTGGGTTCCTAAAGCTTGATCTATTATGTGTAGGTGAACTACAAGACCGGTGGAAGTCATTGGGTAATTGATAGTGGTTGCACACAACATATGATCGGTGACCCTCGTATGTTCACCTCACTAGATGAAGAAGTAGATGGACAAGAAAGAATCACATTTGGAGATAACTCAAAGGGCAAGGTTAAAGGATTGGGCAAAGTGGCAATATCAAATGATCATTCAATCTCAAATGTGCTATATGTTGCTTCATTGAGCTTCAACTTGCTATCCGTTGGACAATTATGTGATCTTGGCTTTCAATGCTTGTTTACCAAGAAGGAAGTTGTTGTATCTAAGAAGGTTGATGATCAAGTGATATTCAAAGGATTTAGATACAACAATCTATACTAGTGGATTTCACCTCTGAAGATGCTAACTTGAAGACTTGCCTATTCACTAAAATAACACTTGGGTGGCTATGGCATAGAAGACTTGCTCATGTTGGGATGAACTCACTCAAGAAGCTAATGAAGAATGATTTGGTGAGAGGGTTGAAGGATGTGAAGTTTGAGAAGGACAAGCTTTGTAGTGCATGTCAAGCCGGCAAGCAAGTTGCAAATACTCATCCAACAAAAGCTTTCATGTCAACCACAAGAGTGCTAGAACTACTTCACATGGACTTATTTAGACCTACAACATACAAGAGTTTGGGAGGAAATCTTTATTGTCTTGTGATTGTTGATGACTATTCAAGATACACATGGGTATTCTTCCTTCATGACAAATCCAAAGTTGCATCATGCTTCAAGAAGTTTGCTAAGAGAGCACAAAATGAGTTTGAAGTGAAGCTCAAGAAGATTAGAAGCGACAATGGGAAAGAATTTGACAACACAAATATTGAAGCCTATTGTGATGAAGTTGGGATCAAGCATGAGGTCTCCGCAACATATACTCCTCAATAAAATGGTGTAGTTGAGAGAAAGAACCAAACATTGATCACTCTGGCAAGAACAATGCTTGATAAGTACAACACTCCCGAAGCTCTATGGGCGAAAGCTATCAACACCGCTTGTTATGCATCCAACCGCCTATTCCTTCAAAAGTTTCTTGGCAAGATACCTTATGAGTTGCTCAATAGGAAGAAGCCAAATGTCTCCTTCTTTAGGGTGTTTGGTTGCAAATGCTACATCTACAAGAAGCGGCAACACCTAGGGAAGTTTCAAAGATGTTGTGATATTGGTTTTATTGTTGGTTACTCATCAAAGTCCAAAGCATATAGAGTATTTAATCTTGCCACCGACTTGGTTGAAGAAACATATGATGTGGAATTTGATGAATCTAACGGCTCCCAAGGAGCACATGAGAATCTTGATGATATAGGTGATGAACCATTGAGGGAGGCTATGAAGAACATTCCAGTTGGAGACATCAAGCCTAATGATGATGAAGATGTTGTACAAGTGATCAATTCCCCTTCTTCATCAAGTGTGCCACAAGATGGTGAAAAGATGGGAGAGTAGAAAATAAAGACACTCATGTCTCCCATGAGCAAATGATGACACAAGCACATGATATTGATGCTCCACAACCTCCCCCTCAAGTGGTTAATAGAAGAAATTCACCTCTACTACAATCTCATCCACGAGATCTCATCATAGGGAGTCCATCAAAGGGAGTAATGACTCGCTCTCAAAAGCTTGCTTTGTTTATTGAACATCACTCTTTTGTCTCTTGTTTTGAGCCTACTAAGGTAGAAGAAGCTCTTCAAGATCTAGATTAGATATATGCCATGCATCAAGAGTTGAACAACTTCACTCGCAATGAAGTTTGGACTCTTAAAGAGCGACCAAAAGGTGCAAGAGTCATTGGAATAAAGTGGGTGTTCCACAACAAGCAAGATGATCAAGGCGTTGTTGTGAGGAACAAGGCAAGACTAGTTGCAAAGGGGGTTCTCTCAAGTTGAAGGTTTGGATTTTGGAGAGACCTTTGCACCGATTGCAAGACTAGAAGCCATCCGTATCCTCCTTGCATATGCATCACATCATGAAATGAAACTATATCAAATGGATGTGAAAAGTGCATTCTTAAATGGCTTTATTAATGAACTAGACTATGTTGATCAACCTTCCAGGTTTGAAGACCCTAGATATCCTAATCATGTTTATAGGTTGTCCAAGGCATTATATGGGCTTAAGCAAGCCCCAAGAGCTTGGTATGAGCGCCTTTGGGACTTTCTCATTGAGAAGGGCTTCACCATTGGGAAGGTCGACACCACACTATTCACCAAGAAGCTTGATGGATATATCTTCATTTGTCAAGTGTATGTTGATGATATCATCTTTGGATCATCAAATGAAGATTCTTGCAATGAGTTTGGTGAATTGATGTCGAAAGAGTTTGAGATGTCAATGATTGGAGAGCTTACATTCTTTCTTGGTTTTCAAGTCAAGCAAATGAGAGAAGGGATTTTCATCTCTCAAGAGAAATATACAAATGATCTTCTCAAGAGATTCAAGATGGATGAAGGTAAGTCAATCAAGACACCAATGCCAACTAATGGACATCTCGACCTAGATGAGGGAGGTAACATGGTTGATCAAACTCTCTACCGCTCTATGATTGGTAGCTTGTTATATTTAACTGCATCTAGGCCCGACATCATGTTTAGTGTGTGTATGTGTGCTAGATTTCAAGCTAATCCTAAGGAAACTCATTTGATTGCCATAAAAAGAATCCTTAGGTATCTTAAGAACACACCAAGCATTGGCCTTTGGTATCCCAAAGGAGCTATATTTGAATTAGTTGGCTATTCTAATTTGGATTATGCCAGTTGCAAAGTTGGTAGAAAAAGCATATCCAGAATGTGCCATTTGCTTGGTAGATCACTTGTGTCTTGGTCCTCTAAGAAACAAAATAGTGTGGCCTTCTCCACCATCGAAGCGGAATACATTGCCATGGGTGCTTGTTATGCATAAATACTTTATATGAAACAAACTTTGCTAGACTATGGTGTTGTTCTAGAAAAAGTATCTCTTTTGTGCGATAATAAAAGTGTGGTAAAACTTGCAAATAATCTGGTTTAACACTCTCGCACCAAGCACATAGATTTCCGCCATCACTTTCTTAGAGATCATGTTGCAAAGAATGATATTTCACTAGAAGGTGTAAGGACCGAGGATCAATTGGCGAATATCTTCACTAAACCGCTAGATGAGGTGACTTTTTGTTGATTGCGGAATGAGCTCAATGTTCTTGATTTTAGCAACTTCACTAGAAAATGAGCTTGTGTTGTCCCTTGCATTGCATTGTTATATACAACATGTTTAATCTTTGGTATTGCATATAGGGCTTGTCTAACATGGTTAAGATAACCACCGAAAAACGAGTGGAGAAGCTTAACCTTGGATCAAACTTGACAAGTAACTAGGATTACTTTCAAGTATTGCATTGCATATGCATCTATGTTGTTTTGTCGTTTCTCTTCATCACTCTTTTATTGCCTATTTTCTTAAAAAGAATTATAGCCTAAGGCAAAATACTTTTAAAAATTTGAGGGTTTGAGATAGGTCACTCACATCAGTCCCAATTGGTGTTTATTTGGATCTTATTGAAGTTGGGACTTGATTGGGAACAGGCAGTGCGAAGGAACTTTGAAGATTTGCTGGAAAAGAGTGACCGAACGCTGCATCAGACTCTAAAGTCTAGCGTTTGGTCAATTCACAGGAGGTGAACCTTGCTGCGAAGGAGTGACCAGACTTAGTTGTCTAGCATCCGGTCAGAAGGCGTCCCTACGTCCGATCGAGCAAAGACGATGGAGACAAGTTGGACCGAACTCTGGCTGTGTCCGGTCAGTGGTGATCAAACATGTCTAATCATAATTCTAGGGGTTTTGGACCTCTCTGGAATTAACCGAACTCTAGGTGGCAGCGTCCGATCGTTGCCACCAGAAAGTCCGGTCAGTAGAAATCGTACGGGATCCGGATTCTTCTCTGTTTGCTTATCTATTCCATCGGGGGACCCCATATAACCGCAAGCACCACCGTGACCTAATCCCGTACAATGCGCCGACATCACCATCGCCCATGCCTTAGTTGCCGAGTCACCACACCCGCGCCTCCAAAGCTCGCCGTGCCACCCTGCTCCCGTGCCTGCGTCGCTACAACCTCGCCCCACGCTCGTGAATGATGATCGCGCCCATGCCTTCACGCCGCCACACCACCGCACCCCGAGCCACCATGCCCTGCTCATGATGTGCCCACGCTGCTGCTTGCCCACGCAGTGCCCTAGCGCCGCCGTGCCCGTGCCCTGCTCCAGCGCCGCCACCGGAGCCTTGCCTGAACCCTAGCCACCAATTCACCGCGTAGTGCCAACCCTATCCTCGCATTGCTGATCTGGTGGTTCCTAGATTTGTTCCTCTTCTCGTCGATTCACTGGTTCGTCAGGTAGCAAGCCCTCGTTTCCAATTTCATGTCTATTGCTTGCTTCTTAGGGTTTCATATCTCTAGATATATTATAATTATTCATATATCCAATCTATTCTATCATGCAGTGAGTCAGTGTTTCTGAGGTCACTTTGGCAGTTGGCAGTCAATTCGAGGCCAAGCTCGCGAGTACGGATCGAGGCCAAGCCTCGAAAGTGATAGTTGGCAGTTGATTCTTGTCAGTGTAGTTGTTCTTTTCAGCTCCATCAGATGGCTCGTGTCAAGAATGCCGGTGGTGGTCTAGGTAAGAGGATCCGAGGCGTCCGCCTTGCTTGCCTACTGATGCAAAAGGCAAGGCGATGAAGAAGCTTGCAACAAAGAAGCGCAAGTATCCAGATGCTGACACAGCGAGAGCAGCAGCAGTTGCAGCCACCGTAGAGCACGTAGAGGCAGGAGGTGCTAGGAGTGGAGTACATATTGTAGATCAACTTTCTCTAGCTCAGAGGGCCGCTGTCCAAGAGGTTGAGCATCATCATGGTGGTCCAGCTGGGACAGCCATGGTTGGAGGATGGTGTGTCGCTATTGATGAGAGTCATCCTCAAGGGGAGTCACAGTAGGAGCCATAGCCAGCAGAGCAAACTCAGGAGGGAGAGTAGGCAGAGAAGATAGAGTAGGCACCTCAGCCATAGTTACGCCACTCTGGTCATACTCGTACCTAGGTGACACCATGGGCAGAGACACAGTGGAGGGGTTCTCATCCGCCATCTAGACCATAGGGTCTGCCTCTAATGACTCATTTGGATTTGAGGGCCACCACAACCAAGCAGGTGCAGTAGCTCAAGTTTGTTTAGTTTGAGGAGTGGTTTCCACCAAGGTGGGATGATCGTACATCAGAGGGCTTCTACACATAACGACAAGAGGATTTTTATCATGCATATCTTAACAATGGGACTGTATTCAGATCATAGAGGGTGTGCAACATTGAGTCCATTATAGCAGCAGCTAAAGAGCGTATTCGTCCTTACCTATCCTACTTATCAGGGCTGACAGACTTACTCAGATAGACAGGTTTATATGTTCCATCTTGGGTCCGTGAGTTCTATGCTACACTTTGGATTGACCCGCGGCATAGATTTATACATTTTGCTTTCAGAGGTAGAGACTATGGGCTGATGAGCTTTAGGGTCAGAGAGATACTCAGGCTTTAGGAGCAGCCCATTCGGCTACATGAGGTGTGCTATTGACAGATAGAGCCTCCTAGATGCTCTCACGGCGGTCTTGTGCCCCCAATAGATCTAGTCCACCATTGCTTCATAGAGCCTTTCGGCGAGGGGTCGAGCAGGACACCCAGAGACCTCACTCCGACAGCTAGAGTGCTTGATGCTATTATGAGGAGGACCCTGCTTCCAAGGATGGGATATTATGAGGGCTTGACTCACATACAGTTATGGCTACTGAACTCTCTGATGCAGCAGACTATTTTTGATATTTGGGATCTCTTACTATCTGAGATTGAGTATACTATTGTAGAGGGGTTCAGAGGTCATCGACAGTTGCCCTATGCTCACTGGATTACATTCTTGATTCATAGGGCAGTGATAGTGAGGCCTCCAGAGATGCTAGTGGAGTATAGTGGTGCTACTACAGAGTTCCCTACATACAACATGACTCAGATGCTTCACCATAGCGCAGTAAGGACATCTAGCCAGCCACGCCGTTGTTAGAGGTGCTAGAGACTGTAGCCTAGTAGGATGAGACCATCAAGGGTATAGCAGCTATAGAGGAGGAGAAGTTAGATTCTCAGTAGGAGGGGATGGTCGAGAGCGACCCTAGTGACAGCTTAGATGATGAATACCATGCTATCCCTTAGATGCCTCCACGACGATATGACCATGAGGCCGGTAGCTCTAGGTCCTCTCCACCTGCACCACAGACAGACCTCGCTCTTCTTGCTATACTTGAGCGGATGAGGCAAGATTAGGCTCACTAGGCCCAGGAGACTGCTGCTACTTTCACATAGTTCCAGACTAGGCAGGATGAGTTCCAGCGATAGTAGCAGGCTATACAGCAGCAGCAGCAGCAGGCCATGCATCAGCAGTAGCTCCTCATGTAGCAGCAGCTCCTTGGATTTATGTAGCATGTTGTGATAGCTATTGGGGCTCCACCACCATAGCCTTCACCCCAGATCGGCCAACCTACCACCACTTCTATGACTCTAGCTTTATAGCCCGGTGGGCTTCAGAGTCAGGGATAGCCACCAGCATAGTTTTCTTCTCCTATAGAGCAGGTGTCCTAGTGGTTTTCCTCGCCAGTGCTAGCCCCATAGTTCACACCTTTTTAGACGGGCTTCACACCGGCTCAGACTTCCTCGCCGCTTGTGCCAGATACTATAGTCTCTAGGGGCCTTAGTGCTACCTTCAATGAGTTGATAGGGCAGCCTACTCCGCCATATCGACATATCCTAGGTCCTTCCACAGTTGCACCTATTACCGGGACTACAGTGTAACACCTCAGATGTTTTAAATACTAAAATCTGCCATGTCATCATATGCATTGCAAAGCATTTGGCCTTAGTGAAAACTTTGATATGCATACACTAAAACAAGTTTACATTTATATTATATGTGTTGTCTTGTATGGTTTGGATCAAGTTCAAAGTTTTGTTTGGATTTGAATTTCTGAAAACCCTGATTTCCAGCGATTTGTTTTACCCTGAAAAACCTAATTCAAAATTGAAGTACATTTTGGGGTTGAGCCTTAAAGCAAAAGTGTAGAGCTTGTTGAGTGGTACAAAGTTTGTTTTTGGAGTTTTCAAAGTTGTTTAGAAAAATTTGAAGTAATTTGAAAAGGCGTAATTCTTTAAATGTTCCCTTTTTGAATTCAAAATTGCATTTCAAAATGTAGACCGAATTAGGGGTGGTTATAAAAGCAAAGTTGTAGAACTTTGAATTTTCAACAACTTTTATTTTTGGAGATTTTTGTGTTGTTATACAAATTTGGGAGTAATTTGGAAATTTAGACGAATGGCAATTCTATAAATATGGTGAACAGTGCTCACCACTTAAGCTACATCGCCGGCGACCTTCTTCTCGGTTCCAGGCATGCGCGTGGCCGTCTTTGGCATTGCGCTGGCATAGAGAAGGCTCCTACGTGGCTTCCTTGTGCTTCTGAGCTACGCTATTTAGCCTAAGCCGTCACCGTTCGTTCCTGTTTCCTTGCTCTGTTTTCCCGTCGCCACCACCACCATTGCTCCATCGTGCGTTTGTCGTCACCGTAGTGCCTCCACCGTCTCGACAAAACTATTCCTAGCTTCGCCTAATCCTTGCGCACCTAGCCAACCAGCCCTGGTCACTTGCTGTCGCCGAGAAACACCGCTCGACGCTTTTCTTCCTCGCGGCCGGCAGCATCACCGTCGCAAGCGCGTCACCATGGCCAGCGCTCTCCGGTGAGCCGTTGCTCTTGCTCAGTGTAGTTCCAGCTCCACCTTGTTCCCGTGATGCTCTATGACCGGTTGATTGCTCCTTTTGTCCACCGCAGCCACTAGAGCACCGTCGTTGCCGTTGCTCGCACTGCCGTGGCCGCTGTGACTGTCGAACCGCGTCTCCATTGCTCCTCCGGCCTTGCTCTCTGCTTAGTCGTGTTTAGGGTGAGCTGCTGGACCTTCCTGTGCCATTTATTTAATTGCTACTAGACTCCTATCACTGACGTAGTGTTGCCGAGCCACCGTGTCCGCCATGGCCGGTGCCGAGCTTGGGTTGTGCCGTAATCGGTGCAAGTAGGGACATCAGTAGGTGTGCCTAGTCATGGTGAACGTGTTGGTGTCTTTGCTATCGCCGTTGGTCTCACCGGCGGCGAGAAATCGTCGGTCAGCGCCATCATCGCTGTAGTCAAAGTGGGAGGAAGGGGATGATGGGTGGGGTCACCTTGTCAGTGACTCAGCAGTTTAAAAATGAATTTTTCAATTTTCAGAGATGAATGAATAGTGTATGCTTTTGTTATTTTTGTGTAGATTTATTTAGAGCTCCAAAAATTATGAAAATTTTTGTGTGACTTCTCTGTGATGTATATTATTTAGGAAAAATATTAAATGTTGATTTTCAGTACTTTTTGAATGTGATAAAAATTACTCAATTAATTACTAAATGAGATTCTATGATTTTTCTAGGCTTAATTAATTATCCAAAAATTATGAAAATTGTTTTGTCACTTAGTTATCATGTGATGAACATTTAAAAAAATTTTGAGCTCAATTAGAATAAGTTGATTTATTTCATAATTTTGAATTAAATAATTAATTCATAAAAGCAAATAGTAACCTTTAACGATTTAGGTTTTGTTTGAAATTTTGGATTGAGTGATGACCTTGGGTCATTAGTTGGTAATGATCCTTGGCAATGGAAGTAAGTGTTATGAAAAAGGTTTAGTTAGTTTTACTTGTAACTGTATCGCGAAGGAAAGTTGTATTCAAGTTGTTAATTTTGCATCCATCATCGAGCATCATGTTTTATATCACGCATCATGTTAAACATGGCATTGTTACTACGTGTAGTGAACGAAGGTGAACACGTGGTAGTTAATCAAGTTGTGTAGGAAGTTAATCCGTCTGTTGAGGTTGGATTTGATAATTGTGGAACGTCGTAGGAACCTGACTTTTCTGTGAATCAAGGCAAGCCCCGGATGCATTTAAACCTACCTTGTGTTTTACAAATTTTATCGCTTTTGCTTCTATATACTGCATTAAGTGATTAGGAGTCCAGTAGAAACCTAATTGGTGCATTACCAACCTTGTTTTTCCATATCTACCTTGTTACCAGTTTTACTTCGTAAATGCCTAGTTATGCTTAGCCATGCTTAGACAGATAAAAGTCGGGTGATTACCTGTCACCTGCGAGTTTTAAATGAGTCTTTGGTTACGTTTGGTTACTTATGTCATCATGTGATATGAGCTTGTGGAATAATAAATCTAGACCGGGCAGACTCGGTGTGTAAGAGCTACAAGACATGGAGGTCTTATGAGCGGGTTCCTTCCGCCTGTGTCGATTAAGAACCGTCCGTTGTTGAACTATGTGAGCTAAGATTTTGTAGTACTAACCACATACTCTGGTAAGCCTTAACTTGGCTATTCTATTACGAGAATGGCTACTCGTGCACTGGGAGTGGAGAGATGGCGGGAATAGCGTGTACCCACGTGGCAATGGGCTGGATTGGTGGAGTACTGTATTCTCGGGTGGCACGGACCCGTTCTTGTTTTAGAGGATCTAAGGGTAGGTTGATATATGTAAGTTGGGGACCTGCATATGTCGTGTGGTCTGGAATCCCCAGCTGGGTTATAATCAGTTCGAATCATCGTCGCTCCTCGGTTATGGAGACTCAACTCTCTGTTCATCATCGTAGTTAATAACTAGAACTCGAGTAAGGTTTGAGAAAGAGTTTGATATGAAGTTCATGATCTCATTACGGATCATGGTAGATTCATATGTGGTTCTTATAAAGTTTTATACATTAAAGTAAAGAATTTTGTTAAAGAGCTTTTACGCAAAAGAACTTAGATTATTGCTAAAGCCATACCTTGAATCCCTGAGCCTACATTCCTGAGTCTTCTTAGTTTTATTTTGGTTAAGTCTTGTTGAGTACTTTTGTACTCAGGGTTCGTTGACCCTTGTTGTAGGTGAGCCTCATGAGCAGGTCTGTTGTGGACCATGCTGCATGACTATTGTTCAGGTCGATGACGATAAGTGAATGTGTGATCCTTGGGCAGGATACTTATATTGTGTGTTTGTATTATGTTATAATGCCACTCCACTACTATTATGGTTTGTATTAATTATCGAACTTAGTTTGTAAGGTTTGAAACACTGGTTTGTAAACTAAGTTATCGTAAGACTTCTGCTAATTTACTCTGATGTAGATATTTGAATAAAGGTTGTAATACTGCAATGACTCTGTAATGGGATCCTGCTCAGAAATCGTGGATGATTCGAGGTTCCCCGAGGACACCCGACAGTCTTCTTAAGTTACCAGGAACATATGCATAGTCGTCAGAGGTCGTTGGACAGTGACAGGTGCATGTGGGTCCTATAATTTAGGAGGTTCTGCCATAGAATCGTATTAGAGAGATCGTTACAAAGTCTTTGTTGTATTGTTTTACAAAAACTTCAAAATGATTTGGGACAAATAGATATAACTTGTTAATTTGGTCCAAATTACTTCTGGCTTATCTTATTTCATTCTCACCATTCCTTAATTGATTAAAAAGGCTTTATGTGGTGGAGTAGTAATCTTATTATGCCCTATGTAATAACAACTATTATTTATGTACCTTATAAGCTTTGATGTTTTTGTTCGCAAGAACGATTCATGCATCATGATTAATCCATTCGTTACTTACTTTCCCTTTGAGTTTGGGTTAGGTAGTGAGTCTGGGTTGAGTTGTGTAATCCATCCTAGCTGTTCTTTAGACTTGGATCAGATTGTCTTACTTAGATTAATATTGCTTCCTATAGTATGGCTCGTACCAAGATAACACCCTGTAAGTCCATTGGACCTAAAGGAGTTCCTCGTCACCAACTTGCTCCTAGGAATGACGGTGCTAGCAGTAGTAGCTCTAGGCCTAATCCCTAGGCAGAGATATAGAGGCTTACAGCAGAGTTAGCTCAGGCTGCTAGAGATAGGGCTGTGGATGCCATCCATGTGGGCGAGTTACAGGATAGATTGGGATGTCTTACCACCGCTCATAGGAACTGCGAACGTATGTTAGTTTGTATGGTGGAGGGAAGGAATGAAGCTTGGCATAGAGAAGATGTAGCTAGAGCTAGAATTCTATGTAGAAGATCTAGAAGAACATAATACTACCTTGCATGAAGAAGTCCATAGGCTGAGCAACCCCCTGGATCCAAATCATGAACCTCAAGCCGATGAAATGGACCCTGGTGTCATCATTACTGATAATGATGAACTTGAAGAGGAAGAAGAAGAAGATTCGGAAGAATTAGTAATGGTAGATGAAAGTGATAATGAAGGCGAAAATGTTTCCGGAATGGATACCGATCACGAAGCTTGATGTGGTTGAGGAGAAGAGTAGAGTTGTAAATAGTGAGATCTATTAAGTTTAGTAGTCTTGTGTAGGGGTGGACTTGTGTTTAAATAAGTAAAACCAGTGTAATGCATTGTAGTAAGCTCTTTTATCTTTTAATAAAGGCTTGTGAGTTAAGTTTGGTTTGTATGAACAGATGCATCGTACGCGGGGTTCGCATATTCCTGGTACTTCACAAGATGAAGACGGTATTCCTGATCCGCCACTAGTTCCACCAAATCTAGCTGATGCTATCGCCGCCCTTATCAATGTGACTATTGAAAATGCTCGATTGCTTCGTGAGATAGCTCAGAGTAATTAGAATATGGTGCAGGGAAACCGTGGCCGCAATCATAATTGGCATGAAGCTACATATGTTGATTTCACAGATACAAGACCACCAGTGTTCACCAAGGCTGATGAACCCCTGGAGGCTGATGATTGGCTTCAGACTATGGAGCAGAAATTTGATCTTATTCCATGCACGGAGATGCAGATACCTGTGTTTGCTGCCCAGCAACTTAGAGGTGCAGCAGGTGCTTGGTGGGCAAATTTAGTGGCTATGCAACCAGCTAGCATTCCAATAACTTGGGCTGAGTTCCGTACTGCCTTCAGAGCCCATTATATTCCAGAAGGAGTGATGACCATGAAGTTGGATGAGTTCCTTGCTTTGAAGCAAGGGGACCAAATGGTTATGTAGTATGTGGGTAGATTCAATCACCTATCACAGTATGCATCTGAACATGTCAACACAGATGCTAAGAAAAAGAAATGGTTTATGCGAGGTCTGAATACCAAGCTACAAACAATGATGACTACATGTACCAATGTTACTTATCATGAGGCAGTAAATATTGCAATTGCTTCTGAGGAAAAGTATCGACAACATAAGGAGATCAAGAAGAAAAAGAGTGGGCAGTCTGGATCCTTTGGTGGAAATCAAAAGAGGCAAAAGATAATCTATCATCCAGTCAACCATTATCGTCCTTCTTATCATCCGCCGCAGTTCCAAGCCAGGCAACAATCAAATGTTCATCCTGTCACAACTTACCAGAATCCACAACAGACCAATGCTCCTGGTGTTAATGCTCTAGCATCTTAGGGTCACAATTATCCATGTTACAATTGTGGAAGGTCCAGTCATTTCTCCAGGGAATGTCTGTATCCCAAACAGTATAATTCCAATTCTCAGAAGGCCCCTGCCAATCAACAATAGGGTCAAGCACAGAACAAAAACAACAATCAGAATGCTCAGAAGGGCAAAGATGAAAGAAAGACAGGACAGGTGTTCTACATTCAAGCTGGGGAAATTCTAGAAGGAGAGCCAGTGATGATGGGTATGTTCCCTGTCGCCAATCACCCTACTGTTATGCTTTTTGATTCTGGTGCATCTCATTCATTCATCAATAGAACCTTTGTCGTAAAGCATGAAATTCTAATTAGGGAAACAAAGGAAAATTTCTTTATACAGTCGCCTGGGGGACGTCTGTGTACTAAGGAAATGGTATACCAGGTACCCATAAACCTAGGTGGGTATATTTTTCCCACTACCATGATTATTCTCAAGGATCAGGATATAGATATGATCTTGGGAATGAATTGGATGTATCAGCATAAGGCTGTTATAGATGCTTTGAATAGAACAATAAGGGTGAGTTTGCTAGATAATAATTCTCCACTTCTTATCTAACTTCCAACCTTAAGGAGAACAGTGGAAAGAGTTTGTGCAACTTTTGTCAAGGAGATTAAGGATATCCTGGTAGTTTGTGAATTCCCTGATGTTTTTCCTGAGGATTAACCAGTCTACCACCAGATAGGGATGTTCAGTTTAACATAGAGTTAAAACCTAGAACAGGTCTGATCTCTCGAAGAGCTTATAGGATGCCTCCCAAGGAATTAGTCGAGTTGAAGACTCAGTTGCAAGAGTTGATTGGGAAAGGATTTATCCAACCTAGTTCATCACCTTAGGGATGTTCGGTAATTTTTGTGAAAAAGAAAGATGAGACCCTGAGGTTATGTGTTGACTATCGTCCGTTGAATGAAGTGACCATCAAGAATAAGTATCCCTTACCTCGAATAGATTTGTTTTTTGATCAACTGGCCAGAGCCAAAGTTTTCTCCAAGATTGATTTGAGGTCAGGCTATCACCAAATCAAGATCAAGCCTAAAGATATTCCCAAAATGACATTTACCACAAGATATGGATTATATGAATACTTGGTAATGTCTTTTGGTTTGACAAATGCTCCAGCTCATTTCATATATCTGATGAATTCAGTATTCATGCTCGAGCTAGACAAATTTGTAGTGGTGTTTATTGACGACATCCTAGTTTATTCCAAGAACAAGAAGGAACATGCGGAACATCTTAGAATTGTCCTAACCTAGAGACCATCAACTATATGCCAAGTTCAATAAGTGTGACTTTTGGCTTAAGGAAGTATAGTTTCTTGGACATGTCTTGTTAGCTGAAGGAGTTGCAGTGGATCTAAGCAAAGTTAAGGATGTGCTTGATTGGAAACCGTCCACCACTGTTCATCAAGTTCAGAGTTTTCTGGGACTAGCAGGGTATTACTGTCATTTTATTCTAGATTTCTCTAGAGTATCCAAGTCCATCACTGAGTTGTTGAAGAACCAAGTCAAGTTTGTCTGGTCATCTGATTGTGAAGAGGCTTTCTAGACTTTGAAGAGACTGTTAACCACTGCACCAGTATTAGCCCAACCTGATATCGAGAAGTCATTTGATATTTATTGTGATGCTTCGGGTATTAGTATTGGATGTGTATTGATGCAAGAAGGCCGAGTCATTGCCTATGCTTCTAGGCAACTTAAGCAACATAAAAAGCACTATCCCACTCATGATCTAGAGTTAGCAGCAGTTGTCCATGCTTTGAAGATTTGGCGGCATTACCTGCTTGGTAATATGTGCCATATTTATACAGACCATAAGAGTTTAAAGTATATCTTTACTCAATCGGATTTGAACATGCGACAAAGAAGATGGTTAGAATTGATTAAAGATTATGACTTGGAGGTACATTATCACCCTGGCAAAGCAAATGTGGTTGCAGATGCCCTCAGTCAAAAAAGTCATTGCAATTGTCTGATAGTAAGAACAATGGGTTTGACTTTATGCCAAGAGATGGAAAAGTTGAGTATAGAGGTAATTCAACAAGGTAGTTTGGCCAACATAATTATTGAAGCCACTATTTGAGACCAGATTATTGCTGCTCAGAAAGAAAACAAGGGTATAGCCCATATCAAAGAAAGAATCAAGAATGGGAAAGCGGAATGCTTCAAAGTAGATGATGAAGGTGTGTTATGGTTCAAGAATCACTTAGTGGTACCAAAGGTTCCGGAGTTGCGACAGTCAATTCTTGAAGAAGCAAATGCTACTAGGTTATCTATTCATCCGGAAAGTAATAAGATATACCATGACTTGAAACAAAGATTTTGGTGGACCAAAATGAAGATAGAAATTGCCCGGTATATAGCAAAATGTGATACTTGTCAAAAGGTGAAAGCTATACATTTGAGGTCTACGGGAGAGTTACAGCCATTACCTATTCCAGCTTGGAAGTGGGAGGATATTAGTATGGACTTTATTGTTGGTCTACCCAAGACATCAAAGGGCTTTGACTCAGTATGGGTTATTGTAGATCGACTAACCAAGTCAGCACATTTTCTTCCGGTCCAGAGTACATATCCCACTATCCGATATGCCAAGATGTATCTAGACAGAATTGTGAGTTTACATGGGGTACCAAAGACCATAGTGTCAGATCGGGGTACATAGTTTGTCTCCAGTTTTTGGAAATACTTGCATGCTTCGTTGGGTACCAAACTCCTATATAGTACAGCTTATCATCCCTAGACTGATGGTTAGACTGAAAGGGTCAATCAAGTACTTGAAGATATGTTAAGGTGTTGTGTCCTTAACTATTCCAAGAAGTGGGATGAATGTCTGCCTTTGGCTGAGTTCTCATACAATAATAGTTATCAAGAGAGCATTAGAATGGCTCTGTTTGAAGCACTTTATGGTCGTAGATGCAGAGCATCACTGAGTTGGTCTGGCCCTGGGGAAAGAAGATTCTTTGGAGTTGACCTTATGAAAGAAATAGAAGACAAGGTTAAGCAAATACAAAGTAATTTGAAGATAGCTCAGTTTAGACAAAAGAGTTATGCAGATAAACGACGTAGACCTTTGATGTTTAACAAGGGAGATTTTGTATATCTGAAGGTATCACCAATGAAGGGAGTTACCCATTTTGGTGTTAAAGGCAAGTTGGCACCTCGATATATTAGACCCTTTCAAATTTTAGAGAGGTATGGGAAGGTGGCATATCACTTGAAATTACCAGAACATCTCTCAGTTGTACATGATGTGTTCCATGTTTCTCAATTGAAGAAGTGTCTCCGAGTGCCTGAGCAGAATGTTGAGGTTGACGGAGTGGAACTTGAACCTGATTTGACCTATTCTGAATATCCTATCCGAGTTCTGGATCAGAAAGACCGTGTCACTCGAAGGAGGACAATCAAGTTCTACAAGATACAATGGAATCAACATTCCGAAGAAGAAGCTACTTGGGAATCCGAAGATTACTTGTTAGAAAAATTTCTGGAGTTTCTTGCGTCAATATAGAATAATGTTAGTCTGCTTTATTGATAAGAATCATGTTTGTAAAGGGACCTCAGCTATTTTATGGATAGGTTTTGGATGATTTTGGACTGACACATTTCCTTTTCCATTACTTACCCTATGACTTTGAATCTCGGGGCGAGATTTCTTTTAGGGGGAAGGATTGTAACACCTCGGGTGTTTTAAATACTAAAACCTGTCATGTCATCATATGCATTGCAAAGCATTTGGCCTTAGTGAAAACTTTGATATGCATACACTAAAACAAGTTTACATTTATGTTATATGTGTTGTCTTGTATGGTTTGGATCAAGTTCAAAGTTTTGTTTGGATTTGAATTTCCGAAAACCCTGATTTCCAGCAATTTGTTTTACCCCAAAAAACCTAATTCAAAATCAAAGTACATTTTGGGGTTGAGCCTTAAAGCAAAAGTGTAGAGCTTGTCGAGTGGTACAAAGTTTGTTTTTGGAGTTTTCAAAGTTGTTTAGAAAAATTTGAAGTAATTTGAAAAGGCGTCATTCTTTAAATGTTCCCTTTTTGAATTCAAATTTGCATTTCAAAATGTAGACCGAATTAGGGGGTGGTTATAAAAGCAAAGTTGTAGAACTTTGAATTTGAACAACTTTTATTTTTGGAGATTTTTGTGTTGTTATACAAATTTGGGAGTAATTTGGAAATTTAGACGAATGGCAATTCTATAAATATGGTGAACAGTGCTCGACGCTTAAGCTACATCGCCAGCGACCTTCTTCTCGGTTCCAGGCGCGTGTGTGGCCATCTTTGGAGTCACACTGGCGCAGAGAAGGCTCCTGTGTGGCTTCCTTGTGCTTCTGAGCTACACTATTTAGCCTAAGCTATCGCCGTTCGTTCCCATTTCCTTGCTCTATTTTCCCATCGCCACCGCCATTGCTCCATCGTGCGTTTGCCATCGCCGTAGTGCCTCCACCGTCTTGGCAAAACTAGTCCTAGCTTCACCTAATCCTTGCACACCTAGCCAACCAGCCCTGGTTGCTTGCTGTCATCGGGAAACGCTGCTCAATGCTTTTCTTCCTCGGGGCCGGTAGCATCACCGTCGCAAGCGCGTCACCGTGGCCAGCGCTCTCCGGTGAGCCGTTGCTCTTGCTTAGTGTAGTTCCAGCTCCGCCTTGTTCCCATGATGCTCTATGACCGGTTGATTGCTCCTTTTGTCCACCGCAGCCACTGGAGCGCCATCGTCGCCGTTGCTCGCACCGTCGTGGCCCCTATGACTGTCGAACCACTTCTCCATTGCTCCTCCGACCTTGCTCTTTGCTCAGTCATGTTTGGGGTGAGCTGCTGGACCTTCCTGTGCTATTTATTTAATCACTACCAGGCTCCTATTGCTGGCATAGTGTCACCGAGCCACCATGTCCGCCATGGCCGGTGCCGAGCTCGGGTTGTGTCGTAATCGGTGCAAGTAGGGACATCAGTAGGTGCGCCTAGTCATGGTGAACGTGTTGGTGTCTTCGCCGTCGCTGTTGGTCTCACTGGCGGCGAGAAATCATTGGTCAGCGCCATCGTCGCCGTAGTCAAAGCGGGAGGAAGGGGATGACGGGTGGGGTCACCTTGTCAGTGACTTGGCGGTTTAAAAATGATTTTTTCAATTTTCAAAGATGAATGAATAGCATATGTTTTTGTTATTTTTGTGTAGATTTATTTCGAGCTCCAAAAATTATGAAAATTTTTGTGTGACTTCTATGTGATGTATATTATTTAGGAAAAATATTAAATGTTGATTTTCAGTACTTTTTGAATGTGATAAAATTGCTCAATTAATTACTAAATGAGTTTTCATGATTTTTCTAGGCTTAATTATTTATCCAAAAATTATGAAAATTGTTTTGCCACTTAGTTATCATGTGATGAACATTTACAAAAATTTTGAGCTCAATTAGAATAAGTTGATTTATTTCATAATTTTGAATTAAATAATTAATTCATAAAAGCAAATAGTAACCTTTAATGATTTAGGTTTTGTTTGAAATTTTGGATTGAGTGATGACCTTGGGTCATTAGTTGGTAATGATCCTTGGCAATGGAAGTAAGTGTTACAAAAAGGTTTAGTTAGTTTGACTTGTAACTGTACCGTGAAGGAAAGTTGTATTCAAGTTGTTAATTTTGCATCCATCATCGAGCATCATGTTTTATATCATGCATCATGTTAAACATGGCATTGTTACTACATGTAGTGAACGAAGGTGAACACGTGGTAGTTAATCAAGTTGCGGAGGAAGTTAATCCATCTATTGAGGTCGGATCTGATAATTGTGGAACGTCGTAGGAACCTGACTTTTCTGTGAATCAAGGCAAGCCCCGGATGCATTTAAACCTACCTTGCGTTTTACAAATTTTATCGCTTTTGCTTCTATATACTGCATTAAGTGATTAGGAGTTCGGCAGAAACCTAATTGGTGCATTACCAACCTTGTTTTTCCATATCTACCTTGTTACCAGTTTTACTTCGTAAATGCCTAGTTATGCTTAGCCATGCTTAGACAGATAAAAGTCAGGTGATTACCTGTCACCTGCGAGTTTTAAATGAGTCTTTGGTTATGTTTGGTTACTTATGTCATCATGTGATATGAGCTTGTGGAATAATAAATCTAGACCGGGCAGACTCGGTGTGTGAGAGCTAGAAGACATGGAGGTCTTGTGAGCGGGTTCCTTCCGCCTGTGTCGATTAAGAACCGTCTGTTGTTGAACTGTGTGAGCTGAGATTTTGTAGTACTAACCACATACTCCGGTAAGCCTTAACTTGGCTATTCTATTACGAGAATGGCTACTCACACACTGGGAGTGGAGAGATGGCGGGAATAGCATGTACCCATGTGGCAATGGGCTGGATTGGTGGAGTATTGTATTCTCGGGTGGTGTGGACCCGTTCTTATTTTAGAGGATTTGAGGGTAGGCTGATATATGTAAGTCGGGGACCTGCATATGTCGTGTGGTCTAGAATCCCTAGCTGGGTTATAATTGGTTCGAATCATCATTGCTCCTCGGTTATGGAGACTCAACTCTCTGTTCATCATCATAGTTAATAACTAGAACTCGAGTAAGGTTTGAGAAAGAGTTTGATATGAAGTTCATGATCTTATTACGGATCATGGTAGATTCATATGTGGTTCTTATAAAGTTTTATACGTTGAAGTAAAGAATTTTGTTAAAGAGCTTTTATGCAAAAGAACTTAGATTATTGCTAAAGCCACACCTTGAATCCCTGAGCCTGCATTCTTGAGTCTTCTCAGTTTTATTTCGGTTATGTATTGTTGAGTACTTTTGTACTCAGGGTTCGTTGACCCTTGTTGCTGGTGAGCCTCATGAGCAGGTCTGTTGTGGACCGTGCTGCATGACTGTTGTTCAGGTCGATGACGATAAGTGAATATGTGATCCTTGGGCAGGATACTTATATTGTGTGTTTGTATTATGTTATAATGCCACTCCACTACTATTATGGTTTGTATTAATTATCGAACTTAGTTTGTAACATTTGAAACACTGGTTTGTAAACTAAGTTATCGTAAGACTCCCGCTAATTTACTCTGATGTAGATATTTGAATAAAGGTTGTAATACTGCCATGATCACATGACTCAATGTCATCTCTCATTTGCAATGAGCTCCTTCATCGTCACATGTGTGAGCTTTGCAACATCTCCAAGCCATTTTCACCTTCATGGCATAAGTTGCTCACACACTTGTACATGTGGACTAATCACCTGTGTATCTCACATGAACACAACTAGTCCACCTAGGTTGTTACTCAATTACCAAAACCACACAAGGACCTTTCAATAGTATATAGAATAAATCGGTGTTAAGAGTAAGAATGCCTTTAGTTGCTAAGATAATACATGTGGCAGAACCACTCGAAATAGCATGCTTATGGCAGCACTCGTCTTCCACCAAACACTAAGCACCCCAAAAGCAAGCTATAGCGGGCGGTATCTGTCGAGCACACCCCAAGGGAGAACCCTAAAGATCCACATTTTTCCCAAGGATCCAATAATGAGAATGAGTTACAATACCAGTCCATTTCATACATCAGAGTTTCTTAAAAAGTGCATTATTACAATACCAAATATCAGAGTGTGGAATGATTAACTGTGGAATTTTAAAAATATACATCTAGTGATAGGGACATGGATCCATTTGAGCCCACTAGAAGAAACCTCCACACAAGGTACTTCTCATGCATCACCTGCAACAGGGGTACATAAACCCTGAGTACACAATGTACTCGCAAGACTTATCCGACTAGTGGGAATAATTTCCTAGCTCCAAAGAATATGATAAGCTTTATGGTTGGCTGGTTTCTTTTGGCAAAAAGCAATACTAATAGTGAGTCCTTAATCATGTTTTATTATAGCCGTATTAAGTTATCATCTAGCCAGCCTATATAAGCACCTATTCTAGTTTCAAGCAAGGGTTGAGCAATCAGTTCCATTTCTTCTCCTTTCAACTTCCAGTTCTTACTACGGTGCTAAACCACAGACAAGCCATACCGAATCGCCCGACGATTTGTGAATCCATGTGCCCAGTTGGGTGCCCCCAAAAACACATGCCCTGCTTGTACCCCAGACATAAGCAGGACTAACCCATCATTCTCCTATCCCGGGTGTCCAGGTCCCCGTCCAAACTTGAACTCCAAGCCCCCATTCCTAAGTCCTGAACTCAGTGTGGTGCAAGGACCTCCACCATCTTTGCCTCCAATTAGTCGGTCTAGAAAGAGTCAGATCCATGACAAGAGAGCAACAAGTCTTCCCTACGCCCATACCCAAGTATGCGCTCGGGACAACAAATCCGTGACTTGCCTAGAGTCATATGCAACGATCGGTCCTTAATCGACATAGACAGGGAAAAAAATGTAACTGAGCTATGCTATGTTGGCCGCAGGACACAACCCTTTACACCCACCAATACCCAAACCATATCCCTGCCCGGTCACCATTTACCTTTCCATTATTTTATCATGAGTGATCATATTTTATCACCTATTTGCGAGTAACGGCAGGTTACTCACGCTACCGATATCCTGAGCATAGCAGCTACTCGACCTATACTAGTAGGACTCATGGGTAGATATATGTATGCATGTAGTTTCCATAAAATGCCTGTAACTTATAAGCACATCACATATATATATTCAGTGATTATTAAAATAGGGGTTATGCACCGAGGCTTGCCATGGGCAGGCGACAGGTCAGTAGGATCAGCACCAACAGGCTCCTAGGCTCCCTCCTACATGAGGATCTTGTCCTTGTACTCCTCGATCACCTCATCATACTCCAGCTCACCGATGGGCATGAAGTCTACCAGCTCATGATCTACATGCATGAAATGACGATGCAGCGCGGCCCAGCAGGCGAGGCGCGGACGCGAGCAGCGTGACCGTAGCCCAGCAGCAGCAGCATGGTAGGATACGAGTGCAATAGTGGGTAGGCCGGCCCATGGCGGGCACGACGCAAGCGTAGTAGCAGGTAGGCCGGCCCACGGTGGGGCGTGACGCTAGCGCCAACTGGCCCAAGTGCACGGATGCAAGCGCGTAGGCGGCAAGCGCGAATGGCGAACTAGGCATAGATGCAAGGTGCGCATGGACGGCGAGTGTGGCCCAGCACGTAGAGCTGGCCTAGGCAACTGTGTGGACACGCCCAACAGAGCAAAGCAGCGTATTTCAATGTATTCAAGGATTTATTTTTCTACAAGAAAATAGCCCTAAAACATGTGTGATGCAAGGATGACACAGAGCTGACGTCAACAAGCTAAGAGCAATAGTACGCATCGCTGGCTACTCTGCTTAAGAGCGGTTGCTCGGTTCACACCGACCGTGGAGAAGACGCTATACGGTGGTAGAGCTTCGGATGAGGTGAGGAGAGCGATAAGCAGCTGGAGGAGAGGCTAGCAGTGCAATGAATTGAAATGTTATGCCTTGGTTCCACGGCTTGCCGATGGCACAGGCCACCCTGGTCTTAAGGACCCAGTGGGGCGGCACTTCAAAATTGAGGCATAGTGCGGTGCTACAAGCGGCAGGGTGGGTCAGTTGAGCTGCTGGCTACCTAGTGGAGCTGAGAACATGACTAATTGGATCATGGCGCTGCCACAATGGAGAACCAAAGGAAACGGTCACGCCGGCCAAGACAACAGCGGAGATAGGGGAGCTTTGGCATGGCTTGGTTTGGCACACTCGGGGCCATCAATGCAAATTACTAGTGCACATAAACGACAGGGACAGCGAGGTGCTCCAAGTGGCTGTCTGCATGATCGAACCCGCAAGTCGATGAAGCATGGTACTGTGCCAAAGCAGACGGCGTCGGACAAGGGAAGCAATAGCACAACATAATGCCAAAGTGATGGTGGAGCAGGCAGCCGTCTCATGCACATAGCTATGGCTGGTCAATGGGAGCAGTGTCGCGCGGTGGCGATGGACGACGCGCAGCGCGACCAGTGTACCGTGCGACACGACGGTGAGGCAGAGCTATCAGGACCCATGCGTAGTGCGCTTGCGTGCGTGGTGAGCGCCGAGCAGAAATGTCCGCCCAAGTAGCAGCATGAGGACCAATGCATGGGGTGCTGGCATAGGGCTACAATGACGACACGACCGGCGCTGGCCCTCTCCAAATTAGGTGACGTGCATGCTTTTTAAAGCAGTCACAAAATCCTACCCAATGGTCCAAACACCAAACCAATTCTTTTAAATGCAAGAGGGTATGTAGGGCTATCAACCCAAGCCATGACATCACATCACTTCTTAGGCCGCTCGTTCTACAAAAATTTCCAAACGCGTCTTTCGTCGACCCAATTACAGACTTAATGCGAAACGAATAAACCTCGATGGTTTCGCATTGAATTAAATTTCCGAGCTTCTTGATATACTAGCTAGCGAGCCTCATCCTCGACCGCACATATTTCATCATCGACTATGAAATACATACTACAAACTTTATTACAGTTCACATAAATGCTCTACAACATTTTTATCCGATAAAAATTCGCTTAGAATACTAACAATGTAAAGCGACATGAAATGTAACATTTGTTCCATGTTTCGGACAAACGTGTCAAGTGGCATATATTGATCTATACTCCAATTTACACACAAGTATAAACAAGTATGATGATCATGTAGTGTTTTAACAAAACAGGACAATGTAACACCGAGGGTGTTACAAATCTACCCCCCCTAAAACAAAATCTCGACCTGAGATTTTGTGTGCCTAATGTGAGAAAGAGATAGGGAGTACATTTTTTTGCGTAGCAACTAACTATTAGAGTCGACGAGAAGATGGGGGTAATGCTGCAATAGGTAAATCTTGTTCCCCAGTGGCTTCATCCTCTAAATGGTTTTGCCACTGCACCTTGTAAAACTTTACCACTCTATTCCTGGTCACTCTCTCCTTCTCATCCAAGATTTTGATAGGGTGCTCCACATAAGTCAAATCTAGCTAGAGGGGAAGTTCTTCAATTTCCACCGCTTCATCAGGAACATGCAAACATTTCTTCAATTGCGATACATGAAACACATTGTGTACCATAGATAAAATATCAGGAAGCTAGAGACGATAAGCAATGGGGTCACATTGTTGCAACACCCGGTATGGGCCCACATACCGAGGGGCTAGCTTGCCATGGACACCAAACCGATGCACCCCTCTCATAGGAGACACCTTGAGATACACATAATCCCCAGCTGCAAACTCTAAGGGCCTTTTTCGCTTGTCTACGTAAGCCTTTTATCGGCTTTGAGCTGCCTTCAAGTGGCTTCGAATAATATTTACTTTCTCTCGAGCCTCTTTTATGAAATCTAGCCCAAAGTACCCATGGTCTCCCACTTCGACCCAATTTAGTGGCGTTCTACACTTTTGCCCATATAGAGCCTCAAATGGTGCCATGCGGATGCTCTCTTGGTAGCTGTTATTGTAAGAAAAATTAGCTAACTTCAAGCATTTATCCCACTTCTTAGGAAAAGAGAAGGCACAAGCCCTCAACATATCCTCGAGCACCTGGTTCACCCTTTTAGTTTAGCCATCGGTCTACGGGTGGTATGTTGAGCTTCTAAGAAGCTAAGTACCCAGACATTCCTGGAGTTGCTCCTAGAAACAAGAGACAAAAACTGACCCTCTATCAGAGATGATAGTAAGAGGAACTCCATGTAAAGTCACAATCTGATCAAAATATATCTCCACACACTTCCTGGCAGTGTATCTAGTGTCCACTAGAATAAAATGGGCAGACTTGGTGAGATGGTCCACAATGACCCAAATAGAATTAAAGCCCATGGAATTGCGGGGTAAACCCATAATGAAATCCATGGAAACATCCTCCCATTTCCAAACTGGAATGGGCAAGGGCTGCAAATATCCTGGGGTACGCATATGATCTGCTTTAACCCTGCCACAAGTGTTGCACTCCGCGACGTGCCGGGTGATGTCTTGCTTCATGTTAGACCACCAGTACAAGTGGCGTAGATTATGATACATCTTGTTACTGCCAGGATGAATAGACAGTTTTGAATGGTGAGCTTCATTCAAAATCTTTCTTTTCAGCTCTTCATTGGATGGAACCACCAATCTATCCTTGTATCTCACTACTCCATGCTCATCAATGCTAAAGTGAGGGCCATGCCCTTTGGCCATCAATTTTCTGATGTGGGGAATTTCTTCGGGATCTTCCTTTTGCTCGCGAATAATCTGCTCTAGCAATTATGAGGTCAATACAATGTGAGCCAATACCTCTGCATGGTTGAGAGACATAGGTGCTTCTTCAACTGGATGTGACTTTTGGCTCAAAGCATCAGCTACAACATTAGCTTTCCCTAGGTGATAATGTACTTCCAAGTTGTAATCTTTTATCAATTCTCACCATCTCCTTTGCCTCATGTTCATCTCAGACTAGGTGAAAATATACTTGAGGCTCTTGTGATCTGTAAAGATATGCATCTTGTTGGGATCTATAGAAACGCCTTCAGGTGTCAACACATGCCCCAAAAACTGCACTCGATCTAACCAAAATTCGTACTTGTTGAATTTAGCATACAGCTTGTGCTCCCTTAGTCGAGTCAGTACTATCCGAAGGTGTTGTGCATGCTCTTCATCATTCTTGGAATAGATCAGGATGTCATCAATGAAAACTACCACAAACTTATCTAGCTCCGGTATGAAAACTGAATTCATCAAGTACATAAAGAAGGCAGGAGCATTGGTGAGACCAAAAGACATCACTAGGTATTCATATAGCCCATACCTAGTAGAGAAAGTTGTCTTTGGTATATCATGTGGCCTGATCTTGATCTGATGATAGCTTGATCAAAGATCTATCTTCGAGAACACCTTGGCACCAGCTAATTGGTCGAACAAAGTATCTATACGAGGCAAAGGATACTTGTTCTTAACTGTTACCACATTAAGAGGGCGGTAATCCACACACATCTACAAGGTACCATCCTTCTTCACGAAAATATTCAGGCAACCTCATGGTGAAGAACTAGGACAGATGAAACCTTTGTCCATCAACTCTTCCAGCTGCTTCTTCATTTCAGCTAGTTCCTTTGGAGCCATGTGGTACAGGCATCTAGAGATAGGGGAAGTACTAGACTCAAGCTTAATGGAGAATTCCACCTCTTTGTCTAGTGGCAACCTAGGAAGATCTTCAGGGAAAACATCTGAGAACTCACATACTATCGGGATGGAGGTAAGATCAGGAGAGGCTTCAGCATGAGCAGCAATAAGCAAGACTGGATCTGAGGGTACAATAAGAGACATCCTATCCTTAGAAGAAGGAAGTCATAACTCCACACTTCTCCTCTTCATATCTAATACTACCCCATACACCCACAACCAGTTCATTCCAAGAATAGCATCAATGCCTTGCCCAGGCATGACCATGAACTGTAGGTGGTAAGTGTGGGTGGCTAGTACCAAACTTATTGTATCCGTGTGGGTTTTGATGAACAATTGTGAACCCGTAGTATAGATCTTATAGGCATACGGTATAGCCATAAGTGGTAAGTTATGTCGCTCTACAAATCCCATACTCATAAAGGAATGTGATGCACCATAATCAAACAACACCAAGGCTGGATGGGAGTTGATGGTGAACATACCAGCCATCATCGGCTCCTGTTGCAGAATCTATTCAGCATCCGTGATATGCACCTGGCTGGATCTGTTGGGCACTTTCTTCTTAATTATTGTCCTCTTGACAAGCCTAGAATTCACTGACAGTTGAGCAGACTGAGCTTGCTAGTTTTGGGGGCAAGCTCAGGCATAGTGGCCATCTTTGCCACACTTGAAGCAAGCACCTGGCTTGTTCCTGAACCCCTGATGAGGTGGGACCTGCTGTCCCTGAGACTACTAAGGCTGCACCTGCTGTGGGGGTGCATGGTACTATGTGGAGGAAGTTTGTGAAGTCTGTTGGGGCTGCCGGAACGAAGGCCCGCCTGATGGTTGATAGGGCCCTCGCCGGACAACCTATATCTTCTATGTGTGAGGGTGGCTAGAGGATCCAGCTACCACCCACTTCCTCTTCCACTTAGCCTAGAACTCTTGCTGAAAACCCTCCATGGCAATGGCGGCGTTCATCAGTGCCCCAAAGGTCTGATAGTTCACCATGTACAGCTTCTCTTAAAGGAGGGGAGCGAGACCACGAAAGAAGCGGTCCTTCTTCTTGTCATCAGAGTCCACATGGATGCTAGCATACTGAGCCAAGTGATTGAACTTATTCACATAACCCATAACTGTCATGCTCCCTTGGCGCAGCTCTAGGAACTCAGTCACCTTCCAGTTGATGACACCGGCAGGGATAAAGAACTCTCGAAATGCGATGGTGAACTCCTGCTAGGTTGTCGGATGATTAGGCTACTCCATGGCATGGAAGGTGTCCCACCATGCACTTGCGGAACCCAAAAGCTGCTGCGCTGCAAAGCACACCTTCTGCTTGTCGGCCACATCGAGCAGCAGAAACTTCTGCTCCATAATGTGAAGCTAGTGCTCCGCATCTAGAGGCTCATCAGATGGGGTGAAGGTGGGTGGGTGAGTCTTGAGGAAGTCCTGGTAAGAGGACAGTCCCTCAGGACGGCGTGCACCACCCCTGTTCCCACCGTTGCCCTCGGGGCCTCTACGGGCAAGGCCTACGACAGCTAGTGCCATTATGTCCATGGCACGAGCTGACTCTCGGCGAGCAGCCAACAGCTCCACCATCATCTCGGCATGGGTCATCGGAGGCGGCGGTGGCGGAGGAGGAGCCAAAAGTGGAGCCCCATGGCTTTCCCCATTGGGCTCATGGGCCTGGCCACTCTCGCCGTGGCCCTCGCTAAGACCGTGAGCCGCCCCCACATTGGTGCTCCCACATTCAGACCTCAAATTCATTTGTAAGAGATAGAAACCATCCATTTAGAATCGATCAGAAGCAAGGAATTAGAGGGATAACAGCACACTTATTAAAGCATTCTGTTAGTTAGTCCTATCAATTTACTAATTCAATTATACGTGAAGGGGGACATTTTAGTTGAAGTAAGATGCTATTATCATGATGCATGCTTCGACCTATACGTTCACTCAAGCCGGAATATAGCGGCATTCGTAAAATTTTCAGCACATCGCACACTCACTTTCTGTATACTAAGCGATTTCTTACGCAACGTAAGTCAGTGTACCTATAGAAAATTGATTAGATAAAACCAGTGCCGCTATCCTAGATAAACCATATTGCTGGGGCTTATACTTATTTAACTTAACTTAATCACATCCTACTTTTCGCAAAGCTATTGTTGGTCAAATTTTTAGTTTTGAAAAAGAGTGATGAAACTCGTGACCATTATTGGCTCTGGTACCAACTGTGGCAGAACCACTCGAAATAGCACGCTCATGGCGGTGCTTGTCTTCCACCAGACACTAAGCACCCCAAAAGCAAGCTACAGCGGGCGGTATCTATCGGGCACACCCCAAGGGAGAACCTGAAAGATCCACATTTTTCCCAAGGATCCAATAATGAGAATGAGTTACAATACCAGTCCATTTCAAACATCAGAGTTTCTTAAAAAGAACATTATTACAATACCAAATATCAGAGTGCGGAATGATAAACTGTGGAATTTTAAAAATATACATCTAGCGATAGGGACGTGGATCCATCTAAGCCCACCAGAAGAATCCTCCACACAAGGTACTTCTCATGCATCACCTGCAATAGGGGTAAATAAACCCTGAGTACATAATGTACTCGCAAGACTTATCCGACTAGTGGGAATACTTTCCTAGCTCCAAGGAATATGATAAGCTTTATGGTTGGCTAGTTTCTTTTGGCAGAAAGCAATACTAATAGTGAGTCCTTATTCATGTTTTATTATAGCTATATTAAGTTATCATCTAGCCAGTCTATATAAGCACCTATTCTACTTTCAAGCAAGGGTTGAGCAATCAGTTCCAATTCTTCTCCTTTCAACTTCTAGTTCTTACTACGGTGCTAAACCACAGATAAGCCGTACCGGATCACCTGGCGATTCATGAATCAATGTGCCCAGCTGGGTGCCCTGAAAACACATGCCCTGCTTGTACCCCAGGCACAAGCAGGACTAACCCATCATTCTCCTATCTCGGGTGTCCAGGTCCCCATCCAAACTTGGACTCCAAGCCCCCATTCCTAAGTCTTGGACTCAGTGTGGTGCAAGGACCTCCACCATCTTCGCCTCCAATTAGTCGGTCTAGAAAGAGCTGAATCCACGACAAGAGAGCAACAAGTCTTCCTACGCCCATACCCAAGTTGCGCTCGGGACAATAAATCTGTGACTTGCATAGAGTCATATGCAACGACCGGTCCTTAATCGAAATAGACAGGGAAAAAGTGTAACCGAGCTATGCCCTGTTGGCCGCAGGACACAACCCTTTACACCCACCAATACCCAAACCATATCCCTACCCGATCACCATTTACCTTTCCATCATTTTATCATGAATGATCATATTTTATCACCTATTTGCGAGTAACAACAGGTTACTCATGCTACCGATATCTTGAGCATAGCAGCTACTCGACCTGTACTAGTATGACTCATGGGTAGATATATTTATGCATGTAGTTTCCATAAAATGCCTGTAACTTATATGCACATCACATATATATATTCAGTGATCATTAAAATAGGGGTTATGCACTGGGGCTTGCCTTGGGTAGGCGACAAGTCAGAAGGATCAGCACCAATAGGCTCCTCGACTCCCTCCTGCATGAGGATCTCCTCCTCATACTCCTCGATCACCATGTCGTACTCTGGCTCACCAACGGGCACGAAGTCTACCAGCTCATGATCTACATGTATGAAATAATGATGCAATGCTTAGAAATATAACAATCAGCAACTCTTAAAATAAAAGTACATCGATTTAACTACTAAGCTAGCACTACTGACCACGGTGTTAAGCTATCTAATAGCAAGTTTGAAATATGACATTCATTATTATTATAGCAACTATAGGTGTTCTTACTCCTAATGATAATTTACGCTATATACGATAAAGCAAGGGTAATGGCTACCCTATTTAACAACCTACTCTAGGGCTACAAAATCTACAGTAAGTACACAATAATATAGTGAGCCTTTAAAAATTTTATAGATATATACAATACCAATTTACCAAAAAAAATCCTACAAATATTAATCTACATAATACTAAACCATCTAGCCAAAATTTATGAACCTACCATCATCATGGCTAATTGTAATATAACTGCACTAACAGGTAGATGATAATTTTGTGAACCTAACAAACTTGGTTTCACTATTTTTGAACATCTACAAGATTTACTATGATTTATCAAAGTTCAGTGTTGTGCTACAAGCGGCGGGGTGGGGTCGGTTGAGCTGCTGGCTACCTAGCGGAGCTGAGAATGTGACTAATTGGATCACGGTGCTGCCACGATGGAGAATCGAAGGAAACGGTCACACCGACCAAGACAACAGCGGAGACAGGGGAGCTTTGGCATGGCTTGGTTTGGCACACTCGGGGCCATCAGCGCAAATTACCAGCGCACACAAACGACAGGGGTAGCGGGTGCTCTAGGCGGCTGTTCGCACGGCCAAACCCGCAAGGGATGAAGCATGGTACTACGCCATAGCGGATGGCGTCGGACAAGGGAAGCAATAGCACAATGTGACGCCAAAGTGATGGTGGAGCAGGCGGCCATCTCATGCACACAGCTGTGGCTGGTCAATGGGAGCAGTGCCGCGCGGTGGCGATGGACGACCCGCAGCGTGACTAGGGTACCGCGTGATGTGTTGGCAAGGCAGAGCTATCAGGACCCATGCGCAGTGCGCTTGCGTGCGTGGTGAGCATTGGGCAGAAATGTTTGCCCGAGCAGCAGCACGAGGACCAATGCATGGGGTGCTGGCATAGGGCTACAGTGAGGACGCGGTCGGCACTAGCCCTGTCCAAACTAGGTGATGTGCACGCTTTTTAAAGCATTCACAAAATCCTACCCAATGGTCCAAACGCCAAACCAATTCTTTTAAAAGCAAGAGGGTACGTAGGGCTATCGGCCCAAGCCATGACATCACGTCACTTCTTAGGCCGCTCGTTCTACAAAAATTTCCAAACGTGGCTTTCGTCGACCCAATTACAGACTTAACGCGAAACGAATAAACCTCGATGGTTTCGTGTTGAATTAAATTTCCGAGCTTCTTGATATACTAGCTAGCGAGCCTCGTCCTTGACCGCACATATTTCATCGTCGACTATGAAATACATACTACAAACTTTATTACAGCTTGCATAAACGCTCTACAACATTTTTATCCGATAAAAATTCGCTTAGAATACTAACAATGTAAAGCGACATGAAATGTAACATTTGTTCCTTGTTTCAGACAAACGTGTCAAGTGGCGTATATTGATCTATACTCCAATTTACACACAAGTATAAACAAGTATGATGCTCATGCCGTGTTTTAACAAAACAGGACAATGTACCACCGAGGGTGTTACAATACATGCCATGTTTCATACCTGTTGTGGTAATAATAGGTAACTTAGCACCTTAGCGGTAGAACTAGCTTAGTAGATTGATAGGTGTATTTGTATGTTAAGAGTTGTTGTTGCCATATTATTAAGTGTTGCATCATCATTTCATGCATGTAGATCATGAGTTGGTAGAGTTCATGCCTACGGACGAACAGGACTACGAGGAGATTATTGAGGAGTATGACGAGGATGTTCTCATACAGGAGGGAGCCCCAGAGCCATTCGTTGCTGACTTTGTTGACACACCGCCTGCCCAAGGCAAGCCCCGATGCATAACCCTTATTTTGAATGATCACTGAATATATATGATGTGCATTTATGTTACAAGCATTTTATGGAAACTACATGCATAAATATATCTATCTATGAGTCCTACTAGTATAGGTCGAGTAGCTGCTATGCTTAGGATATCGGTAGTGTGAGTAACCTGTCGTTACTCACAATAGGTGATTATTATCACTCATGATAAAATGGTGGAAAGGAAAATAGAGTCCAGGCTGAGATATGGTTTGGGTATTGGTGGGTGTAAGAGGTTATGTCCTGTGGCCAACAGGGCATATCTTGGTCACACTTTTTCCCTATCTATGTTGGTTAAGGACCGGCCGTTGCAATGGACGCTAGGCAAGTCACAGATTTATTATCCCGAGCACATACTTGGGTATGGGCGTAGGGAAGGCTTGTTGCTCTCATGTCATGGGCTCTGGCTCTTTCTGGACTGACTGGTTGGAGGCGAGGATGGTGGAGGTATAAGCACCGCACTGAGTCTGAGACTCAGGAGCGAGGCTTGGAGTCCAAGTTTGGATGGGGACCTAGACCCCTTGATAGGAGAGTGGTGGGTTGGTCCTACTTGTGCCTAGGGTACAAGCAGGGCGTGTGTTTTGGGGTACCTAGCTGGGCACATTGATTCATGAGCCGCCGCCATGTCGGTACGACTTGTCTTAACTCTAGCACCATAGTAAGAACTAAAAGATGAAAGGTGATAAAATAGAACTATTTGCTCAACTCTTGCTTGAAAGTAGAACAGGTGCTTACTTAGAATGGCTAGATAATGAATCAATCATGACTACCAATAATAACATAAATAAGGATTCACTATTAGTATTGCTTTCTGTAAAAAAAGAAACCAGCAAACCATAAAGCTTATCATATCCCTTGGAGTCAGGAAATTATCCCCACTAGTTGGATAAGTCTTACGAGTACATTGTGTACTCAGGATTTATTTACCCCTATTGCAGATACTGCTTGAGACGTAGCCGTTGTGTGAAGGATTCTTCTAGTGGGCACAGACGGATCCTTGCTTATTATCGATAGATGTTTACTTGATGTTTATTTTCATTCCATTGTTTAATATTCTGCACTCTGACTTTGGTAATGTAATAATACAATTTTTATGAACTCTAGATGTATGAAATGGACTAAGTTTGTAACTTGTTCTCATTATTGGATCCTTGGGGGAAAATGTGGATCTTTTGGGCTCTTCCTTGGGGTGTGCCCGATGGAACTCGCCCGATGTGGCTCGCTCTCGGGGTGCTTAGTGTCAGTGGAAGACAAGCGCCTCTGTAAGCGCGTTATCTCAGGTGATTCTGCCACAATTGGTACCAGAGCAAATAATGAGTTTACGAGTTTCATCACTCTTTTCCTAAACCTAAAACTTGACCAACAAAAGTTTTGCAAAAAGTAGGATGCGATAAAATTATGTAAATAAGTATAAGCCCTAGTAATATGGTCTATCTAAGATAGCAGCACTAGTTTTACCTAATCAGTTTTCTGTAGGTACACTAACTTATGCTGTGTAAGAATCATTTGGCATACAAAAAGTGAGTGTGCGATGTGTCAAAAATTTTGCGAATGCCGCTATATTTTAGCTTGAGTGAACGGATAGGCCAATACATGCATCATGAAAAGAGAATTTTGTTTAAACTAAATTTCCCCCTACACGTATAATTTGGATTAGTAAATTGGTACGATAAATTAAAAGAATGCTTAATAAACGTCTTATCATTTCTCTATTCCCTTGTTTCTGATCTAGAGGGGTGTCCTAAGTGGTTGGTTCCTATCTGGTATAGATGAACCTGAGGTCTAATCATGGGAGCACCAGTGCTGGGGCAGGCCACGGTCTTAGCGAAGGCCAAGGTGAAAGTGGCCGGGGCATTAGAAATGGCAACGGGGAGAGCCATGAGGCTCCACGTCTGGCTCCTCCTCCACCACCACCACCACCTCCGATGACTCATGCGGAGATGTTGGCTGCTTGTCGTGAGTCAGCCCATGCCATGGAGCTGCTGGCATAGGCTATCGGTGGCTTCACCCGTGGAGGCCACGGAGGCAATGGTGGGAACAGGGGTGGTGCCTGTGGTCATGAGGAAACCTACTCTTATTAGGATTTCTTAAAGATGCACCCACCCACGTTCACGCCCACGGCTGAGCCTCTAGATGTGGAGCATTGGCTTCACATTATGGAGCAAAAGTTTCTGCTGCTCACTGTAACTGATGAGCAGAGGGTGCGCTTTGTAGCGCAATAGTTATTGGGATCCACGAGTGCATGGTGGGATACATTTAATGCCATGTAGCCAACGGATCACCGGGTGACCTGGCAGGAGTTCACTGTGGCTTTCAGAGAGTATTATATCTTTGCTGGTGTTCTAAATAGGAAGCTGACGGAGTTCCTAGATCTGCGACAAGGGAGTATGTCCGTGATGGACTATGTCAACAAGTTCAACCACTTGTCACAGTATGCTAGGACTCATGTTGATACAGATGAGAAGAAGAGAGATCGCTTCGATCATGGCCTCTCTTGTAGCCTATAGAAGGAGTTATATACTGGGAACTATCAAACCTTTGGGGCGATGATGAATGCTGCTATTGCCATGGAGGGCTTGCAGCATGACTCGTAGGTAGAATGGAAGTGCAAGCGGGTGGCTACTAGATCTTCTAGTCACCCCCATGCCTAGAAAGTATAGGTTGTCAGGCAGGTGCCCTATCAGTCTTCGGGTGGGCATTCGTTTTGATAGCCTCAGTAGACTTTTTAGGCTCCTTCCACTCAATATCGTGCACCTACCTAGCAGGCGCAACACCAGCAGCCCTAGGGACAGCCATTTTTGTGAAGAAGAAGGATGGCACTCTTTGGATGTGTGTGGATTACCGCCCTGTCAATACGGTAACCATTAAGAACAAGTATCCCTTACCATGTATTGATACTTTGTTTGATCAACTAGCTAGTGCCAAGGTCTTACCAATGCTCCTGCATTTTTCATGTATCTCATGAACTCAGTCTTTATGCTGGAGTTGGACAAATTTGTGGTGGTATTCATTGATGATATCTTGATATTTTCAAAAACAAGGAAGAGCATGCCCAACACCTTCGGATAGTACTGACTCGATCGAGGGAACACAAGTTGTATGCTAAATTTAGCAAGTATGAATTTTGGTTAGATCGAGTGCAGTTTTTGGGGCATGTTCTGACACCGGAGGGTATTTCTATAGATCCAAGCAAGGTGCAAGATGTGCTAAATTAGAATTCTCCCAAGTCAGTGCATCAGATTCGTCAGATCTTGGTCTTGCTGGATATTATCGACGCTTCATCCCAGATTTCTCCAAGATAGCTCAGCCGATGACCAAGCTGCTCTAGAAAGATGAAATGTTTGTTTGGAGCCTGGCTTGTGAAGAAGCCTTCCAAGTTTTGAAGAACCTCCTTACCACTGCTCCTGTCTTGGCCCAACCAGATATCGATAGACCTTTTGATATATATTGTGATGCCTTGAAGACGGGGTTGGGATGTGTGCTTATGTAGGATGGGCGTGTGATAGCTTATGCTTCGCACCAACTAAAAAAGCACAAAGTGAATTACCCCACCCATGATTTAGAGCTGACTTTTGTGGTCCATGCTCTAAAAATTTGGAGGCATTATTTGTTGGGTAACAAAGTACACATTTTTATAGATCACAAGAGCCTCAAATATATCTTCACTCAGTCTAAATTAAATATGAGGCAAAGGAGATTGTTGGAATTGATCAAGGATTATAACTTGGAGGTACATTACCACCCAAGAAAGGCTAATGTGGTAGCTGATGCCTTGAGCCAAAAGTCATATCAGGTTGAAGAAACACCTTTGTGTCTCAACCATGCAGAGGTGCTGGCTCACATTGCCTTAGTTTTAGAATTACTTGAGCAGATTATTATGGAGCAAAGGCAAGACACTTTAGAAATTCCTCACATCAAGAAGTTGATTGCCGAAGGGTGTGGTCCTCAGTTTAGTATTGATGAGCAAGGGGTAGTAAGGTACAAGAATAGATTGGTGGTTCCATCAAATGAGGGGATTAGAAGGAAGATTTGAATGAAATTCACTATTCCAAGTTGTCTATCCATCCTGGCAGCAACAAGATGTATCATGATTTGCGCCACTTATATTGGTGGTCCAACATGAAGCAGGATATCACCAAGTATGTCATGGAGTGTGACACTTATGGGAGAGTTAAGGCCAACCACATGCGTACCCTAGGATATTTGTAGCCTTTGCCCGTTCCTGTGTGGAAATGGGAAGATATTTCCATGGATTTCATTGTGGATTTACCCCGCACATCCAAGGGCTATAACTCTATTTGGGTCATTGTGGATCGCCTTACCAAGTCAGCTCATTTTCTCCCAGTGAATTCCACATATTCTGCCAAAAAGTATGCCAAGTTGTATTTGGACCGGATTGTGACCCTGCATGGAGTCCCACTTACTATTGTTTCTGATAGAGGGTTAGTTTTTATCTCTCGCTTCTGGGAGCAACTCCAGGAGTGTCTTGGTACTAGTCTCCTCCATAGTTCAGTCTATCACCCATAGACTGATGGCCAAACAGAAAGGGTAAACTAGGTACTGGAAGACATCTTGAGAGCTTGTGCCATTTCTTTTCCAGAGAAGTGGGACGGATGCTTGAACTTAGCTGAGTTTTCCTACAACAATAGCTATCAAGAAAGCATTCATATGGCACCCTTTGAAGCTCTATATGGGAAAAAATGTAGGACACCACTCAACTAGGTTGAAGTGGGAGACCATGGATACTTTGGGCCTGACTTCATCAAAGAAGCTCGAGAGCAAGTCAGCATTATTCAGAGTCATTTGAAGGTAGCTTAGAGCTGACAGAAAGCTTATGCGGACAAGCGAAGAAGGCCTTTGCAGTTTGCAGCTGGGGATTATGTGTACCTCAAGGTGTCTCCTATGAGACGGGTGCATCGGTTTGGTGTCCATGGCAAGCTAGCTCCTTGATATGTGGGTCCTTACCAAATTTTGAAGCACTGTAGCCTAGTTGCTTATCGTCTCCAACTTCTAGATATTTTATCGGTGGTACACGATGTGTTCCACGTATCTCAGTTGAATAAATGTTTGTGGGTACCTGATGAAGCTGTGGAAATTGAAGGAATTCCCCTCCATCCTGACTTGACATATATTGAGCATCCTATCAAGATCTTGGACGAAAAGGAGAGAGTGACAAGGAATAATATGGTGAAATTCTACAAAGTTCAGTGGCAAAACCACTCAAAGGATGAAGCCACATAGGAATAAGAGAGCTATATCTTGAAGCATTACCCCCATCTTCTTTCTAGTTTGCTTAGGGAGTTGTCTACATTGTAATGTAATTCTTATCTTTTCTCTCACACTAGACACAAAATCTCGGGATGAGATTTTATTTTAGGGGGGTAGATTTGTAACACCCTCAGTGTTACACTATAAATTTTTGCTAAAACACTACATGGGCATCATGTTTATGTGATAGTGTATGTAAAATAGTGTGTAAATTAATTTCTGTAACTCAAAACGATCGATGGAAACATAAAACAAAAGTTACCTTTCAATGTCGCGTTACATCACTTAGGGTTTTAAATTACTTTTTATTAAGCGAAAATGCTATAGAATGTATATATAGAATTTTAATAAAGTTTGTAGTACAAACTTCGTAGGTGACGATGAAATACTTGAGGTCGCGAAAGGAATTCACTAGCTAGCGTACCGAATAGCTTGGAAATTAAATTCGACGTGAATCCGATTGAGACTTAGTCGAATTTCCTAAGTCGGGAAACGCTTTGACGAAGCTAAGTTCGGCAATTCTTGTAGAAGAATTGGGTTAAGTACTAGTATGGTCCTAGGGCTTTTTTAGTAGCCTAACATGCCATCTCGAGTGTAAAATAGGTGGTTTAGCAATTGAAGCATCGAGTTGGATTTTTGGGGCGCTTTAAAAATCGTGCATGGCACGTTACTGCTGGTTTTAGCGTCTAGGCGTGGTCATCGTGCCTCGACCTAGTGTCGCCGCTCATCCACGCATGCACACGCACACCACCGCATGGGCTCCACATCACCACTGCCACGCTCACGCATGCGACTCACGCGCGAACTCAAACACACGCCGCGCTCGGTGGGACACTGGGGGCTGGCAGGCCTAGCCGCTCTACCACTGTCGCTGCCGTCGTTGCCAGCACACGCATGTGCCTCTGCATCGCATGTGCTCACATTACTTGCGTTGCGTCGTTGTTGCCACTACGGTGCGCGCCCGTTGCGCCGTCACATGGCCTGGTCGTCATCTTGCGAGTCAAAGCGCTGCGGTCGCACGTCATCGTGTCGGCCTCGTACGCACATGTGGAGCCATCATCCATCGCACCATTGTCCTCTTCCATTTAGTGGCTACACCACACCACGCTTCCTATCATAGTCACTTTGAATGGCGTCACGCCGGCCAGCCGAGCTGCGCCACTGCCAACCCACATAGCCTAGCCCCATTCGTGTAATTGCGCACACCGGGAGATTGAATTGGGGCCTAGCTTCATGCCAAGCCTACCATTGCTGCAGCCGTATGGTGTTGGGCTTCAATTTGAGGTTTCCCCCGCCATCGACCACCTTAAGACTGAATGGCATCGTCCATCCAATTGGCCTCGCACCATCCACCTCCGTCCAATTAACCATGCACCCAACTAGCTCTAGTGGTTAGCTCGCGATTGGAGTCGACTCGACAAGCTTTCATCCTCCTATGAGGTACTACAGAGCTTCTCCCTCATGGCGGTACGCCAAGGCCATCGGGGTGGGTGCTCGGCCAGGGCGTCGTTCCTTGCCCATTTGTCTCAATTAAGCGGTGCTTTTGCATCTCTTTGACTTGGTTGCCTCTCCTATGAAATAGTTTCACTTGGAGTGCAGCGAGTCACCGAGAACGCCATCACCGTGCTTGCTGTGAACTAGAGCAACCCCGCGCACATGGCTAACCACCTTGCCGAGCCTTGCAACTTCGTCTAGGCCGTCCTTCACATCTCTGGTGAGGCCCTCCTGCTCCTAGGGTAGATGGTTGAATCGGTTAGGGCTGAGGCTCGCCGGAGCATGTGGTCGCCTACCACGAACATGGTGTAGATGTTGTGTTCGTGGCCGGTTTGTTTTCACCGGTGTCAGTGTCACCACGGCCATACCCTGCTGTGGTGCATGGCCATGCCTCTGTGTGGCACCAATCGTGGTGTTTTATACCTCTGTCGACTGCGCTTGTGATGAAGAGTGTCATGGTGGTGATGTTTGCTGCCGAGGAGGTCTGTGCTGGTCGGCATTTGGCCGGAGATGCCGCAGCCTCTAATAAGTTATGGCCAGGGACTTTGAAACAGGAATTCAAAGTAAGTTGGGGGGTTAGTGAGAGCATCAGTGAGAGAGTGAAATAGTAGATAGGACTGCAGATCCATTTAGTTGAAAGTCGAGGGCTCTTTTGCATAATCATCGGCGCGCGTGGGTTTCCCTCCATGGGCCACTGTCGTGCGTGGGCTGAGCCATGTGGGTCGCGCCAGAGTGCTGCGTGTGTGCACGTGTGATGCGCGGGAGTGGGCCGTGCCACTCGCTCACGGGCCGCGCAGTGGATGTTGGTTTTTCATTTTTCAGTGAATTAGTAAAGGTTTGTTCAATTTAGTGTTGAACTGAACTTTGAAAAATTATAGTAAATTCTGTAGATGTCCAAAAATAGTGAAACAAAATTTGTTAGGTTCACAAAAATGCTATCTAGCTGTTGGTGTAGTTAGTTTACAGTTATCTATGATAATGATAGATTCATTAATTCATTTAGGAGAGCTTAGTATTATTTAGCTTAATATTTGTAGGAATTTTTGTGGCACATTGGTGATAGCTTTAGCCATGAAATTTTTACAGTAGGTTCATTAGATTATTATGTACTCACTGTAATTTTTGTAGCATTAGAATAGGGTGATAAATAGGGTGGCTATTACTCCTTGTTTTATAGTATATAGAGTAAATCGGTGTTAAGAGTAAGAATGCCTTTAGTTGCTAAGATAATACATGCCATGTTTCATACCTATTGTGGTAACAATAGGTAACTTAGCACCTTAGCCAATAGATCTAGCTTAGTAGCTTGATAGGTGTATTCGTATTTTAAGAGTTGTTGTTGCCGTATTACTAAGTGTTGCATCATCATTTCATGCATGTAGATCATGAGTTGGTAGAGTTCATGCCTACAGACGAATAGGAATATGAGGAGATTATTGAGGAGTACGAGGAGGAGGTTCTCGTATAGAAGGGAGCCCCAAAGCCATTCATTGCTAACTTTGTTGACACACCGCCTACCCAAGGCAAGCCCTACTGCATAACCCTTATTTTGAATGATCACTGAATATATATGATGTGCATTTACGTTACAGGCATTTTATGAAAACTACATGCATAAATATATCTACCTATGAGTCCTACTAGTATAGGTCGAGTAGCTGCTATGCTCAGGATGTTGGCAGCGTGAGTAACCCATCGTTACTCACAATAGGTGATTATTATCACTCATGATAAAATAGTGGAAAGAAAAATGGAGACCGAGCAGGGATATGGTTTGGGTATTGGTGGGTGTAAGAGGTTGTGTCCTGCGGCCAACGGGGCATAGATTGGTTACACTTTTTCCCTGTCTATGTTGGTTAAGGATCGGCCGTTGTAATGAATGCTAGGCAAATCACAGATTTATTATCCTGAGCACATACTTGGATATGGGTGTAGGGAAAGCTTGTTGCTCTCTTCTCATGGGTTTTGGCTCTTTCCGGACCGACTGAATGGAGGCAGAGATGGTGGAGGCTAAGCACCGCACTGAGTCCGGGACTTAGGAGCGGGGGCTTGGAGTCCAAGTTTGGACAGGGACCTAGATCCCTTGATAGGAGAGTGGTGGGTTGGTCCTGCTTGTGCTTGGGGTATAAGCAAGGTGTGTGTTTCAGGGTACCTAGCTGGGCACATTGATTTGCAAATCGTCGTCGTGTCGGTACGACTTGTCTTAACTCTAGCACCATAGTAAGAACTGAAAGATGAAAGGTGATAAAATGGAACTGTTTGCTCAACTCTTGCTTGAAAGTAGAACATGTGCTTACTTAGAATGGTTAGATAATGAATCAATTATGACTGCTAATAATAACATAAATAAGAATTCACTATTAGTATTGCTTTTTGCAAAAAAAAAAAGAAACCAGCAAATCATAAAGCTTATCATATCACTTGGAGTCGAGAAATTATCCCCGCTAGTCGGATAAGTCTTGTGAGTACATTATGTACTCAGGGTTTATTTACCTCTGTTGTAGGTACTGCTTGAGACATAGCCATTGTGTGAAGGATTCTTCTGGTGGACACAGACGGAACCTTGCTTATTATCAATAGATGTTTACTTGATGTTTATTTTCATTTCGATGTATAATATTCCACACTCTAACTTTGGTAATGTAATAATACAATTTTTAAGAACTCTGATGTATGAAATAGACTAGTTTGTAACTCGTTCTCATTATTGGATCCTTGGAAAAAATGTGGATCTTTTGGGCTCTTCCTTGGGGTGTGCCCGATGGAACCCGCCCGATGTGGCTCGCTCTCGGGGTGCTTAGTGTCAGTGGAAGACAAGCGCCTCTGTAAGCACGTTATCTCAGACGATTCTTAGGGTGTTGAAGGAACTTATTGCATATAAGCAATAACATTATGTCATGTGGTTAGGTGGAGAAGATCAAGAGGCATAGCTCGGCTATAATGGACCGGGTTGCAAGCATGAAGGTAAGCTAGAGGCTTAGGGTGCGATGGACCGTTGAGACGGTGAAACATGAGTAGAAAGCTCAATGCCAATGGACCAAGGCAATCGTGAAGAACAATTGAAACTACAACCGATGGACCAATAAGGTCATGTGATGACATGAAGTGGATGAGAGGATCTAGATGACAAGAGGAGGACAAATAACCTATAATTTTTTTTTACAAAAGCACAACACTAGCACAAAGATGATTAGTACAATAAATGATCCTAATAGCCTCTACTTGCTCTAGCTCCATACGTGTACACTCGGTCGCTGTTCTATCGTCAAGTTTTGCTCTAGCTTCTTGATTGAGCTATTATTATAGCAAATACTTTTTAAATGTATATATGTGTGCGCGCTAAATTATTCAAATTCACTGCCCTACTTCCATATTCCGTACTAAATATGTCATAAATTATAAGACGTTTTGGTTTTTCTAGATACATTATTTTCACTATGTATCTAGACATAATGTATATCTATGTGCATAGCAAATACAACATATCTAGAAAAACCAAAACGTCTTATAATTTAGAATTAAGGAAGTACTTATGTATTTCAATCAAATGTTGCAATTATAGTTTTTATTTAAATGTAAGAGACTTTTCGTCGGTGCAACACATGGACATGTTTACTAGTATACCTAATATATGTGAAAATTAAAACTCAGGCTTCTTCTGTACCTAGTAATAAAAAGGCCAAATTTCCGGCCATTTTTTCTTCCATCTATTTTTTTCGTCCACATTTCCTTAACTACCGGTAGTCGAGAGTTTCTTTCGTCTAGACTTATATAACCCTAAATAGTTATAGGACAAATAGATCTCTCCAAGCCTGAATAAACTGAATAGAATAGAAATCTAATTCAAATAGAAAATAAATTAGACAAAATTTTATTTTATTTTCTAGCGTGATAGAGAGTCCGACTCAAAACAACCTGGACTCATAAGCCGTGCTCATAAGTCTGTTTTATATAGACCAGAAAATGTGCCCGTACGTTGCAATGAAACATATCACGTACAAGATATGGATAGCACGATCCAATAAGGTTTAGAATCTGACTCTTATCAATAATTGTGAGACATTATCTATCGCAACAATGAAACAGCGGCCAAAAAATCGTAGTAGGAAAACAAAATGGAAACAGAAATATATTGGTCTATTTGCTTATGCTATTCAGCCGACTTTAATCCGTATAAATCAGTCATGTAACAATATTTTTCTCTCACAACAAACTAGCCGTATAAATCAGCAGAAGCCGATTTAATACTAGCCGTACGTAGAGTGGCCAAAAACGAAAAGAACTCAGAAATAACAGAGCGGACGACATGTATCAAAAAATTGAGCCCAACAAAAAAAAGAAACAAATCGGAAACTACGTTATGGAAACAAATCGGAAACTCGGTTACGAAGCAGACCCAAAAGAATATTGGATAGCTGGACCAAAAAAAAGATAGATTCTAATATTATTATCTCTCACAGCTACAAAGACTAAAGAGGTGACATCATTTTGGTACGACAAAAACTTCGCCTCACCTTCCTGCCCTCCCCGTGCGATCGTCCCTCTGCCTCACGGTGCGATCCCGTGATCGTCCACGTCCGCACTTCCTCCCATGCGCGATAGCCCAAGTTCGAAGCCTGTTAGCGCCAAAAAAACAGAAATTGTCTCTTCTCCTTCGCGACACCAGAGGACACGCGACTTCCCTCACATGGCTAGGGTTTTTGTCCGCCGCCCCACGGCCAGTCGCGGCCTGCCGGTGCTTCCCTTCGGCCGGCCGCCGCAGAAGCCAGTCCGGTCAGCGGTCGCCCGCTGGCTGCCCACCTAGACCCGGCCCGCAGGCCGGCCATCTCACGTACGCGCCCCTCGATTCTCCCTCCATGATTCCGCTTTGCTCTCGCTACTAGACCGGGGTGTCTGATATGTTCTATTCTGCTGCTGTGCAATGGACCGATGGTGGCTGGTGCTAAGGATGCAGTGCAATGGGTGCTGCCGTGCTAGAGGACGAGGATCGGAGGTTGCGTACATGACGCGACTGAGGACCACAATGGTAACTGGATTTCTATTCTTGTAGTTACTTGGGCATGTGATAGGGCCTGCATTCATTATCCATACTAGATGCACCAAAATGTAACTCACAATAACAATAGGATTGGACAATGTGCGCTACAAATTTACTATCAATAAATATGGTGTCTCTCGTTTGGATATGGCCTTAGGAGTGTGTGTGCAGTTTGGTACTCTGCATAATTCAGACAAAAGTAGTCCTAGAAGACTGAATTTTGTGAACGTTGTCGAACATCTATCCACTAACTAACCAAAGAGCGCACACCATACGCGCCTCTCGATTATGCTACTATGCATCGTAAACTGGTGTCATTAAATTAATTTTGAGGGTAGCTACATTGTTTTCACCGTATTATATAGGTTCTATGACGCTGTTCTTGGCAAGTGCCAGAGCAGATATATTTTTATTTTATTTTTTTGTTAAAGTTATCATGTAGTTCCCCCACTGACATGACCTGAATTGAGCTTTTGTTTCCTTTCTTGCTATGGTAAAAAGGTGTTTTCTTTATTGTGGGTTGAACTGTTAGCACCTAGCTAAACTATGGACCAATTTGAGTGCTGGTTCTGCATAAACAAATTTTTGGATGAGTTGCCTATATGTTTCAGATGAATTGTTCTTTTTGTTAACTACAACTTTATACCAGGCTGGCTGGCTGCCTCAACCTGGCCCATAGGCCGGCCACCCAGGCTGGCGCCCAGCGGCGGCATGGGTGGGAGTGGAGGAGTCCATCGGGCGGCGGCGGGGAGGGCGGGAATGGAGGAGTCCATTGGGCGGCGGGGCGGGTCTAGGAGTTCGAGCGGGATCTAGTGTCTCTGGCGCTCGTGGGGGGCGCCGTGCACACCATGGTGGCACAAATCGAGCACGTCAAGCTTCTGCTGCACGTAGGACGGCAACGCCGCTCTGCTAGGTAGGGCACACAGGTTCGTGGGTCAACATTTATCCTTGTGCAACATTTATCTTAACATATGTCCTTTCAGAATTGCCAATATTTCCTTTTATATAATTATTTCATTGTATTTTATATACCATGACCATGATCCACGCCTTATCTACTGCATGATCTATTTGTTATATCTTTTTTCTGAATGCCTTGTTTATGGATGAAGAAGGAAGGTGGAGGCTGGACTGAAGAAGTACAAGACAAACATCATAATTAGTGTCCACCCCGTCATGCAACTCATTCCTCTATGGGTTCTCAAATGCCAAGGCCTACAGAACAGAGTAGTCTTTGTAACTGTGATTACAGACCTCAACACTTGCCACCCTACATGGTATATTCAGTTAATGATAAGGAAAACATATAGTAAAGCAATTTTTTCGATTTGATCTGACAATTAGAAGAAAAAAACGCAGGTTCCATGCTGATGTGAACAGATGTTACTGCCCCTCAGAAGAAGTTGCTAAGCGGGCTGCACTGGATGATCTACAACCTTCTAAAATCCGCGTGTTCGGTCTTCCGCGACCATCATTCTACCTTGCAGTTCTGGTTAAGGTATTTAGTTCACCCTAAGTTTTTATATTCCTATTCCTGCTAATTTTAGTGTGAACCATACATGGCCTTTCAAAAGGATGAGATATTCATTTTACAAGGTTTTGTCTTGTTGTGTTCAATGAATATGTTGTATACCCCAAAAGCGTTATTGTTCAAGTTTCAAGAAAACAGAAAAATATGTCTGCATTGATTTGTCTGAATACTATTCTGCTTGAATTAGATCCTGAGCTTGAATTGGATCCACTTATATGAGGATGATTTGAGGGAACTTGAATTGGATCCTGAGCTTCCTGCAGTGCCACTCATGGGAGGTTGAGGGCATGGGTCTTGTCTAGAAGACTGCCAGAGCCCTAGGAAAATCATTGTTTGACAAAGAGCTTGGAAAACTAATTGGGCAGCTTATTGTCATTTGTGGCCGGAACGAAACGCTAAGCTCCTCACTGCAGGCACTTGAATGAAAAATGCCAGTAAATGTTTTATGCACAACTTGTTTTAATTATTTTCTAAAGGATTCAAACCGATTCATCTGTAGAGCATGATATTCTAAAAATAATTACGTTGTATTGTTCGGTGCTTACAGGCTCTCACTTGTCAGTTCCTTTAGTTTTTGAGTAATTCGGGTTTGATTTTCTCCTAGGCATTTGTGAAAGAAGAGGGGAAAAGTGATACCATTAAGGAAGCTTAAACTAGGAGTGAATACAAAGCACCTTGAGAAATGAACAATTGTGTGATCTTGGGGAGGCAAAAGTACGCTAATTTCTTTTAGCGTAGTTTTATTACAGATAAGAAATTGCATTTCAATCTGCATGAGCTTATGAAATGGAATAATTATTTTGGCCCTTTTTTGCTGCTCTGTCAATAGCCACATATTTTGTCGAAATCCAGGAGCATTGCTCAATCATATAAGAGTTTTTTTCATCAAAATAATTTTGATGTCATTTACTTCACTGAATGCAACCTTATTTTTGTTCCCTAATTAATTCTGAGCAAACTCAGATATATGTAAATGTTATATCTCTTCTATCTATTTTGTTTATGTGTAAATTTTACACAAATCAATATACATTTATAATAATGTTCACTATACACAATAGGGAATATCTTTCTTATTGCTCGACGAGGATATTCGGGCAAGACAAAATATTGACAATTTTTGTGGCTCTCATTGCAACGCTTGGGCATTTACCAATATAAGCATAAGACTGAAGGTAATGTGTCAGTCTGAAACTGTCAGGGATGGTCACCAACTCATTAGGAGATTGGGCAGTAACTGATGAAACACTGCTGGCTTTGAATTTTTTGGTATTGGACGGGTTTATAAAATTTTCATATTTCTGAAAAGGTGTGGTTCATAAAGTTTTGTGATTGTATTAAAAATCAAGGAAAATTCCTATCTTATATCGTTCCATTAGCTATAAGTGACTCTGTGTGTGTTTTGACCTGTGGAATCACCTTGGCTGATAATGCTTGTGCTCCCCGCTCCCAAGCATGGGTAGCCTGGCTTATGAATCCCCAAGTTATTTTAGGCCTTTTATCATGAGCACTTTTGCCCTAATAAGTGGGGATGGATTTACAGATGGCACTGAAAAACTAAGACGAAAAACATGGATGCAGAGTATGAATAGCACTAATCATGCTTAGACAATTGATACAATAATCCTTTATCAAGGTTAGGTTGCATGTCTTCCTCAAACTTCGGCTACTTTGCTTTTCTCTTTTCTTGTTATCTTGGAGTATCAGCGTGGGGTCAACTGTCAATGGTGCTTAATTCTATGATATTGAGGACCAGAAATGTTTGGTACTACCACATATCTGATGGGTTGGGTTGACTGCACTTTTTTTGTGCAATGAGACAAGCAGGAGCGACATTTGAAGACTGATTTGAAGAGTGATGCCAATGAATGCTTGAAAGCAATGTACAATGACCAAAAGCCACCATAACACTATGCTGAAAGAAATTTTGAAATAGTTCTTGAGTTGGACATGGTTAATTTAAATAATTTTGTACACATTTAGTTATTAATTGAAAGTTTTCCATTACCTTGATACCAGATAACTGAACTTTAGATGCTTTATTGCACTCTTACTTCAGAGAATGTCAGTGCCATTTCTTCTCGTTGTGATGGGCACATTGATTTGCTCGTTGTCATATGAGAAAAAAAACTTGTGAGCATAATGCTTTAGCCAAAGAACAACTAAAGCTTAATGGACATAGTGTCGACCTGTGCATCACCTCAACTGGCCATTGCTCTCTGAGGTCGACGATCTCTGCACCGCTTAGTTTCCCGTATAGCATGTAGATCGACTCCTTTATGGAAGACAACTGATGTCAGCAAGAGTGAAATGACAGTGATGATGGTGGAATGATAGTCTCATCATGTTCAAAGATTTATTTTTAGTAATAGTATAACACATGTTTAAATTAAAATTTCTATGATTTTATATTGCTCTCGGTGACTATTAATTTCACGAACTTTACTTTTTAGATTAAATGTTACTTTAACGTCAATATTTAATTTCATGGTATTATTATCTTATCGCGCGATCCATATCTTTTTTTAACAAAAAATTAGTTATCCTATATCAACGCACGGGCACGCTATTTAGTATAAAATATAAAAGAGAGTCCGATTCCTTTTTTTCAGCTCTTTTGTACGCATCTGGGAGGTTATATGGTTTTGTATTTTCCTCCACTCTGCTTCATAAAAAAAATCCGGCTCCGATTAGGTGCAGAATTTTTTTTGCCGACCCTCCCTCCGCTCCTATGGTTTATTGTTTTAAAAAATATAAACGATTTTCATCCTTTTCTTCTTTTTTAATTTTTCTTATGTTTTCTTCCATTCCGTCTACCGAGCACAAACTCCTGTCCGTGGAGTCCGTTCTAAGAAGTGTCTTTTTTATGTTTGTCTTGTTTTTTTTCAATTTTCCCATGCCTTTTTTGTGTTTTCCCATTTTCAATTTATGTTCTAGTTGGTTTTTTCATGTTTTCCTATTCATTTTAACTTTTTATGTTTGTTTTTTTTTTCATTTTCTTTTCTTTGAACCTATGTGGTCACTAGACCTGAGCAATTTAAAGGCTAGAGTAAGCTTTGAGCCGAGCCAAAAAAAAAAAGTCTGGCTATTTTAGATCAAAATATCTCATCCATTACCGTTCCTGGACAAGCCAGACCTTTTGTTTTTGGCCAGGCTTGGATCAGGCCCAGGCCAAGGAAGGCCGCCAGTGCAGTTTATAGTTTATATAGTGTAAAATAGTTAAAATAAATGTTTCGGACCAGGCACGGAGAAAAATACCATCTTTTCTCTTGAGATCGCTTGGCCACTGAGGCTCGTGGACGGGGGCTCAGTTTGCTCACATCTACCACAAGGTTATCATATAATAGGTTGTGCGTTAAAGTCTCGGTGTAACGTTCGGACATATAAAACTAAAAAAAGTATTTCCAACCAAAATTTTCTACTTTATACAATACCCTCATGTTTCTCATGTCATGTACATAATCCGGACTCCAAGCACAACATAGGACAATTGACAATGAGAAGTCTGATTTCCAGACATATGCAACAATGGTACAAAGTTCGCTTCTAAGACGTATTAGAATAGATAGCATTGTGAGGGGTATGACCCTAAATAGTAAATACCCACGACAAGGAACATGGCCCGCACGGTTAGGGACGGTTCAGCCCACAAAATTCAAGATTTACGGCACATGACACTGTTCGATGTATACCACAAGACATCTAGAAGATTTGATTTACTACGACCCTTATGGATATTGTAACTTACCATATAACCGACTAGAAAACTTTTCTTATAACCAAACCCCTTCAGAGTATATAAGGAGGGACAGGAGTCCCCTAGTCAGCATCCCCATCCCACATCTCATTTCGTATTCCAGCAATACAAACCAACAGAGCACATGACGTAGGGTTTTACGTCATATCGACGGCCTGAGCTGTATAAATCTTGTGTCTTGTGTCTCTATTACCAACTAGTTCCCGATCACGCGCACCTCTACCAATCAATCTATCATCGCATTGTCGGTGGACTGCTAAACATCTTTAGTCGACAGGCATGCTCATTAAATAAATCATGATCGTTAAATAAATCTCTAAAACGTAGATCGTTCGGGTGATCGTCAACAAGCAGTACATCCAATGCACGGTCATATTTGCTTTAAAAAAAGAATCCCTGCCGGAGCACTATTATAAATAAATAAATATTAATATTGATGGCGTGCGTACTCAATGGGCCCTCAGCACTTCACGGCCCACGGGTGGAAGCCACCGGGCAGCAGAATTGCTCCGGCTGGGTTATTGGATTACGGCGTCTCCAAGCGAGGAAGCGTCCGCATAAAACATCCGCTGCCCCCGTGCGCTCTCCACCCTTCTCATTGCCTGTGCCTGTGCCTGTGCTGCCCCCGTTCCTTTCTCCTCCAGCAAGTAAACCCCGTTTCCACAGCGTCACGCACAGCCGCCATGCCGACCGGTGAGCTCCTCTCTCCCCTCCTCCTCCTTTCCCGCCCCGGGCTGTCGATTTCTAGGGCCGTGGTATTGATCTCATCGCCCACGAGTCCTCCGGTTCTGGGTCGAATCGGCGGCGGTAGGTTATTATTATTTTTTTCTACTAATACGTGCTCCGCGTGCGCCCGTAGGGGGGCCTCTGCTCGGTTCGATTGGTCTCTTGGTCGAGGGGAAGTTCGGGGATCGGATTGCGGCGATGGATTGCTGTTGTGGCGCCGTAGCGTCGCGGGTTGCTTCGGGATTGTTTTGGTGGTTCCGGAAGTTTGCTTGGGAACATAGGGTTTGGTTCTGGATGCCAGACTCCACGCTCACAGAGGTGCTACATGGCGCTCTAGGCTCCCTTGCTGCATTTGCCTTTGCTGCTTGCGGATGTGTGCTCTGGTGTCTTTTGGGTCCATGACAGAGGAACTATAGGTACTACGCTAGAATAATTGTATGTGTTGTGTGTCCCCTCTTGCAAAGTGTTTTTTTGATCCATAGTAGTTGGAGGGACCTAATTTCGGGCAGGGCCATGACAAAGTTGTGTTCCTAATTGCCCATATTCCTTGATGTTTGTTTGCTTAATTTAAGTGCTAAACACGCCGCCACTTATGACAATGGTTTCTGGCTCACATCCAAAATGGAGATATAGACGACATAAGACTGAGCTACTCTGACTTGCTTTGATATTGTAGAATACCAACAAATCAACAAACATAACCCTTGTTTTCATTTTTTGGATTTCTGTTTTTTGCCTATTAGTGTGGGGGCATGCTGTGACTTATTGCTGTATGGTTACATTTGGCTCATGGAGGTGAACACTGCATTTGCCTTTTGTCACCTGCATACGGTTGCACTAGCATGAGGTCCTGAACCCCAGTTGTCTGTGACTGTGACTGAGATATTTAGCTGGAATTGCAATGTGGGACCCTGTGGTATCTTGGTGTTCTGGCTTTGAAACACAGAGGTGGTGGTTGTAGGTGAGTGTGGCGCTCAGTTCTAGGCTCAAAGTTATAGGTGTCAATGGTTTCATTCCTCTTTTACGCATTGTGTTAAATGTATTCTCTTTGATGCCATGAATTTTTCACTGCCCACCAAAAGCAGCCAACTGGGCCTTGTACACTGCCCTTCAGTGGAACCATGCCACTTGTGCTTAGGCTTGTTGCTAGGGCTCACTGAATATGATAAATCCTAGAAAATATAAGACATGTATAGCGAACATAGGCTGAATTGCAAACCTGATGTCTTTGTTTTGCGGTGTGGATTGTTTGTGTTTTGTGTGTATAATGCTCCTTGCTCCACCTGTTCCATTATTAATTTATTATAGAAAAATTGAAAACCAGTAAGTTTTACATTCATTTTTGCAAGCTGATTATTCACTTGATGTGCAGTTGTGTGTAGAATTCTGTTATGATAGTGTTGCATCTGTCCGTAAGAGTTCCTTGCTCTTATTCTTTTGCTTCATTTCATATATTGTTATCTGGATCATGCTATATGAATATTTCTGGTGCAATATTTGGCATTCTCTACTAGCTCCTTGTTTTGCTACAGTGCTCAATAAATCATTTTGCATGAAACTTCTTGTTGATTTTCTTTACAAGTTGTCTTAATATATTTACAAATCATAGAAGGAAGGCAATTTTATCCATCTCTAATTACTGGAGATAAGCTTCTGTTTTAACACCAGAATTTGGAGTTATGGCCTACTTCGTAATATTAGTTCCATGTGTGCGCAGACATATTTTCTTTCATGCTATAGCTAATGGTTTTTGAATGATTTCCAGTAAGCGTGAAATGGCAGAAGGAGGTCTTTCCAGGCATAGAGATTGACACTAGCCAGCCTCCGATTGTTTTCAAGAGTCAGCTGTACACACTTACTGGTGTGCCACCTGAACGCCAAAAAATTATGGTGAAGGGTGGAATATTGAAGGTATACTATTTTGTTGAGTGCTTATAGATTCATTTGTGTCCATTGGGCATTCATACATTGTAATAACTGGATGACATGTTTGTTGTGCATAATACAGGATGATGCAGATTGGTCTACTTTGGGAGTGAAAGATGTGAGATGCTTGACTTATTTTCTGTGCTCATATTTTGTTGTATCAAGTCATCAAGTGCTCAAATGCTGTATTATGTTGCCTCAAATTAGAACTGAATTTGAAATGCGCTCTGTAGGGCCAAAAGTTGATGATGATAGGCACGGCTGATGAGATTGTGAAAGCTCCAGAGAAAGGTCCAGTGTTTGTTGAGGATCTACCAGAAGAAGAGCAAGTGGTTGCACTGGTACATACTGGATATCATTCTGTGCATGTGCTGCCTATTCTTAGTTTGTTAGTTATTACCTTATCTGTTAAAGAATGAATGGTTAATTTGCTAATCATAGCTGATCGCGTGTACACGTCATGACAGTATGCTTCCTGTGCACATACATGAAATGGGAGCATATGCTTTGTGTGTCCTAATGGCATTGGGTGATGGTAACTTGAAAACATATTCTTTAGCAACTTGGGATTTTTTAATGTATTTATAATAGAACAGTCTAAATTGACATCTAAGAGTAGGAACTTTATTCACAAGTAAGATCATCCTGATGTACAAGCCAATTTTGTTAAATTTATGATAGATATTGTCTCTTCTTGCATGATTAGCTGTCAATATTGAAATCATATCCTGCCGTTGCTGTGATTAGTATCAGTGATGTTACATTTTTTTTATCTTTTTGTTGCTAGTATTTATCATCTTTACTGAAATGAGTTTGCCCTTCTAATATTTAGGGTCACAGTGCTGGTCTTTATAATCTTGGGAATACATGCTATATGAATTCCACATTGCAATGTCTGCATTCTGTTCCAGAGCTGAAGTCAGCGCTGCTAAGGTTTAACCTAAAATTTCCTATGTATTAATTTTGAAGAGGCTTTCGATTTGGTGTTTGATATCATTCTTTTCTACTTGCCCAGCTATCCAGATACTGTAAGAGGTAATGGCATTGACCAAGCTTCTCATAATTTGACTCTTGCTACTCGTAATACCTTTGGTGATCTTGATCAAAGTGTTCGCCCTGTTGCACCCCTACAATTCTTGCAGGTAAGCGCACCATCATTAAGCTGTTGTATCTAGGCTAGTAAAGTATATTTTTTCTTAGTTCTGGTGCAGAAGAGCTCATTTCATCATTATTGTCCTTGAAATTCTACGAGTCAGATGAGGGGAACTCTCTTGAAAATGTGAATGTCCATGGCATTTGTTTGTTCAGACATTTGAATTTTACTATTAGTTTATGCAAACTAGTGACTGCATCATTAGGCCCTGTTTGGTTCTGCGTCGGCAGCACATTTCAGCGGAGAACGCAAAAAAATCCCGCCGAACGGTCCGCGTTCGACGCGTGTTGGACGACCGCGCGCTACGTGAACCGCAGAAAAATGAACTGCGCGATGAGAAATCGCGAACGCAGCATCCGAGCCTCGTTCGCTTAATCGTGGTCGCGCGTTGGTCGATCGTGGAAACAAACAGGGCCTTAGATTTGTGATTAAATAGACTCACGGTATGATATTACATTTTATTATTAATAAAATATAGTTAGACCTCCTCATTGAAGATCATGGATATTCTTATAGTTATTGGAGATCATAAAAATTCTAACAACCGCTAATATTTGAAAACAGAGGGAACATAGCTTACTGTTTCAAGTACTCTGTTACTGTTTTGATAGTTCAAGAAAATATGGACTTTAATTTCCTCACTATATATTGCCACTAACACCCTTCCCCAGACCCCGCACTCTCTGTACTGGGTACGCCCTTTATATATTGCCATGATTATGGAATTGTATTATGAAGTCCTAATTGAATTATGTGATCTAGTTTGGTTGGTTGGTAGATTTTGAGGGCCAACCCCCAACTTGTTTGGGACTTAAAGGCTTTGTTGTTGTTGTTGTTGTTGTAGATTTTGAGGGCTCGTGAGGGTAAAATATGTATAATACTGACAGTTCTTTTTTTTGTCTGGCTTTGAGCAGACACTGCGTAAAAAATACCCGCAATTTGCGCAGCAGCATAATAATGTCTACATGCAACAGGTTCCGTCTAATCACCTACGTTTAAGTTTTGTTATCTACTCTTGAATTTCTGTAATGATGTTCATTTAAAAAAAAATACAGGATGCAGAAGAATGCTGGACACAGTTGGTGTATACACTTTCTCAAACTCTTACCTCAGATTCAAGGTAACCTGTTTGTTGTCAACTAATGGCACTTCACCCTGTCACCATTTATATTTATCGTATTTATCTTTGTGGTCCCTTTTTTAAATTCTACAAAGTAGAGTGGACTCCCTGTAATTTTTATGGCAATATTTGGCTACTTTGCCTACTTTTTTTTTTCCTATAGTGAATCTGCAGTTCTTCCGATGAAGCAACTATTTGGGATAGATCTCGTGAGCAGGTTCTCTCCCTCCTCCCTTGTATTATATTCCCTATATATTTGTATGTTACTTTTTGTTGTACAATTGTAGTTTGGTGCGACTGTTTATTTTTTACTCAAACAGGCAGGAGAGGTGCGCATAATAGCATATCATTATAGAAAAAAAAATATGGTACAGGGCCAGTTCAAACCAGCAAAAGATTACGTGACCACATGCAAATTAGATACCCGCCAAAAAGAACCCTGCTATATTAACACAATGCTAATGATTCTGTTTTATACATCTTATACAGAACACAGATGGATCCAACATACAACATCATCTTATTTTATGTTTATAATTGGTCTTTATCTTATTGTTAGTAGGTGTTTCATATTCTGTTTCTATGGATAACCATTTGGTATTTGTCATAACGTCTGGTAGACTGGATATGCATGTTACAAAGATGAATTGCTTGCAGTGAACTTGTGATATTTCATATTTGTTGATGAATGCTTTTACTTCTATAGGGTCCACTGTGCAGAAAGTGGTGAGGAGAGCACGGAGACAGAATCAGTTTATTCCCTTAAGTGTCATATATCTCAAGATGTGAACCATCTTCATGAGGGAATTAAGCATGTAAGTAATGTTGTGCCACCCCCACCCTATGTTGTATCCCAAGTTCTATAACCAGTTTTTTCTGGTATGTATAACTGAAACTTCAAATTTGTAGAAGTCAGATAATCTAGTTTTTTCAGAAATAACCTGCAACTATCACCTGCCTCCTCCATTCTTTCCTAAAATGAAAGATGACGCTTGTTCAAGCACACCTCCAAGAACCCCTTTTTTTTGTTATTGATGCATTGAAAGAGGTGGGCGCTGTTGCATTTTGTGCTGTTCTTGTGTCTTCTGTGGGAGGGGAAAGGGAGAATAAAATAGAATATCTTGTCATGTCCTGTCACATTAGTTTCTACAGATTTCCTTCAGAATTTTCATAAGATGAAAGATCTCAATCATTCGCATTTTCTTTGTACAGGGCTTGAAGACAGAACTTGAGAAAGCTTCACCTACACTGGGTCGAACTGCAGTTTATACTAGAGAATCAAGAATAAATGAGCTGCCTAGGCAAGTACATTAATCTTTGCATTTCACTTGTGTCCTCGTTTATACAGAAAAAAAATTACATAATACTCCTTCCTTTAGGTACTTGACTGTGCAGTTCGTTCGTTTCTTTTGGAAAAGGGAATCAAACCAAAAGGCAAAGATTTTACGAGTATGTTAGTTTCTTTTACTCCCTTCCCTTGAACAATGATTTGATGATTATAGCAACTAGGTTTTATATGGAATCTTGTCATTTTTGTCTCTACTACTATGGTGTTAGACATGTTTTTCCTTATTTGCTAAAATAATTCTCTTTTGTGTTTTATTTTATTTCCAGAAAGTTGATTACCCACTGGAACTGGATGTTTATGAATTTTGCTCTGATGAACTGAAACAGAAACTCCAAGCTCCTCGGCAGGTGCTTTCTCTTTTCACTATTCAGTTTTGAGTTGCCAACATTATTGTTGCAGTATTAATTTTGGATGCTCAATTTGCATGTAAAGATGCTGAGAGATGCAGAAAATGCAAAGTTCGGATTGAAAGCACATGGGAAAGCTAGCAGCTCAAAAGAAAATGAGGTAATGGTTGTGTTGTACCCAGGGTATCATCGAATCATAAATAATAGCTGTGAAGAAATAAATGGATCAACTCTGTCACATTAAGCTTTCAGTTTTTGGATCTTCAATCCATTGTCATGCAATTATGGCATTTCATTTCAGGAGTCATCAAGTAGTGCTGGGGAATCGTCCAGTATGGACATTGACAAAGGCAAGTTGTTTGTTTCTGCCCTCATTTTGTAATGATAGAAGTGTGTGATTGCCTTGTTGTCAAACTTTATTTCTTGGGATTATATTTTTAAGATCCAAAAAGTTTCACCCCTGTAATGATCGAGGACACTGCTAGTGTTATCTTACTAGCTTTTAAACTAAGTTTGCTCATGTGTTAAATGCAGCTGAGTCTTCTCTACCAAAGAAACAATTAACTGGCGTCTATGATTTGGTTGCTGTCTTGACACACAAGGGAAGAAGTGCAGACTCTGGCCACTATGTTGGCTGGGTTAGGCAAGATGACGGTCAGTCAACTAGTATTACAGCCCAGATACTATAATAAACTGTTTCACTTTATTATTATATATAGTTACTGAAATTTCATATTGACCATCAGGAAAATGGATCGAGTTTGATGATGACAATCCAAACATTCGCAAGGAGGAAGACATTTTGAAACTATCTGGTGGAGGTGAGCAACCGTCTTACACATCAAATGAAATATGTCATGAACGATTTTAATGCAGACTAGTGTTTGTCTATACAGGTGACTGGCACATGGCTTATATCTGCCTGTACAAAGCCCGCATGGCGGAATCAAAGAGTTAGGCCGAAGTGGTTCTACATTTGTGTCACGAATGCAACACTAGTTTTTGGGCCCATGAATGATGTTAATTATTTTTCCAGTTCACAAAGTGGCTACTGTCGAATTCGCTTCAATGTGGTTGGCCATTATTCACCAGGATATGTATTTTTAGGATTTCAAATCTAGTACATTTTGTATTGTCAAAATATAGAACAAGGATTTCAGTGTATCTGATTCATATGCACCAAGCGGTTTCATCCGTGTCTTCCTAATAAGAATATATATATATACATTTTTTTTTAAAAAAAAACTCAAAACTAGAGCCTTTCTGAACCAAAAGTTTATGCCACAAGCTTCATTTTCTATCAATGACTCGAATCAATTTAACTACAGGCACGTTGAGTTCAGCGAGTGTACATATTAGGGCCACTAGAGCATCTCTAGCAGTTCTCAAATAACTACATTTCAAATTATAAGACGTTTGACTTTTTTTTACATCAAGTACCACTCGTCTTATTCAAAATTTATGCAAAATATCACTTTTTTTTTTGTCGTGGCTTGCTTTATTAATAAAAGTTATTTAAAAATGACTTAAATTTGACGATGTTTGCATACATTTTTTGAGCTAAGACGAGTGGTCAAATTTAGGGTCAAAAAAGTTAAACGTCTTATAATTTATGATGGAGGAAGTACCTCTGTTCCCGTAGAACTGTCATACTGGGGTAGTTAAATAACTCCCTCTATCTTTATATTGTCATACTAGGGGAGTTAGGGTAATTTTGTTGCTCCAATAGAGGGAGTTCGTATAAAACTATCATACCGGGGAGTTAAGCTAATTTTATTGCTCCAACAATTTTCTCAATAGGTCTTTCTTTTTTTACCATCAATATATATTCTATCTTCCCTCAAACAAAAGAGAGAGGAGCATCTCCTCCAATAGCTTGGGCCCACGGCCCACCCTTTTTTGGGCGAGCCAACTGTTGCCATCTACCTCCGCACGTGCACAGGAGGCCCGCGATATGTGACAGATCTAGGTCTCTGTGCGTGCCTTGTTGACGCTGAGGCCAACATGCGCTAAACAAATCTAGTCTAGGGACGGCGGGAGAGAGAGAAGGCCATGGTGGAGGAGGTCATGGGGGAGAGAAGAACGACACGAGAGAAGCATGGTGGAGAAGGAGGTCGTGGGGTGAGAAGGACGGTGAGAGAGCGGTGGAGGAGGTCGCGGGAGAGAAGGGCGGCGTGAGTAGGAGGAGGAGGTCGCGGGGAGAGAAGGGCGGCGGGCGAGAGCCATGCAGGAGGTCACGAGGACGGCATGGGAGAAATCGTGGGGAGTGAAGGACGGCATGAGAGAAGGTCATGGTGGAGAAGAAGGAGGTCGTGGAGAAAAGAAGCCAAACTAGTACAAGGAGGATGTCGCGGAGGAGGGAAGCCAAACTAGTACAAGAGGTAGGGGAGTATTGATATGCAGGTTCCTTATGTAAGTGTGTATTGGGGTTGATATATTAGTGATTTGTTGTAATAACTCTACAAATAATACCAAAAAGTAATATTGGTGGTCACCGATACTTTTATATTAGGGATGATTATTGGTCAGTTGCTAGAGCAACTCTTAGAGTTATTTACCATACGTCCCAATGTATTTTCCATGCTAAAATTTATAGAGAATTAGTTTCTACATGCTCCTTCCATTTCACGTTTCACATAGTCACGTACAAGGAGAATAATATTTCAAAAAATGTACATGGAAAAACATTTCCCCTAAAGAATCGGCTATGCATATGCTTCATAAGTAGGATAATCAATATATACATCTACATATATTCCCTCGGTTGTAAATAAATTATTATAGTTTGTGTTATTTGAACCATGCTTTATTTTGCGTATCCAACAACGTTTGGGCCCACAAAGAGATAATTGTAATTTGATATGGACCAAAATGCCCCTACGACACTGCCTTGCAGGGCCCGCATCTCATCTTCTCTTTTCACACTCTCTCCCCCTACTCGTCGTCCCTCCACGGAAAGCACAGGCTTCCTCCCTGCTCATGCTCCACCGGTCCGCCTCTTTTGCTCCAGCACCGCCACGGATGCAGCTCGCGCCTGGGTCTCGTATGTCGTTGCAAAAGTAGGCAGATAGTATTGTTAGAGTTGTACTCTCTACCTCAAATAAATGCAGTTCTCGCAACGAGGAGTCAACCAATTTAAGTTTTGACGGGAGTTATATTAAAAACTATTAATATTTGTTTATATAAAATAAATAGCATTAGACTAATTATAGAATATATTTTCATCATGAATTTATTTGAAGACATAAATGCTAATACTATTTATTATAGACTTGATCAAAGTTGAACAAAGTTGACCGGCATGGATCTCTTAATTGTATTTTTTTATGGACGGAGGGAGTAATAAAAATAGACCCTATAGATGCTCTAATAAACTGATGAGTAGGCCAACCAGTTCTTACTTCAGTAACCAGATTCTTTCGTTAAGCCTTTCCGTTAATCCAGGCCAAAAGGGGAAGAGACTTTTCCCTGTGTGTCATTATAAAATATCGTAATCTCCTGTGTGTCTCTGAAAAAATTCAGTGGTCTTCAACGCCACTACTCTAACTTTTTCGTGTCATCCATGCCACTTCCGTCAGTTTGGGCTCTAACGCCGTCAAACTGCAGGTGTGAAAAGACGAAAATGCCCTTAAGTTCAAATATGTTATTAATTTTTTTTAGCATCTTAATGACTTCAAATGAAAAAACTCAAAACTAGAAAGTTGTAGATCTCGTCGAGATCTATAATTTTCATATATTTTTTTTTCATTTAATTCCATAAAAAAAATATGATTTTTCTAAGATATATTAATTATATCAAATCATATTTTTTTACGGAATTAAATAAAAATAATTTTTATATGAAAATTATAGATCTCGACGAGATCTACAACTTTCTAGTTTTGAGTTTTTTTATTTGAAGTCGTTAAGATGCTCAAAAAAATTAATAACATATTTGAACTTAAGGGCATTTTCGTCTGTTCACACCTGTAGATTGACGGCGTTAGAGTCCAAACTGACGGAAATGACATGGAAGATAAAAAAAAGTTGAAGTAGTGGCGCTGAAGACCGCTGAATTTTTTTAGAGGCACATAGAAAATTACGATATTTTATAATAACACACGGGAAAAAGTCTTAAAGGGTAAGGAGATCATGCTCTGCTCTCCCTCATCATAGGACAAGATTGGATCTGATCCCTCGTCCGTGCTGGGCCCTGGGCGACCGCGATGCGCCTGGTCCGCGCGATCCTCCCTGTCGTTCGCACCGCCTCAACGACGGCCGCGTCCTCGCCAAACCGGGTGCTGAGGGTAGGCGACGCCGTGCGCGAGCGGCGGCACTTCACGGGAGCGGACGTGGCGGCGTACGCGGCGGTGAGCGGCGACCGCAACCCGGTGCACCTCGACGACGGGATCGCCCGGGAGGTGGGCGGGTTCCAGCGCGGCCGCGTGGTGCACGGCATGCTCGTGGCCTCCGTCTTCCCTTCCGTTATCGCCGCCCACTTCGTACGCTTCCACCTCTTTCCCCCGCTGTGCATTTCGTCGAACGGCACATGAGCATGGGCACTAGACTAACACCGGGGCTTGGCTTGGCTTCACTGTCGGTTGGTGCAGCCTGGCGCGTTGTACGCGAGCCAGACCCTGCGGTTTGCGGCGCCGGTGTACGTCGGAGACGAGGTGGTTGCTCAAGTCCGGGCGCTCCACATCCGGATGATGGCGGGGAATGGCAGCACAAGCCGGTACCTGTATGTCCTCCTACGCAGCCGTCCTCTCCTCTTTATTACCATACCAACGCAAGGATTAAGACTTCATCGTAACGTCAGACGTCGTAACCCATACCCCGCTTGATTCCGCGCAGGGTAAAGTTCGAAACCAAATGCTTCACTGGAAAGGATGAGGGCTCTCTCGCCATTGATGGGGAAGCCATGGCTGTCCTGCCCACGCTGGACTGGAGTTCAGAGACAGCTATCGAGAAGCAGTGCAAAGATGGGCTGGCTGGCGCCTGGTGACCATGGCAGCAGGCAGTAGAATGCTAGATCAGAACGACCTGTACCAACCCACCCCAAAAGTTCGTTTTACTTTTTTATTGCTTCATCAGAATTCTCCCTTGTACTCTGGTCCTATACCCAAAATGTTATTGTGGCATATTTTTTTTATATAAATGTTACCGTACATTTTCATTACAAATATATCACAACCGCAGTGAACATGGTCCTGTTCGTTTCGCTGAAATTTGGCTTACGCTGAAATACTCTGAGAGAAAAATACTGTTCGTTCGCTAAAAAAATACTGCTGAAGTAGTGCAGCAGAACGTGGCCATAGAAAATTGAATTCAATAGTAATGACAAATAGGTATTGTTAACAGAGTGCTCTCTAGTCCTAAGATTTAGGTTCATTCATGAGACAATGACCTCTGTCTCCCATTTTTTTTTCTCACATCAGAAAAAAAAAAACATATGTGCCATCACAGGAGACAATCTATAAGGTCATGACGCTGTACCAATAAACTTGCCCTTGTCGCGCTTCCAGCTTTGGATTGAAGCCGGCTGCTACCTCACTGCACCCAATACGCTGCAACTACAATGTGTGGACAGTGGATCCACCGTATTAGAGCATCTCCACGAGATTTCTTATATTGCATTTCCTATAAGTTGTTTTAGAAGAGTACCTTAAAATTAGTTTAGGATATAAGAGAGAGAACACTACCACAATAGATTGCAAAAAACTTTGTCTCCTATTTTTTTTAGTGATAGGGGGAGGGGTTCTCTCCTTTATTTAGAAGAGAGAATGCTTCTTTTAGAAGATCTCTTTTTTTATTAAATTTTAGAAGATCTCTTAAAAATTATAGGTATAGGAGATTTGCTACGGCACACTCATCTCCTAAAATGCTACTTTTGCTACTTTTTTAGTATATAGGAGATTGCATAGGATATCCGGTGGAGATGCTCTTTGGTGTCTTAATACTAAGCATACATGTACCTGTAGCTCCGATACTATTTATGTGATCTTGTTAGAAAATATATTTAATTTGATGTGCTTATTTTACTACCTTATATAACATAAAAATTTCACTTCCATCCAATATAAATTTTGGGAATTTTTTACTTCTCTCTTATATTCCACCATGTTGTAAAATTTTGCCCTTAAATGATTAATGTTAGCTTTGTTTGATTTATTATTATCCATCAAAAACTTTCCGTAGTGGTCATATTACCGGAACTACTATTATCTTTAAGCTCTATCCGTTTTTTATTTCACTTTTCCTACTCGTGTGTTTTTCCTTCACCCAACCAATCTATTGCAAAGCCAATTCAACCCCTAGTACTACTTGTATTTATTGCTCCTCCTTATATAGGTACTGTTTTAAATTCATATATTCTGTGTGGTAATAGAAGAGGCACGTGTGTCGCCAAATATTCTGAAACTTTTTAATACATTTTTTTTTTATCTCAGGGGCTAAAGTAGCATGGATGCTCCCGTTCTATCAAAATAACCAGACTAAAATACAACTTTATATGAGGAAAGGGAAATTCAAGTTTCGTTAGGGGTGACCTATCCAATTTACATAGTTTGAGGGGTAAAACAGTAAAAAACATTATTATGGGTTCACTGAACCAACCAAATTATTGATTTGCTTTTTCACAGTTTTGGCCAATGGATTTCTGTCGATTAAATCTACTACTGTTCTTCAGGCACTATCGTGTCAAAACAAAATGACACCATCACCATGTAATATCATTATGCAGCTTACACGAAACAATAGCAGCAATGACGCAAACAGAGACGTTCAAGATATCTGAAGCACATACATTTAGGTTTTCGATAAGAAAAGCTCACATAATACTACATTAGTTTGGCAGTAGCTGTAGCGCCTTAATCAAAGGCAAGGTGAAACACGATTTAACTGCCAATTATTTTAAAACAAAAAGATGTGGATTGGTGATCTTGGCAGAAGCCTGGACTTCTCAAGAAACAACTGCAAAATCTGACGTGCCCTTGGTGCAGTTGCTTTCTGTACAAGAATTTTCTCCAGTTCCAAGTGTACCTTCTTGACCTCACACAGTACTCTAATTTGATTTGGTTCTTCCGATAGCCCAAACATTAGATGCAGGTATATCTCTTGCATAAAATGGAGTTTTCTTCCAGCTGTATCTCTTCCAAAACTTATTTTGTAGGCCAAAATGACATCAGCAAAATCGGACAATTTCCGTATAGTGGCATATAGGAATGTCCACAGTTTATTCGAGAACTTTCTCTCCAGTTGCAAAGACATTCCACACCACTGTTCCTACTATGTACAGCACAACAGACACCTTAAACACACTATCCCAAGAACCTGGAGTTAAAATAACCGAATAGACATAGTTAGAAAATTAGAATGAATATACAAGATGCTTTATAGTTATGCTACAACGAGGTATCCTTTTCAACCTGACCATCGCTCCTTAGTTCATAGTTGTCTTGTTTGGAATAACAGAAAGATACAACTTTTAATGCATCACTAGAAAAAAACTTTTGACTTTTAAGCTTTCTTACCTTTCTGAAGAATGTAGCCAGTGGCAGCAGTACCAAAAACTCCTGCAAGCACGCCAGCAGTGTTTGACAGTCCAAGAAGTACCCCCTGCAATTTTTTTTGGAGACATGAATTAGATGCAATTGTTTATGATGATAAGCCCAAAGAAAGCAAGGAAGATCAGTACTAGCATTAATACTAAAAACCTCTTATGTGAACAAGAGAACATTAAATCAGCAAAAATCTACTCGAGTATATTACCGCATAACGTGGTCCTATGTCTTGGTGGTTTGAATACAGGCCAGACTGTGAAAAAGCATCGCTACCCTGAGAAAATGGACAGTAAAACCAGCAAACATTTATAACAGACCAGTTATCAATTGTTGCCTGTTGGAAGTTACTTATAAATCCATATGATTGGTTGTTCTGAAGTGCATCAAACCTGACTGCATGCCATACATAACACGGCCATGGCTGGACTACGAACTTTGCTCAGCAGTGTCAAGAACAAAGCTGGTCCAAGGAAACCAATCGATTGCATGATCTGCATCAGTGAGGTTATAAAGTATTTCAAGATCGGTACCTCTAAGCATAACTGTTCTTATAAATTCACACATGAAATAAAATTACTGAAGGGCAACTTACCTTACGAACGTTTGTTACAGAGATACCTCTCTGAACAAGAGTATCAGCAATCCATCCACCAATATTCGCAAAAACAGCCATTGTCAGCCATGGCAAGACACAGAGAAGCCCGGACTCGGTTAGATTGAACTTCAGAACCTGGATAAAAGGATTTGGGGAGCACAACCAATGGCATGATATGATATCATTATATAATTTAAACAATGAGGAAAGCCAAACATTTCACAGCATAACATTGTAGCAACCTGATTGTAGTATGTGGGCATCCATGTTAGAAGAATAAATGTTCCCCAGTTATGGCAAAAATGTGATATTATGAGAGCCCACACTGGAGCCTTTGATAGAATCAGCCTCCATGGTATGGAAGTGACAGGCTCCTTTAAGGGACTGCCACCCAGTATATGCCTCTTTTCAGCTTTACTTATCTCCGGATCATCATCTGGAGAGCTGTGTGCCTAAATAAGAGTAGACAGAAGCCCTCAGCTAAATAAGCAAAATGAGTACAAAAAAAGGGGCATTGCGGATACAGCAACAGATAATACAAAATGGTATCTAAAGCAAACTTTTATAATTAACATATGTTCACTAAGTGAACCCATATAGAACAAAGAATATGAGGCACAAAGTAAGAAATAGGTGCAAGATTTGGTCTTACTTTGCTTTGCCACAGTGCAAACCAAACGGTTCCAAGGGATCCAAATGCATAAAAGACAGAAGGCCAGCCAAATCTGCTAATCAACAGAGGTGAGAAAGCCAGGCCGGTGACTGACCCAAGGTACATTCCGCTGTACACCAAGGCAAGAGATCTGCTTCTCTCTGAGACTGGGATCCATTTGGAAAGGATGTTGTTCATAGCAGGCATGGCAACACCCTGTAAAACCATAGATATATATATGAGAAAATCAATAATATAAAGGTGGACAAAACAAAAAGATACAGCATTGTACTGTTGCAACTAGGAAACTTTTTCCTTAACAACACCTGCACCATCAAGAATATTAACAAACTAAGTTGCATGTCCAGTAAGCACTCGAGTTTCACCAAAAATGCTATCAAGCCAGATAAGATACTGCAATGGTATATCACTTGATTTAATTTGCAGTATAATTGCAACAGCTATCATATAATATGGATTTTTCATCATCAGATCTTCTTTTCATGGATGCTGATCTACCTGTGTAACATGGGATAAATAGCACAAGTTCTACAGGACGCAAATGTAGAGACAAGTATAAAACATCAACCTCGCCTATCCCCATGAAGGCACGCATGGTGAGTAAGCATGGAAGTCCAATCTTGGCAGCAAGGGGTGTAAGAACTGTCGCAAGTGACCACCATACAACCCCAAATCCTAGTACTACCTTACCACCAAACCTGTCAGCCCAAATACCTCCAAGAATCTGCACCAGCAATTTTCATTTGTAATGTCAGAAACTACATACCAAAATGCACTGAAAAAATTAGATCGGAACAAACTACAGCAAGCAATAGCAAAGCACCTGTGTGAGAAGGTAACCCCAAAAGAAAGATGATTGGATTAGACCAACGGTTGCTGGATTCCAGCTGAACTCTAACGACATTGGAAGGATTGCAATGCTCATATTTACCTGGCAGAAATCAGCAAATGTTTTCAGGAAGAGAAAAGGAGAAGTGCATAATGGACTTAAACCCATCTGTTCTTATCAGAAAAATTGAGACAAAATACAAGAATTACTGTCTAACTCACACGGTCCATATTGCAAAGAAGGAACGCAAAGAAGCAGAGGAGAACGACCATCCAGCGCCTTGGGAACTCCTGCCACCATGGAACATCAGCAGGAACATCAGCAGGAACATCTGAAGAGCTCAAAGGTGATCCTGTAATTTCATACTGCTCTGCTTTACAGTCAGCACGTTTTCTGACTGGTAGTTTGTATTCTGGCTGGACACATGCACTCTCCAAACTAGTGAATTTCTCTGACCTCCTTGGTTTCAACCAACCATTGTTTATTGGATCTGAAGACACAAAGCACTCAACCCTCGACAGAACCCTTCTCTTCATGCTTGCATTGTAGAATGTCCTAGTCAAATAATTTCTTGAAGAGTCCAAGACAGGTTGCAGAAACTGCCCAGACTTTTGTAGTCTTGCCATTGTAGTGCTCCTGGAATTTTGGAGCAGGTAAGCTGTGCTCCTAGTAACATGTCGACCAAATCTTGCTCCTAGTAACATAGGCTTGCTTTGTGGTGATGTGCAATATCTCGGCTCATGTTGCCTCCCTGGAGAATACAAAAGGCATTAGATTTAAGATGAAGAGGCCTTGAGTGGAAAAGTAGTAATGATCTGTTGCAGCATTTCAACTTGCAAAGTGTTCAGGGGAGCAACAAAGACTAATCTTTATAGAACATAAGCAAGGCTGCTCAATTGTGCCAAACATGCAATTGATGCAAAAATTCTTAAGAGTACGACACAACCATCGTTGCAGAATCTTATGCGAATTGCAACTAATGTACTCATGATTTGTGGACTGGAACTTGGACTAAGTACCTTTTTTCCTTGAATTGAATTCTTTTATGGTGCTCCTATCACCCTCTGTAGAGGTATCATGAATTTATATCTGAATTGCTAGTTGGTACATGTTAGATTTGCTTTGGTAGAGTAAACATATAGCTTGTAAAATGCCAGTTTCAAGAAGATGAGTCCAATCTAGAATATTAACTTCCCGGTTGTATTTAGTATGTCCCATGCAATCAATTATCCAAATAGTATACTCCCACTGTACCTAAATGAATCAACTTCTAGAGTTGTCCTAAGTCCGCTTTTGTAAGTTTGACCAATTTTATAGAAAAGAATATCAACATCTATGACACCAAATAAGTACACTATGAAAATATATTTTATGGCGTATCTAATTATACTAATTTTTTGTCATAGATATTGGTGTCCATTTTTGTAAATTCGGTGAAACTTGCAAATTTTTTATATAGGATAACTGTAGAAGTTGATATATTTGAAGGACAGAAGTAGTACTACTATATCCCATTCAATAGATAATTAGTTCATGTCCTGCTCGAATTAAGATGGATAATGCATGGGTTAATTTTAAGAATGATTTGTCCATTAGAGCAATATGTATACTGCAACTCTAATCAAGTGCAGTTATGGTAATCCTGTATATTACAACGTCATATCAAGTTTGGGTATGTTACTCCAATGATTTGACACTTTATTACGATTGAATTTAAAATATGCAGGGAAGATGAAGCTACTACTACATACAGTTACAGTAGTATGAATTCGGGTGCCATCTTAGCCAAGCTTACCGTAGCCGCGAGCGATAGGCATCGAGAGGAGGCAGGGGCGGCTCTTCCCTTGTGGCGGAGTGGGGCGTGCGGCCGACGACACCCCCACACCACCTCTCCCCGCTACTCCGCACCCCGGCATCGGCAAGCCCGACCCGATTCTGGAGGGGGTGAATGAAGAAGCTAGAAGATGGATAAAGCGAGAGGGTATTATGAGGCAGCAGAGAGAGACGGTGGCTTAGAGGAGCATCCGCCGCCCATGGACGGGTGCTCTCCGCCGGTCGGCTTGGGCCTCCGCCGCAGCAGAGCAGCGGCGGTCTCACTCACCACGTTGCTACCGCGGGAGAGGAAGAAGCGGTAGAGAGCGCGCGGGTGAGGAGATAGGATGAGCAAAGTGGAGAAGTGGCGCCCGGCGGTGAGGGGAAGGGAGGGATGCCAACCGGGTCCGTTTGCGGGCGTGTCCCCGGCCGAGGCCACTGAATAGCCAACGACAGCTGTTTCAAAACCAGTGGTCAATCCCGCAACCTCCCGCGATTTTTTTTCTTCTTTTCAAAAAATCATTTTCACAACTTTATTTATTTATTTAGGAAGTTACAAAACTATAGATATAACTTATGCGCATAACTTTTCATATGATAATAACCTATCACCGTAGCCTCTCATCATGACTTTTTTAACTTTATTTTTTTAAAAAAATAAATAACTTCTTAATTTGAAAACTACATAAACATCACAAATTACATCATACAACATCGTATATATACTAACTGAATATCATAAATATATTATAAAATATCACGTGTATACTATATGAAACATCACAAATTATATTTAGAACATCACATGTATATTACGTGGATATTACAAAATACATCATAGAATATCATATCTATACTACGCGAACATTACCAAATATATCATAGAACATCACATGCATATATAAAATTTATGTGTATAAATTTGTAACTTTCTAAGAAAATATAGTGATAAGTTTTGTCTACTAAAAGTTACTCCATCTGTCTCAAAATAGAAGTCGTTTTCGCTTTCTGAGAAGTCAATTTTTTTAACTTTGACCAATTGTATATAAAAATTATTAATATTTATAATACATAATTAGTATTATTAGACATATCGTTAAATATACTTTTTTAATAAACTTATTTGGATATATAAATGTTGTACGTATTTTCTATAAATCTAGTCAAAGTTGAGAACGTTAACTTACACGCATTCCATAACGACTCTTTTTTTATGAGATGAAAGGAGTATGAGTATAACTTTATAACTTTTTTTTAAAAAAAAGAAAGGTTACGAAAATAATTTTTTTCAAATAAAAAAAGGTTGCGGGCTATGAATTGACGGCTGAATTTAGCCCAGCGGTTTGTTTGCCGAATTGGAATTGGGGTCCCCCGGCACCCGTGACCTACGTCGCCATCGGGCCGTCGGGCGGAGCTTTTGGAATCCTCGATGCTCTTTAACGTTGTTTTGTAGTAGTTGTTGCTGTTAGGATTTGGGACCCACACCCATCCGATTCGGAGACACGCGCACCTCGCAAGGGCTCCCCAACACATCTACCTGGCCTGCTGCCTCAACCACCACATAGGCACCCAGCAGCATCCACCTCACGCACGCAGCGCTCGAGACAGCCACACCTCTGAAAAGAGCAGGGAGAATGAAATGAAGCGAGACTATGGTGACATCTAGAAATACTGGCCTATCATTTGCTTTGCGTTGGTGAAGCAGATAATGGCAGGCACATGGTAGCGGTTTCCTATAGGTCACCTGGGTATTCGGTTAACCGAAACCGTTCAGTTCGGTTCCTCGGTTCTTTATAAAATTCGGTTAGCATAAACTAAAACCGATCGGTTAGCTAGAAAACTTGGAACCGAGGAAATTTGGTCTCGGTTGGTTCGGTTCGGTTTCAGTTAGAACCGAACTAACCAAGCCATACATTACATCAGCGAAACAGAAGGGAAAAAAGGAGAAAAATGAAAACCGAGCCATACATTACATCAGCCATGCAGTTCGGTTCTTTTGCTATTGGGCCAATATATAGATTTGGTTCTTCGGTTCTATTCGGTTAACCAAGGTCTAGAACCAAATTACCCGATATTATTTCGGTTCCTAAGAACTGAGAACCAGGAACCGAAATTTTTTGTTTTGGTTAATTCAGTTTTAATTCCGGTTATTTCGGTTCAGTTCTCGATTATTTTTGCCCAGGGTTACCTATAGGCCCTGGCTAGCTGGATGAGAGGTGGCTTCTATCAAACAATGTGATTAGCACATAATTTGTATATGTTAAGTGATATTAGTGCATTTGAGTGCTAATTAAGGCTAAACAAGGAAAAAAAACTGTAAGTACTAAAACATACTCATATACAATATAAATATAATATCTACTTTTGTCTTATACATTTTACATTTTATCATATGCGACGACAACCAAACAACGTATCTACTCAGCCCAGATGGCTGAATACGAGCAATCGAACAAAGCTATCATGCACGAGTCTGGCTCGACCGAGAGGGTTTTCACTGCCTTCTCCTTGGCCAGCCACCGCCCACCGGCGCCGCGCAGTCTTCACAATTAGAAGCAAATACAGGCGTATCACTTTGCCTAATCAGGACCCCATGACACGCCCAACGACAATACAAAGTTTCATATTCCCATAGATTGGATGTAACGAAAGCTAAAGCAAATAAAACAAGCACCGGGGGGGGGGGGGGGGGGCGATGGGGCAGTCTCAAACAGAAAGACTAGCAGTCGCAGCATAGAAAACATTACAGAGATGCAAATAAAATCCTAGGTAGCATCAACACCAACAGCCATGGCTGCTGCGAAGCCTACATGCTTAATCACCTAAACTGCTGATTAAGTACAGATATAACATCTTTCAAATAATGTGATACGGTTATCAAATGGCCCTCCACGGTGATGTATATTTGAAACAAAACTCTCCTTTCCAGTTCAAACTAAACGTGGATTATTTACATATTTACCATCATTATGATGTAAGTAGTATAAAAAGTACCATGTCAGTGACACAATGTAAGATGTCATCCGTAATAACGGTAAATATGTAAATGCCCCACTAAACGTCCACTAAACGTAGAGTAGTTCACCTCGATCATCAAGATGGCACTGTAGATTTAAGGCAACAATACAACACGTCAGTTCTGAACACATTTCAGTGCCATGAATGCCAGTTAATGACTCGAAGATACAATACTTACTGTATGTCGAAGTGTCAATCTGCTCAGGCAGCTCCTTTATGTCAACCTCAAACCTCTCCTGCACCTGTATCAGATACATGAATTTCTGGTCAGGATTTAGTATGACATCATATCATATAAATAAAAAAGAATCAATGTCAACAGTACAAACTTGATTGAGAACATCAGAATCAGATGCAGAAGAAACAAATGTTATTGCAAGTCCCTTGGTGCCAAAACGTCCAGCCCGACCAACCTGCAGAGGTGAATGCGTCAAGAAGAGCCAATAGAATGACTACAACAAACCACCACTTTAAGGGGTGCAACAATTACCCTATGCAAGTATGTATCAGCAGAATCGGGCATGTCATAGTTCACGACAATGTTGACACGCTCAATATCAATTCCCCTACCAACCAAATCAGTAGCCACAAGAATCCTCTTGTGTCCTTCCTTGAAGTTCTTGTACCGGGTCAACCTATCAAAGCCACACTGTTTAGATTGATTGATCAGAAAGGGAAAACGACCACAGAATGCAAATGTATAGTTCACATGCAGATGCACATAGCTATTCACTACACAAAATATACATCATAAAATCCACTCGAGATCAACCATAGCCAATGGTTAACATCAGGAATATCACAAGTCGTAACATGTAATCGTTAGTGCCTTTGGAGATGAAAAGGGATACTGGAGTCTTTTTTTTTTCTCAAACACACAGAGGAGCGGCACATCTTTATATTACAGAGAGAGAAGAAAGGGGAAAAGAATGCCCATACAAGGCAGCCTAAATACCTCACATAGGAGATAATATTTGGCTGCTAGACCTCACAAAAACCATCCGTTACACAGAAATATAACACAATCCAACCAGGAGGACTCAAACTACATCTTCTATACGACCAGCCAAAAAAACTGGATTATTGGAGTAATAGTGAAAATACAACAATACAATGGGCCAGTTTGGATTGATGCTGCCTGGGAAGCCTGCCTGGTCTAGGCAGCTTTTTGTAGCTGCCAACCAAACAGGCCCAACATGTTGAATCTTCCAATAAATTCAATAGAAGATCATGTATGGGCACACAAAGTTCAAGCAAACATTGAGAAATTCAACTCAACATTCATCTTTAATATCAAGATTCACAAAAACCACAAATAGTACTGTTAGCACTGGATAAAACATTCAGATTGAATTCTTACCTATTTTGTTAACTGACATCTAGGATTAATGAGTCTTTGACAGTTAACTTTTACAGGTTTGCTTAGTTTTATGTGTACTACATACATGATCTTTTTTATGAATTGTTTATATATTGCATTGCATCAAGCTGAATTCACTAGTGAGGACAATGAAATCCATGGATAGTGTTAGATATGTATATATCTAGGGCTCCTTTTGTAACTGTAATGATGTCCTTGTGAGATATATGAAAGCCACTGCTCCCTATTGGGTGTGAGGTGTTCTGCTATCTCTCTCTATCCTTCTACATGGTATCAGCCGCTCAGGTTCTTCCTGCCTCTGCTCTAGCCCCTAGCCTCCCTCGCGCTTGCCGATCGCTGACGCAGGTCCATCTACTCCGGCGCCGTCGAGCGCCCAGCCCCATACCCTCTTCTCTAGCTTCTCCCTCGCGCCGCCGAGCCCGTCTGTGCAATCACCCACCTCGCGACGCCCTGCCGCACGATCTCCTCTTCCCCACGTGCGATCTCATGCGCGCGTCCACCAGCCGTCGCTCCTTCCTCCGCGCGAAGCACCTTCCGTTCTTCCCTACACTCCTATACTCCGCTCGCTCCCTGCTCCGCTCGCTGGTACTCTGCTCCGCGCGTGCACCTTCTCCTCTCCAATGTTGGTCCGCTCGCGCGCGCGCCTCCACGCGCGTCCGCCCCACAAGCGCCACACGCGTCTTCTGCCCTCTTGCGGGCTGCCTCCTGCACACTCCTCACCGACGCCCGTCCGCTCCGACGCGAGCGCCGCTCGCACGTGCAATCTTAGGCGTCCACATCTCCACGCGCGCCGACCCTTGCGTTGCGGCCGTGTTTTCCATCCACGCGCTCCGGACCGCTTTCTTCCGAGGCTGCGCGTACTCCTCGCGTCGCGACCCCTTCCCCCGCGCGATGTACGCATGTCTGTTTGTTGCAGAATCCCTCTACGGCCTGAAAGCAAGCTCCCCGCGCGTGGCACCAGCAATTTGCCACGTATCTTTGCCGGCTTGACTTCACGCCCTCCGGCAGCGATGCATCTCTCTTTATTGATAAAGATCGAGAACACGTCGCCTACTTGCTGGGTCTACGTCGACGACATCATCCTGATGGCCTTCCTCACCGGACCTCCTGCGTCGTATCACTACGCGCCTCAGCTCAGAGTTCACAATGACTGACCTTGGGGTGCTACACTTCCTCGGCATCTCCAAACGCACTCGTCGGACGAGTTGTTCCTCTCGCAGCGCCAGTATGCTGTTGAGCTTCTCCAGCGTGCTGGCATGTCCCCTGTGGACTTCAAGTCCAAGCTCTCCGCTACAGATGGTGCCCCAGTCGCCGGACCGTCCAAGTACCGTAGTCTCACCGAGGCGCTAGAGTACCTACTCTCACCCGCCCCGGCATGGCCTATGAAGTCCAGCAGGTATGCCCTCTTCATGCACTACGTCAAGGGCACTCTTTTTGTTGTTCTACACATTGGCACTGGGTCCTGTCCAGGTCCCTCACAACATACTCAGATGCAGACTAGGCGGTGGGTGCCCCAACTCCCACCACTCAACGTCGGGCTATTGCGTCTACCTCGGCGACAACCTGGTCTTGTGGTCACCAAGTGTTAGACCACTGTCGCTCTAGTGCTGATCAACCACTACCCTCCACCACCGTTGTCTTATGTGACAACGTCAGTGTTGTATACATGACAGCTAACCCTGTTCATCACCGCCGGACAAAGCACATCGAGATCGAAATTCACTTCGTCCGCGAGAAGGTAGCGCTTGGTGAAGTTCGTGTTCTGTATGTGCCGTCCTCACAACAGTTTGCACATATGATGACTAAGGGCCTGCCTGTACAGTTGTTTACTGATTTTCAGTCCAGTCTATGCGTCTGTGAACCTCCTGCTACGACTGCGCGTGCGCGAGGGGGGGGGGGGGGGGGTGGGTTAGATATGTATATATCTAGGGGTCCTTTTGTAATTACTGACGTCCTTGTTACTATATATATGAAAGCCACCCCTACCTAATGAGTGTGAGGTGCTCTGCTATCTCTCTCTATCCTTCTACAAATAGAAAATAAAAAATCATCATGCCTTATGGTTGTGAAGAACAAAGACCAAGCACGTAGATGTTCTTGGCATTGTGCACTTTATACAAGATTTATGGTATGTTGTGCTGCTCAACATTGGCTTTAGTCTGCAGTCCACACATAATTCAAAACATCATGACTCATGATGATATATATGAATAATAATAGCTATGGAGCCATGTATGCCAACGTACACACAAATCATCAACATGGAATATGGCACTAGTGTTGGAAACGGGTAAGAGCTCTCTTCTCTGTGGTTTTGATCACCAGTGTTGGAGACAGAATTCCACTCTTTTCTGGACTGATAATTGGCTGCATGGAAAATCCCTTGCTTTCCTTGCTCCTCAGCTCTATTCCTTGGTTTCTAAAAGGAGGGCTAAAAGACGTACAGTACGTGAAGCTATGGTCTAGAGGAGTTGGTTTCTAGATATTCAGGGGGCTTTATCAGTTACGGCTCTTGCTGAGTATTTGGAGGTCCGGGAGTTACTAGTGCAGTCCAGCTCCTGCCTAATACACCTGATCAGCACTGTTGGCATTTCTCATGTTGTTCATGTCTCTATTCAACAAAGTCAGCCTACAAAGCATTGTTTATCGGGTCAGTTTCTTTTGAACATTGTGAGTTGATTTGGAGGACCTGGGCACCTAAGAAATGTCTTCTTTCTTTGGCTTGCTAGTTGCTACACATAACAGATGTTGGACAGCAGATGGTTGGCTTGAAGAGGTTTTTGCCGCATCCAGGCTAGCGTCCTTTATGTAGCCAAGATGCTGAAAACATACAGCACATACTATCCAACTGTGTCTTCTCTAGACAGGTGTGGCCGCTCCTTTTCCGTCGCTATGGATTGCTGGATCATTCCCCTTCCTCAGATGATAGTGTTATATGTGATTGGTGGATGAGAGTTAATAGTTTGGTTTCTGGTGAAATTAAGCGTGTCCTCAATTGTTGATAGTCCTAACTGCTTGGAAGTTGTGGAATCACCGTAATGATTGTGTTTTCAATGGAGACAACCCTAGCATCCAGCTTGTTGTCAGGCAAATCCTTGAAGAGGCACACCTATGGGGCCTTGCAGACGCTAGAGGTCTCACCCATCTAGAGGCTGCCAATAAGATGATGGTTTTTGTTGGGTTGGGTCGTGGTCAGATGTAAAAGGCGTGTTTGCTTCCGGTACAAGTTTGTAAGAGTGTGTGTTTGTGTGAGCGTGGTGGTGTGTTGTAATTTATTTTTTATCTCCTTTTCAATACAATGATACAAACTCTCCTGCATATTCTACAAAAAAAATATGGCACCAGCAGCATTGTATTACCTAGAAATATAATGAGGATGGCATCACTGCCATTTACAACATAATTCCCTAAAGCATATGGAAGTACAGTGACGGATGTGTAACACCCCTAAAGCATATGGAAGTTCAGCAAACAAGAATAAGGATCACCTACAACACAGCTAGTAGCTAACTGACCTTAAATAACACACGTGAAAAGTTAAGCTCAGCATCATCAAAACATGGCAATATAACAAAAAAAGGGCCACAGCAAAGGAAGACAGAGCACATACCTCTCTTCCTGTGTCATTCCAGAATGTATGCAGATTGAGGGGAAATTGCACTCGCAGAGCAATTTGTTGAGTTCTGCAGCTCTACTAACACTTTTAACAAATATCACAACTTGGTTGAAGTCGAGCGCATCTAAAAGGTCGTTCAACTTTCGGTTCTTCTCTGCCTCACTCAATTTGATATAGTGCTGGAACCAGAAATGAAAGGTTAGCACAAGATGAACAGAATGGGAAAAAAAAGGTGGTTCAACTTTCTTATAAATAGTACATGTTACCTGAACTAGACCATGAAGGGTCAGTTTAGCCTCATCATCAACATAAATTTCCATTGGCTGTAAGGTAACAATGATAGATAAAGATATTAGAGTGCTGGAACCAATACAACTCCAGCCATTCCAAAAGGTACATATACATCAATTTATTCTGCTCATGTCAGAATTTTCTCCTCCTGGAGCTTCAGTTATGCACTGAGGGTACTGGATTTGACCATGCCAACAACATTCTTTGTGTTTGATATCAGAGTTCCATCCAAAACAAAGCAGCTATTTCTGCACTGACCATGACATGGTACGAGCACCAGAAGCAATTTGCATTGATGCAATGGAATCCCAGTACAAGTATAAAAATGTGGGTAGCCAACTGATAAAACAAAAATGGCCTTGGATCTACCATATAATCACCCTCCCAAACCCGATTCCGGCATTCTCCCCCAAACGGTTCATGCTGACAACTGAAGACTCCATTTCATCACTGACAAATGGAATGTGTACAGGTGCCAAATAACAAACGAAGGACTAGATTGTCACCAAATCCACGAAGTTTGTAGCTTATAGGAATTGATAGGTGGTCAGCAAAGCAACCAGCAATCCCTTCAAGCTACTAACAATAGAACTGCCACCTATCATGTTGTGCATAACCACCCGAGGCAAGGGGAGACATAGATAGGAGGAAGGGCAATTGAAATGAGTTAGGCCATAGGACATTACGTCTTGCATGAATCTCTTGCAAACAGGTCGAATCTCCTTGCTGAGTGTTGCTGAAAACATCATCACTTGCTTATCATGGGGAGTCATTTTGAAGATCTCCTGGACATCTCTGCGCATGTCTGGAGAATACATACACAAGTTATTAAGAGAACTGAATACTATGACACTGAAATGAAGAATTGGACTGGATACCATAAGATTAAAATGAACTATACAAATATAGGAATTTGCCAGACAGCACCCTACCAAGTGATTCAAGCATCTTGTCACATTCATCAAGAATGAAATGCCGCACATTCTTCAAGGGAAGGTCCTTATCTCTAGCTAGAGCCAGTATCCTTCCAGGCGTGCCAACCACAATATGGGGGCATTCATTCTTCAACAGATCCTTGTGGTTTTTTATGTGAACACCACCATAGAAAACAGCTACTCTTAATTCAAGCAGGTATTTGCTAAACCTCTCAAATTCATGGCAAATCTGCACAATGTTAAGTAATAAGACAGTCAGCATGCGCAGATAAGTCAAACAAATTCGAAAGTAGAGAACTGAGAAAACAATATGTACCTGGTAAGCTAACTCTCTTGTGTGGCACAACACAAGTGCAGCTACTTGGCCAGCAACAGGATCAATCTGCTGAAGAGTTGAGAGGACGAAAACCGCAGTCTTACCCATTCCAGATTTTGCTTGACAGATGACATCCATTCCAAGAATAGCTTGAGGGATGCACTCATGTTGCACTGATGTGGAACCAAACAAAGTTGGAGCAGCACCCCAGTAAGAAAAAAATCAACCTTCTTGCCCCATTAATGGAAAGCTATACCATATTCTCCTCCAGCAGAAAATGTCAGAAGAATTGTACCTGAGCACCAGAAAACAGGAATTTAACTACCATACTATTACAGGGGAAGGTCGACAGGTAAAATGCAAGGATAGATACTTGACTATTATTCTATGTGAGTCAATTTCAAAGAATGCCAGGTAAAGTGCAACAAGTTTTTTTACGTGGACAATCAGTTTTGGTTGAATTTACATTTACCTGTTTTACACTACCATGATTTGATAATTTTTTCACATATAACCTAACAAAGAAATGCAAACATAAGCTTTGTGTAAGATTATTGACGCGACAGAGATGCACTAAGAATCATATGCCCGTGTTTTCCAAGTACACTAACACAGCAATAGCATGTGTAGGGGGACTCACGAACTATAAAACAACCAGCTCTTGACTTAATGCTGTCCACTGACATGAAACATATCGAAGTAATCTAACTCAGGTACTAATATTACTCAAAGAAATCCTTTTATTCACAAGTATGGCTCAACTTCATATGGCAAAAGTTACAGCTTGTAAAGCTAACTAGCTAAGCAGTTAAAATGTGATGATATAATTTTGACAAAGGTGTAGCAAAAAGCCAAAAACTGAACTAGAATAAGAGGGGACATGATACTGGAAGGCAGACAGGCAACAATACTGGAAAACATGCAATTTTTGTTGACATTTGATTAAAATTGTTATGATTTGTCTTAGCCAACTTATGCATGCTAGCACTTAGATTCCCGTATCATGAACAGTTAAAACTCCAGCTATCAATTCATTAGAATTCAAACAAAGGTGCACAAAGCCTAAAGCAACAAGCTGCAAAGCCATAGCTGCTAGGCTATGGTTGAACAAAACTCACAATCAGATACCTCTATTGAACTTCAAAATGGCCCCAAACATTAGATTAACCCGGTATTTATTTGGTCAATAACTCAACAGTAAGTGCATAGTTTCACTAGTTTAAATACGAAGAATCCACCCAATTTGCTTATTTCTTGCTCTCTACATATCTGTGTACTTGTTGCAAAAATAAAGAACTGATTATATATGTTACCGGATTGTTAAGGTAGCCTTTTTCCTTCAACAGTGGAACAACATTTTTGGGTGGCGTTGGGGCCTCAGATAGTCAGTTTCAGTTTTCATAGTCAGATTCAGTTTTCATGCCGAAGTATTATACTATTATCACACTATAACAGACTCTACCTGATGCTTATCATGTCCTTATTTGAGTATCATATACTATTAACACACACGCTACCTGATGTTTAGTATGTACTTATTTGCAAACAGTTTTTCAATCCTCTCTCCAAATCAACATACACATGTCATTTAGAACATTTACCCGATGTACATGGTGAAATTTTGACATATATTTTATATGAAAAACATTGACATTTCCATATAGTTTCTATGAAAATATGGCATTTCAAACAAAAGGTAATTAATATCTTGAGTTGAAACTACTTTACATATTGAATCTAATAACATCGACCTTATGTACCTGTGTTCTTTTTTTATAGAGATTAATGATCAAAGTTAAAAATATTTTACATAAGAACTGCTAAAACTAAATGTATTTTGAACTGGAGAGACTAGATCTTATCATGTCCTAAAATTTACTTTACACGGGGTTCTTCATATGTTGGGAATGACCAACACATATAAAGGATGTCAAATAGCTTGATTTCAAGCACATGCCCATGTTTAACATCCCTCAAACCGTGCATCACGGCTAAAATGATAGAAGAGCATAGTTAGCAAGAAGAACAAAGTAAAACTTGCCTTCGGAAGGATGCTCAAACCCGCAGTCCTGAATGGCGCGGAGAAGCTCCGGCTTGAGCAGGAAGTCTCTGAACCCCGAGCTGTGGATCCCCACGTACCCCCTGTCGACACACACCGCGAAACCCCAATCGGTCAGATCAGACTACACACCACGAAATCTAGCAAGCAAGAGCTCTCCCGTGGAACGTACTTCTTGACGACATCTGCGGAGCCGTTGGTGGCGGCGCCGTCGACGACATTCTCCACCTCCTCCTCATAGTCGACGAGGTCCTCCTCGTACACTTCGTTGTCCTTCGCCTCTCCCATCCTTCCTGCGGGCTGCGGTTGTCACCAACATCATGAACGCACGCATATGAGCATCACGGTGCGCAGACGACGCGAACCGCCGAAACAGCCGCAGCATAGCATCAAAACGCTCACCTCGATATCTCGGGGAGAGAGGACAAGTGAACCGGGCGGTCCGCGGCGGAATCGACTGCAGAGAGAAGCGTCAGGCACGGCGATAAGAGGATGACGGGTGTTAGATTTTGGATCTAGGGTTCGTGGAGGATGAGAGGAAGCTAGGGTTTGGAACCTCGGGGCGGAATCGTGCGCGAATTGAGAAGGAAACTGAGGGGCGTGCGAGAGTGCGAGACGAGGCCGCTGGTGGGCGAGAGGAGTTTCTATGACATAGCCCGTGCATAGCCCTCCAAGTAACAAAAAAAAAAAAAAAAACTTCCGAGTCAACTCGTCTCGAAAAAAAAAAAACTCCAAGTGAACTCAAGCACGCGTTTACAATATAATTGACATAACTAGACATGTTTGGCAGGCTTCACTTCACTAGTGAAACCATTTTTTTGCTTCAGCTCCACGAACAGTTCTACCGGTGGAGCTGAAGCGGTTTTGGTAAATCGTTGGCAAAATGGCTTCCCTGTGAGCATGTTTTTAGGGGCCTGGAGGAGGAGCTGGGAGAAGCCACTTTTTTTTTTTTGCTCTATCCACCCCAAATCACTGTGAGAGCATGTTTTTAGGGCTTCACAAGTGAAGCTATTTACTTTACCCCGTTTGGTAGAAAACGGCTCCAAACGGCTCCTGAAGTCGATGAGAAGCCTACCAAACGGAGTCTTAATATATTTCTATTTTACGTGAAATCATCTTGTGTTAAGACAAAAATAATAGATTTATCTCAGTTTTGTGGGTGAGAGGACACTTGTAACACCGCCTATACTTTTCATATGATTAGCCCTATCAGTCGTGGGAATCATACGTCAGACACTCTGTCACCACCCTTAGCCACCGATGAGATCAACAACGAAACATGAGTGGATCGAGCTTTGCAGATCTCAGAATAGGAGGACGAATATGACCTCTTTTTTCCCTTTCTATTTTCTTCTTCTCACCGTTTAGACTCTTGGAACTCATAGACATTGTTGGTCTTCCACCTGGGTCCATGGATAGTTGGACCACTTCACAGTTAAAAGCACTCAATACCTTCTTTATTACAAGTGTTGCATTTTCGCCCCTACAAAATGTTGCTTATTCCTAAGCAATGACATGACCTGCATAACCTCGATCAACTATCTAGACATTAGATTCCATGTTTAAAGCCTCTCTATGTTCTTCGATTAGCCAACAAGCATCTCTCCAAATTCCAGGGTCTCATTGTCTTAGAGTCATCAACGCAAGTTGATGCTCACAATCTGTCGGCGTGAAACCCCTCCATCCCAATGATGCCATTTTCTGAACTTTGAAGTATTGACCGAACCATTTTAATGTGTGGGTCCCATTATAAACTAAACTCAAACTAGCACAAACCAAACATGAGAAAAGTGATTTTGAGAAATAAAAGTCACATGTTTTTGCTATGGTCTCGGATCCCGCAAAAAAAGCACATCCTGATATTAAGGCATTTATTATTTTTAATTTTGAAATGATTAAGGTTTCCTATGCATAATTATGTCCATAAATTCCCTAGCACTAGAAGGGATGCCATAAGCTCCCCCCCCCCCCCCAAAAAAAAAGTGATGTTATAAGTAACAATTACTATTGTGTCAATTGCTATTTTTGCAACAATAGTCAATGGTTGTATTGAGATCCATCATTCTAATGGCAGTCGAATAAACCTCCACTCATGCACAAGTTACAATATATTTTCACCTATCATAGTTTTAGCCTAATGGATATCGTCTTACCTTTGTGTTTCTATTCACCATGAGTTTTATCGGTGCTTCATGATATATTTTTTGCAATAATTATTTTTCATTTATGTTTTGTGTGTCTGCAGCATCGCGCGAGCCGCGTTACCTAGTTTCCTAGAAGAAAGAGGAGCTGCGGAGCAGGAACCATCATGGTATTAATTTCTTCATTATTACTCTTCGAGTAGGAAGTGAGAGTTGCTCAGTTGATTAGACTGGAGATGTGGGTGCATATTCTTTTCTTAATAGAAGACCGCATAGTTTCTTCTAGGTTCGACCTCTCCATGGTTGTCTATTTAAACGTTATAATAAGTAGTTCCCTTCTCGATGTTCTATCTATCCCGGTCACTCAATTTGTTTCAACTGTAGAGTCAAGATCTAACACCGTTAACTGGAAGGAAAAAACAGACTTGCGCTTGCCCTTGTTTTTTCATGTGTAGCACATTGTCCAAAAATATCATGCTTCATAGTTCATATATAATCTATGCCAGAAATGGTACTGCAAAAATTTTTCAATGTTAAGAAAAAAAAAATGACACCATCAATAATAATATGTGCAGAGAAATGGTACTGCAAAAATTGTTCAATGTAAAAAAAATGTACTGGCAAAATATGTTCCATGTCAAAAAAATAGCACTGTTAAAAAATCACTTTAATGTGCTGTTGGTGTTACACATGAAAATATAGGGGCAAAACAGTCTTTTCCCCATCAAGTTAACGGCTTAGTGGTCAGATCTAATAATAAAAGTCAGTGCTATTTTAGAAGAACTTTATTATCTATGCTAAATAAGGAATTGCATCATTTCGTGGTGCTAAATAAGGAATTTTCTCTTTTGAAATAGACTTCAATCTCATGGGCCTGTGAGGCGCTTGGATCTTTTTCTGTCTGTGGTCTGGGTTGTCGTTGCTACGTGTCCAAAGTAAAACTTTAGAGGTGCTATTAATACGAGGACCCATCAGCTATTAAAACAAGACATTGTTGAAAATTTCAGTAAGAATTTATGAAAATATTTTAAATGGAGCCATAGATTACTAGTATACTAATATAATTACCGTGTTAGGCCCTCTTGGTTGTTTAGTCCATGGACTAAAGTTTTAGTCCACTTTAGTCCATAAATTAAAAGTGGATTAAAGTGGTGTTTGGTTCTTTGAACTAAAATGGACTAAAGTGAAGAGATATGTCAATAAATAAGAGGAATGGGTGTCCCCAGCACCTTTTAGTCCATTTTAGTCTAGTTTTGTAGACTAAAGGACTAAAGGATTTTAGTCCACTTTTAGCCTAAGTGTTTGACTGTTTAGTCCAACTAAAATGCAGATTTTAGTCCAAAATGCTTTAGTCCATAGGAACCTAAACACCCCCTTAGGCTTACTTTGGCAGCAGGGGCCAATTAGCCAGGGATGATTACCCTGACGTGGATTTTTTTGGGACTTCTTCTTCCCGCCTCTTCCCAGGGCTGGTAACCACAGTGGGGGAACTTTCCACGTCTTCCTTTGGCAACAGTGGGAAAACAGCAGCACTTCTACCAAAGTACTAGTACTTCTGCCAAAGTATGGCAACAAAATTGAAAACAGTGTCTTGAAAAATCAAGAAAAATCTGAATTTCTTAAATAATATAATGAAATCACCAAAGATCAATACCAACCACATCATTTTCATGATCATAATGCATGGAAAATCACAAGACCAAAATTATTTGACAGTCCAATAGATAGAAAATTTAATTCAAGTGCCAAATTCAACCCACTACCAAACTGATCCGATACATAGAAGCCTGAAATGTCCAACATGCACTACCAAAATTGACCACACTTCTCTTGTCTCAAATCATGCATTGCCTCCAAAACTCTCTGCAGTTAACACACAAAAAAAAAGAACTCTTGTGAGGCCCTACAGTATAAGGTCAAAATACAGAGCATATAGGTAAAAGAAGCATGTTATCACCATGTTTACAGCTAGCTATCAGTTCAGGCTAAGAATTTTTTTTTGTACAAAGTGCAGAAAGATAACCACACCAAAACCATTTCCTAATACCAGCAACAAAGAGTACTGATGGCATGCAGCATTGGCAAGTGCAAGCTGTTGTACAATTGTGTAGTCATCAGTTTCATATGGCTCAAGGTTATCTATCCCTATGAACAAATTTTATGTACACGACATCCGAAAAGTGTAATATGAGTCATGCCTTGTGAATTTTTAAGATCCCTCAAGATAGGGGATCAGACATGCAATCCTCTTGAAAGGAGAGGAGCCTGATAAGGTTAGCGGTGGTCGTTGCCTAATCAAATGGCTGCTGGCCAGTGATCTGCAAGCCCAAGGGAAGAAGTGGTTTGGGCATCTTATATTTAGAATGTTTCGCAAGGGCTTTAAGATACATTAGAAGTGGCTCAAGTGGAAAAAACAAAGAAATAACTTGGTCTGGACTAGATATTCCTTAAGACAAGACAGATAGGGACCTGTTTCATGCTTCAATTGGTCAAATAAGCTAGCTATGGACATCTGACGGAGTACACATGACCCACAGTGCATCTCTCATACAATTCATAGGGGATTCAAATAAACTCAAGATCAGTCCAATTTGGTGGACAAGAGAACCAAAATGCTGTTTTTTTCACTGACGTTATTGCATCAGAAGATATTGACTGCTAAATTTGCAGAAAAAAGGTCTGGCCAAATATTACGATTTGAATAGTGTCTAACACTTTACCAGAAACTTCCATCCGATCCATTTGTGCAAAGAAAAAGGTCTGCTCCACATTGTGTGATTTTTTTCCTGACTCTTATGGTGGTTGATCTGTCGCTATTGTTTTCTTGGGTCCCTGTTCAGGGCAGCATGGGTTTATGTGTGTTAGTGTTGTCTAATTACTGTCGTTTTTTCTTTCTTTTAACAAAATAAAGGAAAATCTCTTGCCATCCCTTCTAAATCTAACATCAATTAACATAACTTAATGGATGACAACACCAGTAATAACAAACTCTTGCAAGGAGCTCTTGTATTACAACATAGGTCATGAATTAGTTTAATGATCTAGAGTGTGTTCATTGTGTTATCAGACACTGACCAATCTACCAATGTGTGCTCAACCCTCCCTGTAGGAAAGGTCTCAGGAAAGCTATCATCATGACAACCTGACAAGGACTGAGCTATGCTTTCATAGCAGGAAAATAGAATCTCAATTTAGCAACACTAGCTAACCTGACAACAGCAATCCAAGTTCTGTAGAGAACATAAGCAAGGACAAATGACAAATTCTAGGCTCACACTAATAAAAAAATTTGACCTAACCAGTGCAATATACTGTGCTCACAACGATGGAAATACCTGCATACAATGACTGCAGCTGCATTTTTCTCTCAATTCAAACAAACATTGCCTCTACAGATAGCACTACAAGTAAGCACAAGGAAAAGCATTAGCAGCTAAGACATACCAAAGTAAACTAATCCAGTGGCAGCTAAGCATTATTACCTAATCTGCTGTTTGAGCCAAATCAAGCGAACATTTTTGTTTTTCATTTTCATGAATACCTCCCTATCTATCTCAGATTTGAAGATATTCATAGCATACGCCTTCTCCACATCAGTAAGTTCCATTGCATCAACTTCATCGAGACACTTGTCGACTGAAAATGCTCCGAGTAGGCAAGACCTATCATGCATTCATACAGAGACGAACTGCTTCCAACTTATTACCAGCACACCAGTATCAACTTGACAATTGATTGTATAGTTGCAGCCGCCTTACGTCTCTAAATAAACAATGATATTTGTCAAACTGTTAAACAAACGGCATTGGAACAAATTACTACCGTGGCATGCTTTGTTGACAGAACCTGTCGTAGAAGATGGCTCCCTTACAAATTTAGGGAGCAGTGTGCCATCAACGCTTTGCTATCGAGGCTTTCGTACGATATCGATATTACACCAGTAAGCTCCATTCGTCCTACATTACTTGCGCTACAGGTTGTACAATAGCTCGAAAGTGTCTGATGACAACCTGTGAATGATGCATGGAACTTGGTTCTATAATGTCAAATACTCAGCCTGCTAATATCGATTCATCAAGAAATAACAGACTAGTTCACAAGATGCTATTCTCATGCTTGAACGTTGTTGCCTAAACCATGTAAACGTGAGAGTGACAGCTTTGCAAAAAACTAAAACCGACTTAAACATTACAAGCACGTGATGCATTCACGCTAAACTCAAAACAACGTTCATACAGGATAATTTGAAGAACCCATCACGTGATGCGTCCTCAATTTTGTGATCAGCATAAGGTGATTGTAAATTTAGATCCATGCTTCATTCAGGGCCTGTTCATTCTCTGTTGTTATTCTTTGTTATGCTTAATGCCTTCTGTAGCATCACAGTTACTGCTCCTGTTGATTTTAGGATTGATGTCAACAGATTATTTTATCTTCATTCTCAATCTCTGCTTGTTTCAGGCTTAGGAACTAAGCGGTTGGCCTCAGAGGAGCTGGCCAATGACTGGGATAATAAAGGCTAAATCCAGGAAATGACAAGTTATCCACTTTCAGTATGTATCTGTAGCCCTCTTTAACTGTTGTGACTAATTGCCTAAATGCTTGTGGTATTGATTTTCTTGTTAATTTGTTTGCAGACAGCAGGTCCAAATAATTTGTTTTTGGGTATTGAGCAGGAGCCTGGAAGCAGCAATGGCCAGGGTGCTTTTCCAAGTTTGACAATGGGAGCTCAATGGTATTACCATCTGGGCAAGGAATGTCCTGGTCTTATGAGAAAAGGGTACAGCTTCACCTTAAAAACAATCAAAGATACTTATTTGCAAATTAAATACATTATAGAATTATAATCCCTGTATGAAACTTCCCTCAAATTAAAGACATCTAGAGTACTGGTCCATAACTAGCAGTAGCAAGCAGCTAACTATATTCAGTGCATCCACTAACCTCAAAACAACCCCTTTTCATAACTGTCGCTACACAAGAAGTAAAGAAATTAATGCTTCCTCTAAAAATAGGAAATTATTGTTGGAGAACCCATCAACATTATTTAGGTGAACGAGACTAATCATTTACAGGCTTATTTGAAGTGAACAAAGAAATCATGTGCAGTTAGTCACCTCCGATCAAAAAAGTAAAATCTTAGTCATCATCTAGCAGACGAGCACACCAGCTGAACAACCAAGACTTACAATGTTCAGAACCTAGATCATCTCGCACTCTTCAAGCTGCATCTCGAGAGGCTTCAGATCCAACACTGATTCCATAAAGACAGTGCTATATCTACAACAAATTGACTATCTCCTACACTGAACATGAGGCTACAACACAGAAAACTACAGTATCACATGAGACCCCCATGAATCCATGACCGACCCGAACGAATCAGTAGCAGGCGGAGAACTAACCTCTAGCTCTGGGGCGTCGTGTTGCTCCCGGTCAGGACAATTGTAGCAGAAGCGGTGTCTTGGCTCTCACGGATCGGTACCTCCAAGATCTACAAGAAACAAGGAAATTCGGGTGAAACCCTAGCCTACCGAGAAACTATTGTTGGGGAAGGAGATGCAGGTGGAGGAGGACCAACCTGTAGATACGGATGGCGATAGTGAGAGGCAGTGGAGGAGCGAGGCGGTGGAGGTACAACCGTCGAATTGTTACCCGGCGGCGGGAGGAACGTCGCCGCCGAGCGCTGTGAGATGCGTAGCCAGCGCAGGGAGAGAGATGCGCCGCTAGTCGCCGGCCGTAGGGAGAGATGCGCTGCTAGTCGCCGGCCACCGGGTATGCGCCGACCACGGGATGCTTGGGGTGGCGGCGCAGCGGCAGCGGCAGCAGACCTCGCGAGCGATGAGTGAACGAGTCGACGGGGGTCCGGTGCAGGGAGATGCAAGTGGAAGCGAGCTCACCTTGCGGAGACGTAGATGACTGTGCCGCAAGGTGATGGCGACGGAGGAGAAGTCGAGGACCGGAGGAGCCGAGGCGACGACGGAGAGTAGAGTCGAGGCGGGGTCGCGAGAGGGAAAGGGAAGGGAACGACGCCCCATGTCCGGAGGCCAGGCAGGTTTCCTCACCGATCAAAACCCGGCTCCCGCGGGGCCGAAACACCCGTGCAGAGAGCTTCCAAATGGACTCGAGCCGCGACGCGTGGAAAATTACCGCGTGGGTTTTCAGCCCCGGGGAAAACGGCGGGACCCCCGCGGGGAAAGCTGCTTCCAAAGTAGGCCTTAGTGTGTACAACTATCTAGCCATGAGAACCGAGGGGCCACATGGTATGGATGGGTGGTCCTCGATCACCCGTCACGAAGATATGCACTCCGATCCAAGGGTATGTACAGTACGTACACGTAGCGCCCAACCGCCCAAGAGCTGCAGGACACACGACGTCGATAGGTTTCACATCAATGATAGGATGCGCGTCATGCGTGTTCACGTGTCACGGGCGATTTTTCTCCTTCCGACAGTAGCTGGACAGGCATCGGCCACATTCGTAGCAGCTAATTAAACCGAGCGCGAGGCCAGGATCCATCGGCCATTCACAGTTCACGCGACTGACCGGCCGCCCGGGAGGCGGGAGCGCACGGCGAGCTGCTAGAATGGCCACAGCCGGCGGAGGTGCCGGGAAGCTGAAGCTGCTGGGCGCGTGGCCGAGCCCCTTCGTGAACCGCGTGCGCGTGGCGCTGCACCTCAAGGGCCTGGAGTACGAGAACGTGGAGGAGGACCTCACCAACAAGAGCGACCTCCTCCTCGCCTCCAACCCCGTCCACAAGAAGGTGCCCGTGCTCCTCCACGGCGACAGGCCCGTCTCCGAGTCACTCGTCATCGTGGAGTACCTCGACGACGCCTTCCCCGGCGCCGGCCAAGCCCTCCTCCCCGCCGACCCCTATGAACGCGCCGCCGCTCGCTTCTGGGCCGCGTACGTCGACGGCAAGGTAATAGGGGCGCGCATGATTTACATTTTGTATGTACACGCACGCTGACACGGTGCGCGCATGCATATATCATATATGCAGTTGCACGGCATGATGGTGAAGGCGATCCTGGGGGCAACGGAGGAGGAGAGGGCCGCGGCGACAGCGGACGCGTTGGCCGCTATGGACACGCTGGAGGGTGCGTTCGCCGAGTGCTCCGGCGGGAAAGAGTTCTTCGCCGGCGACGCGCCCGGGTACCTGGACGTTGCGCTTGGGGGCTTCATCGGCTGGCTGCGCGCCTGGGACAAGGTGGGCGGCGTCAAGCTCCTGGACGCCGGGCCGGATCCCGCGCCTCGCCGCGTGGGCGGACCGCTTCGCTGCGCTCGACGTAGCCAAGGAGGTCATCCCGGACCCCGACCACATCGCCGAGTTCGGCAAGGTGCTGCAGGCACGCTCCGCGGCAGCCGCCGCCGGCAACTGAGCTCACAAGTGAATGCTGCTCTGCCTTCCTGATAGATCATGGTTTGTTGTTTGTTTCTCTTGTTTGTTTGGCTGCCGAGGGTAAAACACGGTTCTTCACTGTAATGCTTTTTCTTTGTAATAAACTCCGTACATTCATGATCTTTTAAATAAAAAAATAAAAAAAACCCGAAAACTTATTAGGGGAATAACGACGTGTGGTGGAAAATGTTTCTATTCGTACAATAATTAATTATGATATGTACGTGTGTGGTTCCTGATGCCAACATGATACGTGTCTAGTTTTGGATCAGCGGTGTGGATAGAACTAGAATGGGTTGGCCCTGGATTTGTAAATTAATTTTCAAAAAAAAAAGATTGCACATCAACTGCACATTATTCTTATATAGTGAAGATGAGAAAATGAACGAAAACAAAATTGATTAAAAGTCTGTCAAGATATACTGTAAACTAGAAATTTCATTTTGCCATGTTATATAAGAGGTTTAGGTTGGTGAATGAAACATGCATCCCATACATTATACATACTTTTTTAAAAAAAAGGACAGCAAGAGCTTTGTCACGATTTTTATTAGACGAAAAAAAAGAAAAGACAAGTGCCCATCCAGTTTTTTAACGAAAACTAGATTAAAAAACCATACAACTAATGAGAGTGCACCACTTATCCTACTACACACAACTTTGGTAGTACAACAATCAAACAACTATCATAACTCACGTCACTACTTGCTCCAACTTAGTCGAATCGGCCTAACTAACAACTCAACTAACAACTAATAACAAGGATTGAAGAAACACGATGACCTGCTAGGCGCACCAAACAACACAACTTGGGGCACCACTATGGTCAGACTACAAAGAGGAACCACGGAATTGGAAAACCTAGCCATGCCTCCAAGGAGGAAACGACACTAAAGCGCTGACAAGGTAGCCCGTCAAGGGAAGGTTTTAACCTACAACATCCGGTACGATAGGATGAGAGATAGGAAATGGCGTCTCCAAGAAGGAAACGATGTCTGCAGACGTTGTCATCGAAGCTTTCGCCCCGACCTCAAGCACCTCCACATCGTTGCTGCCGAAGTCCCAACCCTGCCAGGGAGACAGGGTGCGGCGATGGCTCAGCAATAGCCCCACCCCGCCGCCGCCTCTAGGGACGTCCGCCAGCAGAAGCGCCAAGAGAAGCTCGTCGGAGAGTCCGTCCCCCCGACGGAACTGGCAAAATTGGCCAGCCGCAAGCAGATCCGACCAGCTCTGCCATGGAAGCTAGCCTAAGGTAGGGGAAGGCAGATGGTGGGGAGAAGAGGGCCAGGATCAGCCCCAGTCGCCCAGCCCCACCAACGTCCCAACCCCTGCCGAGCCGGCCCTGCATCAACCACGTTGCGCAATGCCTCTAACAGCCTCTGCATCCAAACCGTCGCCATCTGCACACCAGTTCCCCGGCCCTCTGTGGATCTAAGCTTGCCAGACCACAGCACCGGAACCGAGCGAGGAAGACGCCGGATCCCACAAGGGAGCGCCGGCCCCAACCATGGAGGGCAGACCATGGCACGCCGGATCCCACAAGGGAGTACGCAGCCCCAGCCACCTTCGGCGCTGTTCCCCGACGGCCTGGGCCGGAGCCGCCGTCGTCGCCATGGGCTCGACTAGTGCCTACCCAGACGCGGCCTGAGAGGGCCTAACACCACGAGCCTGCCAGATCCAGCCCCAGGACCGCCGGATCTAGTGAAGGAGCACCTGATCCGCTCTCTTGGCCGCTGGACTTACGCCGTGAACTACCAGCCGCCGCCCCCGTTGCAAATCTCGCCATGAGCTGTGGAGCCACCACTGGGAGAGAAGGGGAGAGGGAAGCTCACTGCCATCACCATCCTTGCACTCCTCCGGAAGACCGGCGCCATGCTCTGGCGGCGGCAGGGTTGGGGGCGCTCGAGGAGGGCCTCGCGAAGGGGGGGGTCGGGGGCTGTGACGTGGGGTCAGAAGGAGAGGCTTGGCTTCGCAACAGGGAAAGAACCCCATTGTACATACTTTCATTTCATGGTTTTGTAACCTCGACATAGCATTCAGTTACGATGCACAAATGAAACCTCCAGCTCTCAATGCTGGTTTCAATACATTCCATAGTCCTGAAAGTATACTAGACGGCACCCCGCGCTTCGCTTCGGGCAGGCTTATTATATCTGGAGTTAGAACATCAGAACTAAGTGGTACTCTAAATAGTGAAGAACATTTTTGAATTCACCAAATTCAGTACTGATGTAACAATGGTACTGGGATTAGTAGAGTTGCATGAAGCAAAATGTCATGTGAACTACAAATGGCACTTTAAGCAATCTGTTACAACCGGGAGAGGCATTTCTGATTAGGGAGAGGAATAAAAGGTACAAACTGCGAGTGTGATTGGAAAGAGTGAAGGCATATAATAAAATAAGCCAAATAGGCTTTTACCACGAATACATCTGTAAGACTGGTTCATCATGACAAGTAATGAACATTTGTCTTAGGTAGCAAAGCATAGATATTTGTGGTAATTGAGATATATACAATATTTCAGAAGCACTGAAGAGTCTCTTGGCAGAAGCATTGAAGCAGCACTCCTTAGCAGTACCTGCAGGCATACAGGTCTGAGAGCTTAGTCATACTTGAGACAACAGTTAAAGTATTGTAGTCCTCTGAAGAAAAAATGAACTAAAGTAGTTGTCCTGAGGGCTGGGCATGGGCACAGAAGGCAACATGATCTGATTCATGGACGTTCTCAAAAAAAAAAAAGATCTGATTCATGGATTGTAAATGGAAATACGAATTAGTGTGCACCAAGGCTGAACCAAAATGCATGATCTTAGCAGGAGAAGAAAATTGTTGTAACTGACCCTACTCTTGTTTTGCCGATGTAGTAAGGTGGGACCATTTTTCTTTTCCCTAGTGCGTGGTTTGCCATCTACAAGGAACCCACTTTATAAACAGCAGCGTTATTCTCATTCATCTTGGGATTGCGTGCCTGAAGAATAGTAGTAGGAGCAGAAAGACTGTTACACCTTGATGTTTTGGCCAGGCTATCTGATTTGGATTGCTGATGGGCACTTACGATTTCCAATTTCTTTGTATGTTGCAACACAGAGAATTGTGATGAATGTAGCGTAAACACCGACAGCGAGGAAGATCAATAAGCCTGTAGGTAGGTTATGCACCTAAAAGCTTACATGAGGTGATACAAGGTATCTGCATTGCACTGGCATGGAAGCTGACTCTGCACCAATAGGATGATAATAATCTAGTAAGCAAGTATCATTTTTGCATAGCCAGGTAAGGAGACGAGAATGGATATCAGATACTAAATAGATCTAACATATCTGTAGGAAAAGAAAGGGGAATATTTAAAGATGGAAATACAGAGATAGCTAACCTGGCTGCACCAACATGAGCCATTGCTCAATGGACGTTTTTTTTTTCATTCTACATACCACAATTCTTGTGAACAACATGGTAAATGGAGCATAAGGCCAAGACACAGTGCAATGGTGTTTCAGATCGGTGTATGATGATGTCACAACTATCAGTAAGTCATAGGAAACAACTTAAAAATGTCTATTATTGAGATGTGGACATCATTTAAGATTATCTATATGCAGAGGTATCTCAGAGGACATATGTAAAGCTATTTTTTTTTGGAAATTGCTGGCATGAAATTGATGGACCTAGATGACACACCACTAAAAATTAATGGACCTACGGTGCATTTAACTCATTGTAACCAAAGACAACGGAGGCAACACAAGTCCACCGGTTCCTGGGCAAGGAAGCCTATATCATAAAGGGTGCTCAATAGTTCAGTATAGTGTGTAAACATAATTACAATTAAAGGAACTAATATTTTTATAGGAGTACAACAGCTCAATAAAGAAATGTAACCCTGTATACCTGAACAATCTATATTTCAGTGCTTTGAATGGAGATGTTGAATAAGCATACCTCAGAAAGTTGGTTACACGGTCTTCATGTCACACACCTTTGTTTGCGCAATGAAGCTTATATGAAATAATGGTGGTAAACAATTCAGTATGGTGCGCAAGCATTGACAACCTGAAAATATTTGATGTAGTATAGAGACCCTTGTTTTAGCTGGGGAATGAAGCATCCTCTGTTATCGCAAATAAATGCTAAATGTATTCCGTGAATGAAGGTCTAATATTAACAGCAACAATAATAGGTCGAATGTGAGATAGTATATTACATTCCACTCTTTTATTTTGGAAAGCAATCAGATAATAAATAATCTGTCATCAAGATATCAATGGAACTTTAGCAATATAAGAGAAATTTACAAATTTAGAGATGCATATAGAAACTTAAAGGCATAATTCTATAGCCCATCAGGCAGTTTTTTGGTCATGCAGCAAAAAAGCCGTAGAGAAACATAAAAAATAAGGAAATTAAACCATGTAACCATGTATCAGGTATTGAGGTTTATAATCATATCGTAGGGAAAATGTGAATGACATGAAAGGGAACAAACTCGGATATACAAATAGATGCGGAACAACATAAACCTGTCAAACAGAAATACTAAGCGCCATGTGACATGTTGAACGCCCTAGTTTAATTTTGGATAATTGATGAAACATAGTGTACTAACCCTTATCATTAATTGTTGTGATTGAGATAGGGTTATACACACCAAGTGATGGAGCTGATGGTCATGGTGATGGTAGTGACCAAACTTGAAGATCAAGTGCTCCAACTTGGAAAGAAGAAGAGAAAAACAAAATCAGAGCTTGATCAAGGCAAAGGTATCAAATATGTTTTTGTTTTGGCACTCAAGACACCATAGAGGTGTGAGTGTGTTTAGGATCGGTAGCCGTACTATAAGAGGGAAATATTTGGCTAAGCGGTTATCGAGTGCCACTAGGTGACATGATCTTGGCATATGCATTAGAAACCTTAGTGGTGCTAACTTTAACCCTTGAAAATGCTTGGAAAATGCTAAACACACGAGCACACAAGTTTCAACACTTTGTGGTTAGCAATGTGAAAGCAATGGTGAAGTGGTTGTTGAGATAGAAAAAGAAAAGGAGAGATAGGGGCGTCGGACCCTGGCTCAGGAAGCGTCGGACCCCGCTCACTTGGGTCTGATGGCTAACCCTAACGCGTGAGTATAGAGGAGGAGGCATCGGACCCTATTGGTTGGTGGCATCGGACTGACCACGCGCACTGTTCCTTCACACGTGTGAGAGCGAGGCTTGCGCGGGCGTGACACATGGTGGCGTCGGACTCTCCTTGGGGTCCGACGGTTGGTGTAGGACTTGCTTCTGATGGTTTTTACTGTTCTGGAACCTCTCTGCATAGATCTTAAGGGCGTCGGACGGTCTGACGATGTCGCGATGCTGAGTCCAACGGTGGTAATCACAACGCGACAGTGAGCCGTTGGGCGGCAACGATCGGTTTGGTTTGAATGGGATGCGTGGCAGCGCGGGAGTGGTTGCTGCAGGGTGTAACACCCTCGGTGTTACACTGCAAGTTTTCTACTAATAACACTTTTATGAGCATCATGATTATGTGCTAGTGCATGTGAGAATGAGCAAAGATAAATTTCTTGGCATGAAAAATGATTAACACAAATGATACATAAAGAGAATTCAATAGGCATATTATATCACTTAAGGTTGGAAACCAATTTTTATTAAGCAAAAGTGCTATAAAACATATATGTGACACCTTAATAAAGTTTGAAGTACACATTTTGTAGAAGATAGTGCAACTTTTGTTTCAACAAAATAGTAACGCTAGATAACATTTCTAAAAGTGTGTTTGCTAATTTTTGTAGAGAAATTAGGTTATGGAGTGGTATTGTATTATGTCTTGTTTTAGTAGCCTAATATACCCTCTAAGGTATAGCAAAGGTGGTTTAGGAATTGGATCAATGGTTTAGGTTTCTCGAGCGCTTTAAAATCCGTGCTTAGCGTGTTCTCGGGCTGTTTTCCCGGTTGAGCGTGATCACCAACACCGGGGGCACGACACCGCCGCGATGGGCGTTCTGCGTGCGCGTGTTGGCGCGCTCGGTTGTCCACCGTGGGCCGGTCGGCCTGGCTACGCGGTGCTGCTGCCACGCGGGCCCGCGTCCTTGTCGCCGTTGCCGCCCTACCGTGCAGACGTCCTGTTCCGCTGCCGTGCTGCTGCTCTAGCCGCATCACTGGCCGCCTCGGGCTGTCACCGCGCGGAGCCGTGGCTGCCCGACTCGTCCCGTCATGCTGCCCCACCGCCTGCTGCCGTTGCCGCGCGTTGCTGCTGCTCGCACAACCGAGCATCATGGCCACCTACCCCACGCGCTGCTCCCCCTGCACGTCGTGATGTTGCCGCTGTCGTCGTGTCACGGTCTCGCTCTCACCTACCGCTCCACCGCATTACGCCACTAGTCCACCTAGGTGCTGTGCGCGCGGGCCACGTCGACCTCGAGCGTGTGCCATCAGCTAGCGCCGCCCATGGGCCATACTGGTTGCACCAGCCGCATCACGCAAAGGTGCACTCGCCAGCTACCGACCGCGTCCTCACCACCTCCCGTCCTCTCGTTTCTCCCCTGCCCCTCTGTGTGCCCGATCGCCTCTGTTTCCGCCATCACGACGCGGCCATGGTGAGCCAGGGCGC